>NC_140971.1:88615223-88817306 GCF_056783735.1 Eptatretus burgeri
AGCAGAGCTGTTACAATTCCTCTGATTATTATCGAAAACATAGTTCCCTTTTATAAATAATTAAATAAAAACAGTCACCATTGTGCCTTTCTGCATCTATAGTATATGGGAGATAGGTGTTTGTCTGTCTGTGTGTCACCATGTTTCTCAGAGATGACCGAACAGATCTTCGTCAACCTTTCAGAGGTTCATTAGTGGGTTCCAGGGAGTGTTTTATGCATAAAACCAACAAAAAATTCAGTTGTTTTGTTTTGGATTTTTGGTTTTAATCACTCGATAATGCCGATGCATTCGTCGCTACATGAAAGGTAATAGTAAATGATACCCAACTCCAATCCTGAGTGGGTGTGGGGAAGTGTTTTAGGCCGCTACAAAAAAATAATAATAATAATAAAAATTTCAAAATGTCAACAGGATTAGAACAGCATTTGGCAACGCCGGGTACCCCTGCTAGTATAGTATGAGGAAAATACAATATTGTACAAGGCAAATTGTATTCATAATAAGCCTAAAGTTCTGCATGTAGAGCCGACGCAGCATTTGAGATTGCAATACGGTATTCCCCTTTGTACATGAATGGCACTGCTTACGGCCACGCTCAGTAAGCTGATATGTTGAACCAAGCTGTGAGCTCCCAGGGAGCTCTCGTCACAACTTGCAGTTGTAAACAGAACATGTGGTCCAGCAGGCCAGGCATGAATGATCTGTTCAACAAGAGGAGAGAAAAGCAAACTCCAATCAGTTGCTTTGTCAAACTGTCTTCCTTCACAGCCATCTCATAACTGATATGTTTTAAGTCCAGCATTCTTTTTTAAACCATCTGCCGGCTTTTGTTCCTTTCACTCCCTCTCGCTCTTTTCCGCTCCCTTCTTTTCTCTCAGCCCTGCAATTTGCTCTGCCCTGTTGGACTCGGTCTCAGTAATCCCTTTCACTCCCTAATACTCGTTCCTGTGGTGATCTTATGCAATTCCTGTCCAGCCAGTGAGCTGGAGGGGGGTTTTTTCCATTAAATTTATGAAAGGAAGAACGAAAGAATGGAGGGATTCAGAAGAAAAGCCTTTTGGTTTCACTTATAGGAATCATTCCAGGCACTCCTCAAACTCGGCCTCTCCATAATTCTTCATCTCTCTCTCTCTCTCTCTCTCTCTCTCTCTCTCTCTCTCTCTCTCTCTCTCTCTCTCTCTCTCTCTCTCTCTCTCTCTCTCTCTCTCTCTCTCTCTCTCTCTCTCTCTCTCTCTCTCTCTCTCTCTCTCTCTCTCTCTCTCTCTCTCTCTCTCTCTCTCTCTCTCTCTCTCTCTCTCTCTCTCTCTCTCTCTCTCTCTCTCTCTCTCTCTCTCTCTCTCTCTCTCTCTCTCTCTCTCTCTCTCTCCCTCTCTCTCTGTCTCTCACTCTCTGTCTCTCTGCCTCTCTCTCTCTCTCTCTCTCTCTCTCTCTCTCTCTCTCTCTCTCTCTCTCTCTCTCTCTCTCTCTCTCTCTCTCTCTCTCTCTCTCCCCCTCTCTCTCCCCCTCTCTCTCCCCCTCTCTCTCCCCCTCTCTCTCACCCTTTCTCTCCCCCTCTCTCTCATTTTCCCCCATTCAAGAGTTTTCACTCTTTCCAATTCACTGGCTTTTCCCTTTCTTTCAACCTCATTCAATCAAACAACCCTTCAAAAATTAGAAACAAGTGAATGCATGCATAGCGTTGCAGTTGCACCACTTCTCCCAGCCGCCCCGTTAACATTGAGCACACCTGGCCATGCGGCCCTGGCCAGTGGCACCATTTGGAAGCCGAGCACCTGTCAGCATGGCGTTGATTTGCCCAGTGCAGGTGTGCTGCACATTTGCAGATTATTTGAACTTGCGGTGTTTACCTGTCTATGCTAAATCATCTGCTTTGCCTTGGGCCATTGCTGCAGTTTTCCTCTTCGTTTGCTCTTCTTGATGCTGCAGGTTGTGGTGGTTGTACATAAGTCAGATCTTTTTCATGCAGAACAATGAGTGCTTTGATTTTTAACTAAGTGGTTTTAATCTCTGCTGAGCATTACCATGTATGACAACATTGTGCAGTTGTGACCGACAGCTTGTGGAATAGGGAAGCCGGTGTACTTTCTGAAATGGAAGCTGATCTGATTCCATTCCCCTCACACTGCATTCCCTTCCACTCACACTGCCTTACTTGCCCTACGCTCACATTGCCTTCCCTCCCCCCCCCTTTTCCAAGCATACAACACACACACACACACACACACACACACACACACACACACACACACACACACACACACACACACACACACACTTTGTGTCTTTTCTCGGGACAACCATTATTTAAAGACACATGTTGACGTGGTTTCACATGTTCATGAGATAATTTCTTGTGACCATCCCTACCTTGTTTATGAACTTTTTGGAGGAACATCCCGACATCCTTTTGCATATTTTAAAATGTTTTTATTACTGTACATATATATATATGCATATATATATATATGTGTGTGTATGTACAGTATATACACATATATATATATATATATATATATATATATATATATATATATATATATGTGTGTAGGTACAGTATATGTATATATATATATATATATATATATATATATATATATATATATATATATATATATATATATATATATATATATATATATATATATATATATATATATTCAGATTTGTACTTGTATCCAGTACCAGTCAAAAGTTTTTACACACCGACTCATTCAAGGGTTTTTCTTTATTTATACTATTTTCTATATTGTGGAATAATAGTGAAGACATCAAAACTATGAAATAACACAAATGGAATTATGTAGTAACCAAAAACGTGTTCAACAAATCAAAATGTATTTTATATTTTATATTCTTCAAATAGCCACCCTTTGCCTTGATGACAGCTTTGCACTCTCTTGGCATTCTCTCAACCAGCTTCATGAGGTAATCACTGTGGAATGCTTTCCCAACAGTCTTGAAGGAGTTCCCACATATGCTGAGCACTTATTGGCTGCCTTTCCTTCACTCTGTGGTGCAACTCATCCCAAACCATCTCAATTGGGTTTGGGTCAGGTGTTTATGGATGCCACGTCATCTGATGCAGCACTCCATCACTCTCCTTCTTGGTCAAATAGCCCTTACACTGCCTGGAGGTGTGTTTTTGGTCTTTGTCCTGTATAAAAACAAATGATGGTCCCACTAAGCGCAAACTAGATGGGATGGCGTATCGCTGCAGAATGCTGTGGTCGCCATGCTGGTTAAATGTGCCTTGAAGTCGAAATATATTGCCGACAGTGTCACCAGCAAAGCACTCCCACACAATCACACCTCCTCCTCCATGCTTCACGGTGGAAACCACAGGTGCAGAGATCATCCGTTCACCTTGTCTGCGTCTCACAAAGACACGGCGGTTGGAACCAAAAATCTCAAATTTGGACTCATCAGACCAAAGGACAGATTTCCATCTGTCTAATGTCCATTGCTCATGTTTTTTGACCCAAGTAAGTCTCTTCTTTTTGTTGGTCTCTTTCAGTAGTGGTTTATTTACAGCAATTCGACCATGAAAGCCTGATTCACGTAGTCTCCTCTGAACAGTTGATGTTGAGATGTGTTTGTTACTTGAACTCTGTGAAGCATTTACTTGGGCTGCAACCTGAGGTGCAGTTAATTGGTAATTTCTGAGGCTGGTAACTCTAATAAACTTATCCTCTGCAGTAGAGGTAACTCTGGGTCTTCCTTTCCTGTGGCAGTCCTCATGAGAGCCAGTTTCATCATCGCGCTTGATGGTTTTTGCGACTGCACTTGAAGAAACTTTCAAACTTATTGAAATTTTCCAGATTGATTGACCTTCATGTCTTAAAGTAATGATGGACTGTCATTTCTCTTTGCTTTGTTGAGTTGTTCTTTCCATAATATGGACTACGACAGCACAGACAAAATAACAGTCTTTTACCAAATAGGGCTATTTACTGTATACCAACACTACCTTGTCACAACACAACTGAATGGCTCAACCCATTAAGAAGGAAAGAAATTCCACAAATTAACTTTTAACAAGGCACACCTGTTAATGGAAAAGCATTCCAGGTGACGACCTCATGAAGCTGGTTGAGAGAATGCCAAGAGTGTGCAAAGCTGTCATCAAGGCAAAGGGTTGCTACTTTGAAGATTCTAAAATATAAAATATATTTTGATTTGTTTAACACGTTTTTTGGTTACTACATAATTATATTTGTGTTATTTCATAGTTTTGATGTCTTCACTATTAATCTACAATGTCGAAAATAGTAAAAACAAAGAAAAACCCTTGAATGAGTCGGTGTGTCCAAACTTTTGACTGGTACTGGATATATATATATATATATATATATATATATATATATATATATATATATATATATATATATATATATATATATATATATATATATATATATATACACACACATATACAGTAAGTCGTCGACTTGCGATCTATGCGACTTATGACTGATCGACTTTACGACCATGCCCGCGACCGCAATATGTACTGTATGTCTGGCCATGACTGCTCCGCATCTGGCAGCGCAAGTGTTGCCCAGCTGGGCGTTTGACAGTTTCCGCCCCAGCCCCCGGCAGTGCTAGCGTGTTAGCGCGGTCTCGGTATAGTGCAGTTTATCCGTATCTGTTTGTCTTAAAAATTTTACTTCAAACCCCCAAGATGTCTACCAAGAGGAAATTATCTTTGTCTACTCCTCAACCTGCCAAGAAGAAAAGAAAGGCCATTGATCTTGCCTTTAACAAGGAAAAGAAAGGAAAGAAACAAGGAAAGAAAGGCCATTGATCTCGCCTTTAACAAGGCAAAGAAAGGAAAGAAACAAGGAAAGAAAGGCCATTACGAGGACAAAAAGAAACAAACAATTCAGACAAAGCTCACCATGTTTACGAAAAAACAACTCCGGCTACCCGTGCGCTGCCCCAGCTGATAACATCGAAGATAACATTGACGATCCACAGCCAAGCACGAATGACCAATAACATGTTTTGTATTTTTAGGTCATCTCTTCGAGCATGACCTAATAATATTGGTGTTGAGAGGAGAGGTGACGGTCCGTCCATCCGTCCGTCCGTCTGTCTGTCCGTTCACAATGAAGTTGAAGCGGGATATCTGGTCATTCGTGATCCTGATAGAGGTCGATGAGACGTACACGATGGTATGACTTTCAAGGTCACCGAAGGTCAAGGTCAAGGTCACGAGGCCTTTGAAGTTGCGTAAATGACGATTTTCAAAATCTATCTCCTCCTACATTTCTCAAGCGATCTTGAATTTGATTGTGGCATATGAATGTATGAGACAATATCTAAATTTTGGTCGGGCCGGATTTTCGATATTCGCTTTCGTTTTCGTGTCACGTGACTTCAAAGTTGGCAAAAAATGCGAAAATGACGATTTTCAAAATCTATCTCCGCCATTTCTCAAGCGATCTTGAATGTGATTGCGGCAAATGAATCTATGGGACAATATCTAAATTTGGTCAGGCCGGATTTTCGATATTCGCTTTCGTTTTCGCGTCACGTGACTTCAAAGTTTGCAAAAACTGCCCTACCTTCAGGAGGCTATATATTTTCTCGCAGAGATGACCGTCACTCCCGCACGGGGGTAATTTGTTTTTAATTGAGTATGTTTTGTAACTACTGTAAAAAGTTTTCTATTTTTGTATTTTTATATATTTTCGCAAATATTAAACCAATTGTACTGCAGTATGCAGTGTTTGACTTAAACCTGACGGACGTAAAAACGTTATACAGTAACAATAAAAAATGGTTTTTATAACCATAGTTATAACAATAATGAACAAAGAAAATGTGAATAAAATATGACTTACAGATGATTATTATATCATTATACAGTATAATATACATGCGGTCATTTTTGCATCGGCCTATACACTATCAATAAAGGTAAAAATAAAGGTTGGCCGACTTACGACCAAATCGACTTACGACTGGTCGGTCGTAACTGATCGCGGTCGTAAGTTGACGACTTACTATATATATATATATATATATATATATATATATATATATATATATATATATATATATATATATATATATATATATATATATATATATATATATATATATATATATATATATATATACACACATACACATTTGTGTTTCACCAAAATCTAATCAGTGCGTCCTTGTCACACACACACACCCTGTCCACAAAATTTCATCCTGATCCGTCCACAATTTTTTGAGATATCCTGAACACAAACGGTCAAACACAAACAAACAGACAGAAAGGGGTGAAAACATAATCTCGTTCACCTTCGGTGGTGGAAGTAACAATCCATCACAATGCCATGACTGTCAGAAAATGAGAGGAATTAAATAATTGGACACCTTCAAGCAGGTTCTTCCATGAGTCATGTTGCAAGGGTCTTTAATGTGAGAAGAGGAACTGTTTATGACTTCAAAAGACGTTATCAAGCCACTGGATCAACAAGAGATATGCCAAGAAATGGACGTCCCAGGATAATGACTCCTCCTCAGGACCAATACATTTGTACGACCAATTTACAGAATTGATTTCAAACTGCCCACAACTTTTGGATGTCGAAGTGATATTGCTGAAACATTTTGCACCAACGTGATCTGTATCCATGGCAATCCGATGGCAGAGCGATCCGTTAATGAGATCTTACAGCAACTTCTGTTTGCGACCCTTCAACAACATGGTCCAGGAATCATCTTTATGCATGATAATGCTCCTGCCTACAGGGCCATTTGAACAAAGAACGTTCTTGTCAATGCCAACGTTAATGTCATGACACCCTGGCCTCCCAACTCATCAAATTTAAATCCAATTGAGCATTTCTGGGACATCATTGATTGCTCCATTTGAACCTTGCCAAAACAGCCACAGACCCTCAGTAAGCTGGAAGAGGATCTGATTCGGGCATGAAATTCCATTCCCTAGGCTCAGATTTGAGTGCTCATATGGTCAATGCAATGACAGCACAATGGAGTTATTGCTGCCGGAGGTGGACACTGGACATATCCGGGATTGAGATTGTTACTTCCGTGTTGAATCCCTTTTTGAAAACATTGACCACAATGCAGCATGACGTGATTAGGTCACAATGAAATGGACATTTAATTATTCAGCACCTTCCGAGTAGGTAGAGTGCATACCTCCCCAAGGCTGAACAGTTTACATTTTGAATCCCACTGATCGGCCGGATCTGGATTTGGACCTGAACAAAATCTAATTGGCTTGTTCTTGTCACTTATCGAACTCATCCACCAAGTTTTGTCATCATTTCACAACGTTTTTGAGATATTGTGCTTTCTATCATTTTTGGCCCTGTCTCTCAACAGTAAAGGATCACTTAACAAATTGTAGTATCCGGATCTTCACCATAATCTAATCAATTCGTCGTTGTCACACACACACACAACCTGTCAGGCCTGGTGTTGGCTTAACAGTTAAGGTGGCTGGCTTAAGATCTTTGGCAAATTGAGTTCAAGCCCCTGTTGTTTTTTCACTGTTGAATTAACACCTGGAGGGTTGACTCAGCCTCTCATCCTTCTAAGGTCAGCAAAATGGGTACCAACTTACTGGTAACAGGGTGAATTGCATCAATGGCACAGCCGTGCCTCCAGAAAAGAATAGAACTGTGTGTCCTGATACTCACCTAGATGAGGAGCAACAGTTGCTCAACCCCCCTTTGACCCTAATGTTTTTAATGCCATAAACAAACTTTTGCAGATGGTTGTGGTCAAGTTTCATTGAAATCACGTGTGCAGTTTCGGAGAAGAGAGCAAATACCTATTTTGGGGGGTCAACCCCCCCCCCTTCCCACCCCCAAGACCACCTTAATGATTGCAGATTTTGATGCGGTCGCTACACCTTTATTGGGCATCTGATATGAAGTTTGTGGCCAAGTTGCATTAAAATAGTGTGTTTGGATGAAGTTACAATGAAGCGTTTACGGACTGACTGACGCTCACTCACTCACTCACTCACCTATGGACAACTGCTCCATCGCATAAGCTCACCGGACTAAAGTCCAGGTGAGCTAAAAATGATGCAGCCCAGCAGCCACAAGCCACAGATTGCATCCAAATAAATAAGTAAATAAACACAACCTGTCCACCAAGTTTCGGCTGAATCCGTTCATAACTTTTTTGAAATATCCTGCTCACAGACAGACAAATAGACAGACAAACAAAGGTGAAAACATAACCTCCGTCCACCTTCGGTGCCGGAGCAGCACCGAATAAGGTGGACAATATGCAGTAGTCTAATGTATGTCATGATATTTTCAAAACTGGTTGATCCTTTTTTAATATTTCATCACTGTGACTTGCAGGCCATTGCGTTGGGCATATTTATACACATGCTCCGTAGGATGTAACACCAGCCTTTGGACTCCCAGATTTGTGGACTTTCTGATGAGGTTTATGACCCCTTTCAAAGGCATAATGAAATTGCACCCAACACATTTGTATCTTCATGTATCTCTTCTGTTTGAGATTTGACAACATGCCCATACAACAAAAACGACAGATTATACCCTCGAATGGAGTTGCAGATGTCGCCTTTTTTGCATTTGAATCCGGTATCCTCAGCCATTCATTTTTGCATGACGCTTGTAGATATCTGCATCGGTCCATTTCCTGAACAGTGTTATAGTTACTAGTTAGTCGATAGAGAGTTGTGTTATTGTTTTTAATATATGTGAGGGAGGTTCTTGTGAAAGTTTTACTTTGTGAATACCTGTGGATGTCTGCAACACATTTCTCATTATCACGCAGAATCACCTCCACTTGTGCCAATGCGTGTGAGTGCCTCAGAGAGATGGTGCAAATAATTGCACAGGTTTCGAGTGCGTTTCCCCCAAATTCATCGCAGGAAATTAGGTGATGACACCCGATCAAGAAAAACTGTGCACACCTGGTGAGTGGAGAAACAATATGCCACAAGCATCTGGATTTCCATAAATTGTAAAATAGTGTAGCTCTAACTCCAAACACTATCTTATCTACATTGAGTAAACTAGAAGGGCACTCGGTAGAGCGCTCACCTCCGCCACCGAAGGTGAAGGAGGTTTTGTTTTCACCCCTTTCTGTCTTGTTTGTTTGTCTGTTTGCTTGTTTGTGCACAAGGATATCTTAAAAAGTTGCGGACGGATTCGGACGAAACTTGACGGGCACATTGGGTGTGTGACAAGGAAGAATTGATTTGGATATGAGATTTATTTAATTTTTAAAGTGATTCTTCACCATTGAGAGATTGGGCCAAAATGATATGTAGCACGATATCTCCAAAAATGTGTTAGGCCCGATATGTTCTCGTGGATCAGGCATTGCGTGGCGGAGGTGAGCGCTCTACTGAGTGCCCTTCTCATTTACTCATGTTATAACGCTCACCAGTCTTGATGTTGTGAGTAATTATTCCACCCAATAAATACCTGTATGGTGGCGTGTGTTTCACTCAGTATGATGCGGTAGGTAGGAATGTCTCAATCACGGAGATGGCAGTTTCGAGTTACCTGAAGCTTCTTTCACAGCTTGTGGGGGCTCGGGGGAAGGGAGATGCACATATCCTGCCCATTCTGCAGTTTTAGTCCCATAATCCTTTGTCAAGGCAAATAGTACCACAAACACAGAGTCGGCTTCACAACAGAAAGTCGATTTCATTTCGATGAAAACGGCGTTCATGGTTGAGGATTGAAGGTTGTGTGCCTCAAGCCGAAGTTTTATGCTTGATGCTCAATGCACATGTTCACTGAGAGTGCATTTGATTAACCAAGCACAAGCGATGAGATGTTTTACACCGCCGAAATTTGTGGCCATCATGATTTGCTGCCTTTGGTGTACGTGAAAACTCCGTTATTGTGGCACGATGCGTCCGTGGCATTTAGAAATTGCACATTCTCGTTTCACGGGTCAGTTGGTAATCTACCGTACCGTCCTGTGGCAGTGTGGCTAATACCCACACAGAGTGCCATCGCTTCCAGTTTCTCGTTAAATCCCACTCACTGCCGATGACCTCCCGCAAAGAGGCGAAACATCTGGTATTGCCCAAGGCTGTGATGCGGCAGGTCCCATCTCGTGTTTGGTGGTTTCGATGTGAACTGTCAACATGTGTGGGGATTAAGGAGTCATTTTGGCAAACATTGTTGCCTCAGCTGGAATCGTACAAGGCTAAATGGGCAATAAACCATCTCGGCAATTGAATCCATCAGTGGTTCATAATTTGTACGGGTTCACTCCTGTTTGCTTTTCTAAGCTGGTATCTCACCACTGTTTGCTCAATCTTAAGTGTGCTTTATTCAACATCAAATTTTTCCGTTGTAAGTGTCGGTCGTCAGATTGGTTGTCACTTGTGAAAGCGGGTGATCACCACAAATCTTCGTCTTGTTTGCGACACCGATTGGCCGCATAATGCCTTGATACGTGGTCAAAACGGAAAATATGATTATTATCGTTATGCCGTGCTTGCGTTGTTGCCCGATGACCTTGATAAGTATGAATCTGGTTAACCACTCGCAATACGATGTTCATCGCTGGAAAAATCCCACGCTCTCGTTCTGGCCTGCACAAACATTTGCAGGAAAATCCTCCAATTTACAACAAAAATCAACCTCTAAATGAGATCGTTTTCGTCAATGTTTCCCCCCCCCCCGTATAATTAACCACAGACAGACAGCCGTTCTTGGACTGACTATTTTACCAGACTGCCTGCCAGAGTTGGTCAACAACTTAAAATTCTCATTGGAACCATGTCCTTGATAAGCTTGAGTTTGTAATGATATACTAGGCGTGGTCCACGGTGTCACGGAGATGGTGGTGCTGCCTTAGTGGCCATGTGGTTTTATGCTGCCTTTGTTTGGTCTTGCCTCTCCTGAGTTTTCCCCCTCCCCCTGCCATTTGTTCTTCTTTCACGTATACAGCACATGGCTGTGGGTAGCATAATTTGCTGGAGGGTGTGGCTGTGCCGCTGAAACAGTTCTTCCTGTAGGTTAGAACAGGAATTTATGAATTGTTCAGGGTGCCAACGACAGCTCACTTACTCTTTGCGAAGGACATCATGAGGTCTTTAACATTCACCGACTAATACCAACAGAGACGCCCAGTTTAACATCCATTCGAGGGACGGCGCACACACACACACACCCAAACACATCAATTCATCGCCCGGTCTGCAAACGGCACGACGATCGTTTATAGCTGGGCTGACATTTGAACCCAAGTCAGACGGCTCAGAGGTGAATGTACCTGAGCCGTCTCACCTGGGTTCGAATGTCAGCCCGGCTATAAAACACAGAAAGTATATCCCGCCATCCCCGCCCCTGCCCTTTTTATCATTTAGTAACCTAATCCTTGTTACCCTTCTTAATTTTAAGCTTTGTTGCTCACCTCCACTTCAGCATCCTCCTTTTCTCTTATCTATGGAATCACCTTGCTGATTCTTTTCTTCCTTCAATCTTGCTAAATATGTCTTATCTCTCTGCCACATATCTCTCCTATTCCACATATTTTGCTTTTGGCTTGTCGGCTTACAGCCCGTCTTGCAGGTTTAAACTTGGGGACTGGAGCAGGCAGGAAACGAGGGAAGGCTCGCAGGTGGTAGCAGCTGGCAAGCAACAATGATCTGACCCAGGTTGTTTTCCGGGAAAGGTGCGAACCGGGCCATCACATCCTGCTTAGAAATGCCCCCTCTCACACTTGTTGATCTAGCGGAGTGATAATTGCCTTTTGTATCGGAGTTTAAATCACACAGGGTGATATTACCAGACTAATTATTACCTAATCAGATCTAGTTGTTTCCTTTGAATATCTCATTACCTCTTAATTGCTAGAGGGCTTGTCTGTATTATATCTTCAAATTTAAACATGTGCTAAACCCTGCAGCCCGGGCACTGCGTTCATTAATTTAGCTCGCACTGAGCGCAGCCTACTGCCATCGTGCTTTCTACTTCCAGGTCTGTTTTCTTCAACTGTTTGGCTGAACTTTGTTTTCTTTTTCATCTCGTTGATAGCCAACCGTGTCATTGGTGTCAGAACATCTGGAGAGTCCTTTGCCAATGTCAAGAGAGGTTGAGTTCTTGCGTTTCCAGAGTGATGCAACGGTCACACAGTGTTGGCTGCTAATCAGACACGACGGTTTGAATCTCCGCCACATTGTCGAACCCCAAATGTGTGACTGCTTGCGAGCTAATCTAACCTAATTGCATTTGAGTCTCATGGAGGTGAGCTTATGGCTTGTACGGCATATTATGGTTTACGACGAGTTCAGCGTTCGGGAAAAATGTGAATATTTTAAAAGAGTTGTTTTGGGGGTGGGCAAATGGAAGTTCTTGCATTCAAGGTTGTGCTATGAAGACTATTCTTTTGATTGTTTAATTTTGATGTGATAGATGATTATTATTATTATTATCTCAGTAGTAGTTTGTCAGACCAAGCCGCGACATCTGTTTACGAGTACTAATGGATGATAAAATTCTGGTTGTTCACATCCTTTGCATATTCTCATATGCCTTCAATATCCCACTGTTTTAAAAGAATATAGGTCAGTATTTCTGCTGCCATGTGAAAGTTTCACAACCAAGCTCAAAAACAACCTTCTACATCAAACTCAAAATGGTTGTAATGACACTTGCTGTTTGTCGTAGTCACCTCCACCGCCGAAGGTGAAGGAGGTTATGTTTTCACCCACTTCTGTTTGTCTGTCTGTATGTTTGTTTGTTTGTGTACAGGATATCTCAAAAAGTTGTTGACGGATCCGGATGAAATTTTGTGGACAGGTTCAGTGTGTGACAACAACGAGCTGATTAGATTTTAGTCGAGATCCGGATCCGGATCTGATTACAATAATTTTTAAAGTGATTCTTCACCATTGAGAGATAGGGCCAAAAATGATATATAGCACGATATCTCAAAAAGTTGTGGGCGGATTCGGATGAAACCTCGTGGACACGTTGTATGCCTGACAAGGAAGAATGGATTCGATTTTGATGAAGATCCGTATCCGACTACTCAAATTTTTTAAAGTTATTCTTCACCATTGAGAGATAGGATCAAAAACGATATATAGCACGATATTTCATTCAAAAGTGTATTGCACCCAATATTTTCTCGTGTATCAGGCATTACGGGGCGGAGGTACGTGCTCTACCGAGTGCCCTTCTAGTTTGTTTAATAAATCGTGTTGTGGAAAAGTAGGAATACAGCTTCAACTAGACCGGCACTCGGTAGAGTGCACTCCTCCACTTGGCTGAACAGTTTATGTTTTGTATCCCTCTGATAAGCCAGATCTGCATCATGACCTTAACCAACATCGAATCGACTTGTTCTTAATGTCATCTACCCAACTCATCCACCAAGTTTCATCCAAATCCGTCCACAACTTTTTTAGATATCCTGCTCACAGACAAACAAACAAGCAGTCATAGACTGGTACTTACGAAATCATCAACTTGACCTCTGACCTTGTCTAATAAAAGCTGTCTCTCGAGAAGGTAGCGACGCAAACCAGAAGTTTCTATGATGATTCAGTACCAAACCATCAAAAATCGTAACGTCGACCGAAGCAAAAATCTTCATTTCTCCAAGCAATTATTTTATATTATTTTATCAAAGTCACAAAACCGTAATATTCGCCCATCCACCAACAATCTTTACATAATCCGACGGCTTAGCGAGTCAGGCATGCGACGATAACCTTTATTGGGATAAAAAAAATGACTTTTAAACACCATCTTTATCGAAAACACCCTCAACGCGCACACGGAAAACCTTTACGTGACTCAACGCCGCATCTGCTCGAGTGCACTGCACCATGTGATGACCCGTGACGCGCAAGTGAAATATTTTTTATACAATCTTAAAACGTCTCCAAAACATCCGATTTTTGCCAGAATTTCGACAACCAAGTTTTAAGCATCCTAAGCGATCGCAAAAACCAAAGACAAAATTAAAATCGAAGTTAAAGCGAACTCGTAACGTCGAGCGAAGCAAAAATCTCCATTTCTCCACGCAATTATTCAATATTATTTTATCAAAGTCACAAAACCGTAATATTCGGCCATCCACCAACAATCTTTACATAATCCGACGGTTCAGTGAGTCAGGCATGCGACGATAACCTTTATTGGGATTAAAAAAAATGACTTTTAAACACCATCTTTATCGAAAACACCCTCAACGCGCACACGGAAAACCTTTACGTGACTCAACGCCGCATCTGCTCGAGCGCACTGCATCACGTGACGACCCGTGATGCATCGAGTGAAATATTTTTTATACAATCTTAAAACGTCTCCAAAACATCCGATTTTTACCAGAATTTCGACAACCGAGTTTTAAGCGTCCTAAGCTATCGCAAAAACCGAATACAAAATTAAAATCGAAGTTAAAACAAACTCGTAACGTCGAGCGAAGCAAAAATACTCCATTTCTCAACATGAATTTACGGAATTATGTTTGACCTCACTGTGACCTTGACCTTTGACCGATTTTGACCAAAATCTAATCAGCGCTAGCCATCACCCTCCTGAATCACGTGGTGTAATTTGACATTGGAAGCTTCTTCCGTTCTTGAGTTATCGTGCCTACAAACAAACAAACAAACAAACAGAAACGGAAGGCATCAATATACTTACGAAATCTAAAGATTTCGTAAGTAACAAGCAGTCATAGACTGGTACTTACGAAATCGTCAACTTGACCTCTGACCTTGTCTAATAAAAGCTGTCTCTTGGGAAGGTAGCGACGCAAACCAGAAGTTTTTACGATGATTCTGTACCAAACCATTAAAAATATAATGCTTGACCTCACTGTGACCTTGACCTTTGACCGATTTTGACCAAAATCTAATCAGCGCTAGCCATCACCCTTCTGAATCACGTGGTGTAATTTGACATTGGTAGCTTCTTCCGTTCTCAAGTTATGGTGCCTACAAACAAACAAACAAACACACACAAACAAACACACACAAACAAACACACAAACAAACAAACACACAAACAGATGACGGAAGTCATCAATATACTTACGAAATCTAAAGATTTCGTAAGTAACAAACAGACAGACAGGGGTGAAAATGTAACCTCTGTCCACCTTTGGTGGTGGAGGTAAAGATGACAAGGTCCACACTTTTTTTTCCAGATGGAAATAATATGTCTTCAAATACGCCGACTTTTCTGGTACGCCGAATGATCAATGCACATTGGCGTTCATTTCCATTCCAGGCAACGACCACCAAAATCAAGTCATCCTTTTCCACATGAAATTGTCGAAGAAGGTTAATCTCTAACCTTTGACTCACTGCGCACTTGTGCGGCTTCTTCGTCAGTTTGCTGTTTTTTCCTTGTCTGTTCCTAATTCATCACCCTTCAGCAATTATCAATGAGCTATAGCATTGCACCATTCAAATTTTGGTCTGACAAGTCGGACAGCAAATACCGAACAATATCGGTAAGGCGCCTATCTGTGGTTGACATCAAGGAACCTCCTTTTGGGAGGCTGTAATTGCTACATGTTTTGTGACATCGATGACTTGCACTAACTTGCCTTGTCGCATGGTCGCCCGTGGGCAATGCGTGCCATATTCAGTCTGGCTCGTGCATGTTGCAGTGTTTGTGCTGGCAGGGTTGTTTCCAACAGCCATTAAGTTAAACTGGCTGCTCTGGCTGAGCAAGGCCTATCGGCTACATTTCCCACTATGGAATATATCAATGAGTACTTAATCCTTCATGCATGCAATTGTTCTGAAATACCATTGCTATGTGTACAACCTGTTATTTGCTGTTATCTGTAGTACATACGGGTACTCATGGTTATTTATACACACAAAACCTTTGGATATCTTAGCTGTATTAGTAAAACCTGCATTGCATGGTTGTCCTTTTAATCCAAGCAAACATGGTCACATATACGAGGGCGTGTTGAAAAGTAATTCCTCCTATTCCTTTTCTCCAAAACAGGTAAGAATCTTTGAGTGAAACAAAGACAGATACGAACATCAATCTTTATTTTACCATGGTGCATATTTATTTCTCCACATAATCACTAATGCTGTCCACACATTTCTCCCAACATTCAAGTTGTTTTGTGATGCCGTCACAGACGTCCTGCTGACTTTACCAGCACTTCACAGTCGCCTTGACATGATCGTCGGAAGAAAAAAATTCTCCACGAAGTTGTTTATTAGATTTTCATTTTTTTTCCCCCAAACTTGACGGAGCCAAGTCAAGGCTGGTGATCATTTGTGGTGGTTTTCCATTGACCGTCTCGTACTCTTAGGGTCGTAATGGTGAATCCAACTCTCATCTGCAGTCATCTCATCTCAACTCTCATCTATAGTCATTTTGTCTCCATTCAGTCATCCAAACTCTCATCTCCAGTCATCTCCAGTCAGTCATCCCAACTCTCATCTTCAGTCAATTAATCTCCAGTCACTAATCCTAACTGTTATCTCCAGTCAGTCATCCCAACTTTCATCTGCAGTCATCTCCAGTCAGTCATCCAAACTCTCATCTCCAGTCATCTCCAGTCAGTCATCCCAACTCTCAGCTTCAGTCAATTAATATCCAGTCACTAATCCTAACTGTTATCTCCAGTCAGTCATCCCAACTTTCATCTGCAGTCATCTCCATTCAGTCATCCAAACTCTCATCTCCAGTCATCTCCAGTCAGTCATCCCAACTCTCATCTTCAGTCAATTAATCTCCAGTCACTAATCCTAACTGTTATCTCCAGTCAGTCATCCCAACTTTCATCTGCAGTCATCTCCAGTCAGTCATCCAAACTCTCATCTCCAGTCATCTCCAGTCAGTCATCCCAACTCTCAGCTTCAGTCAATTAATCTCCAGTCAGTCATCCCAACTGTTATCTCCAGTCAGTCATCCCAACTTTAATCTGCAGTCATCTCCAGTCAGTCATCCCAACTCTCATCTGCAGTCATCTCCGGTCAGTCATCCCAACTTTCATCTGCAGCCATCTTCTGTCATCTCATCTGCAGTCAGTCATCCCAACTCTCAACTCCAGTCAGTCATCCCAACTCTCATTTGCAGTCATCTCTTCTCCAGTCAGTGATGCCAACTGTTCTCTCCAGTCAGTCATCCCAACTCTCATCTGCAGTCATCTCCAGTCAGTCATCCTTACTCTCATCTGCAATCATCTCCAGTCATCTCATCTGCAGTCAGTCATCCCAACTCTCATCTGCAGTCATCTCCAGTCAGTCATCCCTACTCTCACCTGCAGTCATCTCCAATCATCTCATCTCCAGTCAGTCATCCCAACTCTCATCTGCAGTCATCTCCAGTCATCTCATTTGCATTCAGTCATCTCAACTGTTATCTCCAGTCATCTCATCTGCAGTCAGTCATCCCAACTCTCATCTGCAGTCATCTCCAGTCACTCATCCCTACTCTCATCTGCAGTCATCTCCAGTCATCTCATCTACAGTCATTCATCCCAACTCTCATCTGCAGTCATCTCCAGTCATCCCAACTCTCATCTGCAGTCATCTCATCTGCATTCAGTCATCCCAACTGTTATTTCCAGTCATCTCATCTCCAGTCAGTCATCCCAACTTTAATCTGCAGTCATCTCCAGTCAGTCATCCCAACTCTCATCTGCAGTCATCTCCGGTCAGTCATCCCAACTTTCATCTGCAGCCATCTTCTGTCATCTCATCTGCAGTCAGTCATCCCAACTCTCAACTCCAGTCAGTCATCCCAACTCTCATTTGCAGTCATCTCTTCTCCAGTCAGTGATGCCAACTGTTCTCTCCAGTCAGTCATCCCAACTCTCATCTGCAGTCATCTCCAGTCAGTCATCCTTACTCTCATCTGCAATCATCTCCAGTCATCTCATCTGCAGTCAGTCATCCCAACTCTCATCTGCAGTCATCTCCAGTCAGTCATCCCTACTCTCACCTGCAGTCATCTCCAATCATCTCATCTCCAGTCAGTCATCCCAACTCTCATCTGCAGTCATCTCCAGTCATCTCATTTGCATTCAGTCATCTCAACTGTTATCTCCAGTCATCTCATCTGCAGTCAGTCATCCCAACTCTCATCTGCAGTCATCTCCAGTCACTCATCCCTACTCTCATCTGCAGTCATCTCCAGTCATCTCATCTACAGTCATTCATCCCAACTCTCATCTGCAGTCATCTCCAGTCATCCCAACTCTCATCTGCAGTCATCTCATCTGCATTCAGTCATCCCAACTGTTATTTCCAGTCATCTCATCTCCAGTCAGTCATCCCAACTCTCATCTGCAGTCATCTACAGTCAGTCATCCCAACTCTCATCTCCAGTCAATTCATCTCCAATCAGTCATCCTAATTCTCATCTACAGTCATCTCCAGTCAATCATCCCTACTCTCATCTCCAGTCAATTAATCTCCATTCAGTTTTCCTAATTCTCATCTACAGTCAATCATCCCTACTCTCATCTCCAGTCAGTCATCCCAACTCTCATCTGCAGTCATCTCCAGTCATCCCAACTCTCATCTGCAGTCATCTCATCTGCATTCAGTCATCCCAACTGTTATCTCCAGTCATCTAATCTCCAGTCACTCATCCCAACTCTCATCTGCAGTCATCTCCAGTCAGTCAACCAAACTCTCATCTCCAGTCATCTCCAGTCAGTCAACCAAACTCTCATCTGCAGTCATCTCCAGTCAGTCAACCAAACTCTCATCTCCAGTCATCTCCAGTCAGTCATCCCAACTCTCATCTCCAGTCAATTCATCTCCAATCAGTCATCCTAATTCTCATCTACAGTCATCTCCAGTCAATCATCCCTACTCTCATCTCCAGTAAATTGATCTCCATTCAGTCATCCTAATTCTCATCTACAGTCATCTCCAGTCAATCATCCCCACTCTCATCTCCAGCGCTTCACGCTTCACAGCACTGACAACATCCGTACTGCCATCTGCCATCTTGACTAATGCAGCACTGACACATCTAATATTAGAATCACGAAACTTTGCAACCTGAGGTGCGAAGAACTAATGGGCAGATTGTGCTTTGTTTCATTCAAATATCTTTACCTGTTTTGCAGAAAAATAATATGTTGCATTACTTTTCAACATGCCTTGGTGTGTGTAACTATAGGCCTATTAATTACGTACTTTTTGAACACCGGTTGGAGACTACACGTACGTCTATTAATTAGAATGCACTTTCATGGTGAAGCCGTGTGACGATATGTCCATTTATTATGTAATGTTTGAATTTTGGTTGCAGACTCCACGTACGTCTATTAATTACCGACTATTGCAATGTACCCTGAACGGAATCCGCCACCACAGAATCTTTTACCTCATTCTCTCAGAGTCTTTCACGTGTCTTTGTGCAAACTCTAGTCGTGCTGTCACGTGCCTTTTTCTCAGGAGTGGAATCCATCAGAGACTGTTGTCCTTCCGGCAGGTTCGCCCATCTCATCCAAGGAACTCTGTAGTTCTGTCGGAGTAGTCATTGGGTTCTTGCTCACCTCCCTGATCAAGGTCATTCTTGCCCAGTTGCTAAGTTTGGTTGGACAGCCAGCTCTAAGAAGAGTCTAGGTAGTTCCATATTATCTCTATTTCCTAATGATGGAGCTCACTGTGCTCTTGGGAACTTTCAACACTCTAGAAATTGTTTTATACCCTTCCCCAGTTCTATACCTCCTCACAATTCTATCTCAGAGTTCTACAGACAGTTCCTTGGACTTCATGGTGGAGTTTCTGCTCTGATATGCACTGTCACCTGTGGGACCTCATGTAGAAAGGTGTGTTTCTTTCTAAATCATGTCCAACCAATTGAATTGGCCAAAGGTGGACTCCCAATCAAGTTGTTGAGACATCTCGAGGATGATCGAAGGAAATTGGATGCACCTGAGCTCGATTTAGAGTGCCATAGCAAAATGGATTGAATACTCACTTATTGACTCCAGACATGTCAAATTTTCATTTTTAAATGAAGTTGTAAAAATTTATTTAAAAACTTTTCCACTTTGACATTATGGGGTATTTTATGTAGATCGGTGACAAAATGTTTCAATTTGATCCATTTTACATTCAGGCTGTGACGCAACAAAACATGAAAGAGTCAAAGGGTGTGAATACTTTCTGAAGGCACTGTATATTATATATATATATATATATATATATATATATATATATATATATATATATATATATATATATATATATATATATATATCTTCTTCTTCTTCTTTCGGCTGCTCCCGTTAGGGGTCGCCACAGCGGATCATCCGTATGATCCGCATAGTGATTTGGCACATGTTTTACGCCGGATGCCCTTCCTGACGCAACCCTGGTCGCCTCTGACGAGGCGATATATATATATATATATATATATATATATATATATATATATATATATATATATATATATATATATATATATATATATATATATATATATTTTTTTTTTTTTCATGCCAAAGAGGTAACAGTTACTTCAAATTCATCCAAACCTCCAGGAAAATTGTCAGGACGACCTACAGTATAAATATCTAAGCAATGATGACCACAGTCGTCGTTTAAATGCCATTAGCACCATCTGGCTGTAATGGAGAGCATCAGCCGCAGATTATGTCTCACACGGTAAAACTACATAATCTGCAAATAATTATCTGCAAAGGTCTGCGCAGGTGCAGGACTCATGTCCATTGGAGATGGGGTGAGAACGCTTCGTGTCACACGCCACACTTCTTCTTGTTTTTTCACGCTTTCAAATGATGTAATGAAGAAGACATGACAATATGTGACAGACTGTTAAAACACAGTGAATTGTTGTCAGTCGTTTCGTATGCAGCCTGTGGCTGCTGGTTGCATCATTTTTTGTGGGAGCACGACTGTGCCACTGATGCATTGCTCCCTGTTTTCAGGAAGCCGATACTCATTTAGCCGACCTCAGGAGGATGACAGGCTGAGTCAACCCACCTGGTGTTATTTCAATGGAAAGATAGGGACTCAAACTCAAGACCCTCATATCTTAAGACAGGCACCTTAACCGTTAAGCCAACACCAGGCTTGTAACTGATCGTGTGCTGCCTTTTTGGCTGCTGGTTGCATCATTGGTTAGGGGCACGGTTATGCCGCTGATGCAGTGCCCCTATTACCAGTAACACACTGGTGCTCATTTTGCCAACCCCGGAAGGATGACAGGCTGAGTCAACCCCCTGGTGTTAATTCAGCAGCCAACGGGGCTCGAACTCAGGACCCTAGGATCCCAAGCCACCACCCTAACCACTGAGCCAACACCAGGCTTACCAGGCTTGCAGAGACAGTGATTTTCCATTTCCAAAAAGCCTAAATTCCGTTTCAGAAAATAAATTCCGTTTCGTGATTGTTTCGTGACACAGGGAATAATAAAATTATTTTCTTTTGATGATTTTGGTCATTACTTTTGGCAATCTCGTCTGCATTTCAACGATCCTAACGCAGGGTCTTGTGTTTACGTTCGACTTGTTGGGACAAAGAGATTGTTATATGCAGGTTTTCCATTTATTTGAATCTTTATAACGGGGTAAATATGCATTGAGCAAAACACGTTCTGAATGTCCTGATCGTTATAAGCTGTTCATTACAACCGGGTGCCTTATACAGAGGTCTGACTGTACATGTAAACATGCAATACATACTGTATGCACCACGAGGGGGAGAGACAGAACATGGAAAAGATCAGAAAGTATGTGGTATAAGATAGGGGGCACCGATCTGTCTGTGATGTGGGAGTAACATGCCCATGGATGCTTCATTACGGGATATTCCATTGATCTTACGGCCTTGGTCTCCACAACGTCAATGTGTGAAACGTGTGAAGCAGGGGCTTCAGCCTAAAGGGGAGAGCAGTACTCGATCGAGCTCGGGATGAAGGACTTGTGAGTGATTTGGAGCTCACATTTGCCAAGGAAAGACTTGGCATGATGTAGGATGCCCGGTCGGTGGCTGGCTTTGGAAGCCAGCATCAATAGGGGGATTTTTCCAAGAGGGATCATACATAGCTCATGCTGAAACCCAAAGGTTTGACTGGACTTAGCTGTAGAGTGTAGATGGAAGAATTTGCCAGACAGTACTTTCGGAGAGACAGAGTGAGTGTGAAATTAGTTTTGGTTGAAAGACATTCCATGTCTTGGACGAGTTCCTGATTCCTTCGAGAGAGGCTAGAGTCATCAGCAAAAGTACAAGGAGGGTTTTCTGGACGTGGAATTGTGGGCTTTGGACATGTAAGATTTGAACCTGGGATCCCAGCATCGTAAGTCGTTGGTTCAGATTTGAATACTAATTCCAAGCCATTGCCATTTTTATTTTATGAGTAAAACTTCATTTTATAAAAAAAAGTAAAACTTCATTTTTATTGTTTTTAAAAAAAGAAAAACTTCATCATATCGCACATTGACTTCAATCACGAGAAGTGTAGCCATTGCAGAGTACAGTACTTTTTCTTACAAACCTGAAATATTTTCATTACACATGCATGTGATAACACAGACAAAGGTATCTTGACAGCAGGTGTGACCTGCCTTTGGGTAGAGGTTTTGGGTTTGACGATGAGCAATGAGGTTACTAGGCTCAGCTTCTATCAAAGCTGATGTTTTTGCACAAGTGTGCCCAGATCTTGCACTAAATTTGATTCCTTCCTTCCTGAAAGGCATCATTCACAAAAGGAAAGAAACTTATTGAAAAGATTTGGTAGATTGTGGCTTCTTAAATGTGTGAACTCGTTTGAAGATGTGACGTTTGGTTTCTCTGAGCACATTTTGGAGTTAAAGTGAGCTGCTTTTCAGGTGAACCCATGGTACTTTTTAAGTCTCGTGTAGTGGGCCTTCATTTTTACAAGAGCATAATAAAGACCTGACCTTGCATCACCACATCTTCAATTATCCACCCTTATTATCAACTTGCAGGGGCTGACGAGGTAGCCGAGAGGTATACCCGCCCACCTCTGAACTCGTCCCAGCTATAAACTGTCACCGTACTGTTTCACGCACCGGGAAATGCATCAGTGTGTGCCATCCTTCAGATGGAAATTAAACTCGGTGTCCCATCTGTAAACACTGGTAATTGATGGATGTTAAAGATCCCACAATCTTTCACCACGAGTAGGCATGATATCACCAGCACCCTGAATAAATTACATATTTCTGCCACCTTCAGTCGAATATCTGGCCTAGGCAGCCGGTTCCTGAAAGACTTGGGCCAAAAGATTTACTGGCTGACCCCACAATAAGGTGGGAATATTGGAGCCTGAAAAATAGGAGACGAGTGCAACCTCCACATCAAAATGAGGTGACACGAGACACAACAATTACACTTTCACAGTACAGACACTTTATCAGTGTTTGTTTAACCCTGTGCTGTTGAATTACTAAACTGTCGGTAAAGCATTGACCTATGACAATCCAAGATTGATGAACATTTGATCGTGAATGTCATAAACGTAGACCTCGTTAAGTGTTATTGATAAAAACAATGAAAGAAACTTTACTCAAAGTTGTTTTTGAATCAACGTACCTGTCAGTTCATGCTTTCAAAATGATCCAGTGTGTTACTGCTTCCAGAAAATCAACGTTACAGTAAATGTGGCCAGCTTGCATTTACAGCAATTTTTAGATCTTCGTCAGAGGATCTCTAAGTCTTTCTCACGTTGTTGTTCTTGTTCTTCTTGTGGACTTTTTTGTTTCACAGCCTACAGTTTTCATCGAAACTTCCTGAAACTTGGCATATATATGTAAAAATACCCTGCGCAGACAGTAACCATCTCCGATTGTGAAAATTCATCCTAGAAAAAAAGTTATGACGTCATAATGTCTCCGCTAATGGAAATCGCCCAAAAAATTATCTCTGAAACTAGGAAAGCTTTTTGAATTCTGTTTGCAGGAATGGAACGGGGCATTAGCAGAGATAATTTAACGCACAAATAATACATCATTATGATGTCATATCCGTTTTTATGATGTCATTCCTATTTTTTTCACATTTTTTGTTTCACAACCCAGAGTTTTCATCAGATCTTCGTGAAAAGTGGCATGTATATGTAAAAAGACCCTGCACAGACAGTAACCATCTCCGATTTAGAAAATTCTTCCTAGAAAAAAAGTTATGACGTCATAATATCACCACTGATGGAAATCGCCTATACCATTATCTCCGAAACTAGGGAAGCTTTTTGAATTCTGTTTGCGGGAATCAAACGGGGCATTTGCACAGATGATTTGACGCAAATCTGATACATCACAATGACGTCACATTCCTTTTATGACGTCATCACTACTTTCTGAATTTTTTTGTTTCACAACCAAGGGTTTTCATCAGAACATCTTGAAACTTGACATGTTCATGCAGAAAGCTCACATGCAGACAGTAACCATCTCAGATTGAGGAAATTCTTCCAAGAAAAAAGTTATGACGTCATAATATCGCAATGGAAATCGCATAAACAATTATCTCCGAAACAACGCAAGCTTTTTGAATACTTAAGATGGAATTGAATAGGGCATTGGAGATAATTTACCGCACACCTGATACATAACTGATAACTATGACATTATCACTCAGAAGATGAGGATCTTAGCTCATTTGAGCTTGTTTTTAACCAATTTACTGATTTATTCAAAAGTAGGGTTGTAGTTTATCAGGCCATCTTCTGCATTAAAAAGCTGTACATGGCTGTCTGAAACTTAATCTTTGAATTTGCTTTTAACACCTGCGAAACTGAAGATTCACAAAGATATTGATTGGTCTGGACTGTTATTCTATCTGTCTGTTTGTCTGTCTGTCAGTATGTCAATCGCCTACAGGTTTCACTTTCACTCCAATCTTCAGCCCCGAAGATCACAAGTACTTGGTGGAAACACCTTTTACAGCAATGGCTCCTATGAGTCTTTGTGGGTAGGTCTCTATGAGCTTTGCACAGTGAGATGGTGAAATATTTCCCCATTCTTCACGTGAAAATGGCTCTAATTCAGCCAAGTTTGATGGGGATTGCCAATGGACTACAATCTTCAAGTCTCTCCATAAATGTTCAATTGGGTTCAAGTCAGGACATTGACTGGGCCACTCAAGAACATTTATTTTCTTCTTTTCTTCAGCCACTCCAGTGTGGCTTAAGCTTTGTGCTTTGGATCATTGTCCTGATGAAACATGCATCTCATACCCAGTTTCACATTCATGGCTGACTCAAGGTTTTCATCAAGGATTCTCCTGTACCTTGCACCGACCATTGTCCCTTCTATCCTGACAAGCTTGCCAGTCCCTGCTGATGAAAAGCAGCTCCATAACATGATGCTGTCACCACCATGCTTCACAGTAGAGATGATGTTGCCTGGGTGATGTGGAGTGTTAGGCTTGAGCGAGACGTAACGCTTCGAATTTAGACCAAAAGTTCAATTTTTTGTCTTCTCTGACCACAAAACCTTTCTCCAAATGCCTGCAGTGTCATTTAGATGCTTTTTCACAAACTCCATACGAGCTTTTATATGTCTTTTTCAGTAATGGCTTTTCTTTTTTCACCTGTCAATATATAAGCCTGCTTTGTGCAGGGAGCAGGATATTGTTGATTGATGAACACTGACCCCCATCTCGGATATCGAGCCTTGCAGATCTTTCAAAGTCATCGTTGAATTTACAGTGACATCCCAAACCAGTTTCCTGCTTGCCCAGTGCTGAGTTTGGATGGGCGAACTGATCTGGGTAGAGTCGAGGTGGTATGATAAGTCTTCCACTTCTTAGAGATGGATTTCACTGTAATCAAAGGAAAAATAGGTGATATTGAAATCTTCTTTTAACCCTCTCCTGAACGGTGCTTCTCCACCCCTTCATGTCCGACTTCTTTGGAAAGCTCCTTGGTCTTCATGTTTGCCTTGTTGGTTGACGAAGTGAGTTGCACCTTAAAACTCCTTAGATAAGTCGGAGCTTATTTTCAAGTTAAATCACTGATTACATGCAGGTGAAACCTATTACACTTATTTTGAACCTTTTCAAACAAATACTTTGCTCCTGAAGTAATTTGGGGTAATAGTGGGGCAACTTAGCTAAATATAGCATAACAATTGTGCATTTTGTGAGGAAAGCACCAAATTTGGCACATGAGTAGCCTATCATATTATGAACAGATTTGGATATTGGGCCATCTCAAATTCAGCCGCTGATTTTTTTGGCAGCCATTTTCCACTGCCATCAAAAATTTTGAGATTGCCCAATATCCAAATCTGTTCATAATATGATAGGCTACTAGTGTGCCAAATTTGGTGCTTTCCTCACAAAATGCACAATTGTTATGCTCAGTTGCCCCACTATTAATTAAGCAAAGGATTTGAATTCTTCTACAAATGAGAATCATCTGATTTTCTCTGTTCATCAAACTTATTCACATTTTATCTGCATTTTTTAGCTTAATCACTTTGGAGTTGTTTCTGAAGATTCTATATATTAATTTTAATTTGAGAACATCATGAAATAAACTCGGTAGCATCAAAATGTGAAAACTTTTGAGGGGAGGACTACTTTTGCAGGCCACTGTTAAATCGTCAATGTTTATCCGATTGACTTGATATTTGAACATAATTTGCATATTGAGTCACTGAATTGGTTCACCAATTAAATGCTGGAGAAACCTATTGTTTTTGAGGTCCAAAGAGCAAGGTTGCAGCGAATGAGTTCGCAAGTACCTGTTTATGACAGCTTGTTTTGTTTATTGCCTCCACCATCGAAGGTGAAGGTGGTTTTGTTTTCACCCTTTTCTGTTTGTCTGTGTTAATTGCCGGAATCCTTCGGATTTCGACAATTACGTTGGTCGGTTGTGTGTGTCATTCAGTGTGTCTGTCTGTCTGTCTGTTTGTTTGTGTGTTTGTTTACCCTGTAGCTGCCACACTGTTTCAGCGATCATGACCAAACTGGGTACAGACATCGGCCATGGCCCATGGTCCAACTTAGACACTTGTCATTTTTGCTGAATCTAGGTCAAAGGTCAAGGTCAAGGTCACCGAAAAACCGAAATTCTTATTTTCGCAATAATGTCTGCTAAAATGGTCGTATCGACTTCAAACCAAATCCAAAATGTGCATCTTCCAATACTGCATCCAACCATATGTCTCATGTGGGTGTCACACCAACACCCTTCTTAGCGGTCGGGGGTCGAATGTCAGAGGGGTCGGGTCAAAACTTTCAAATTGCGATAAAAATGCCATTTCAAGTCCGATTGACTTCCAAGTTATGATCATGACCAAACTAAGTGCTATAACTAATTAAACAGCAGCACTATCGACTTATAATAACCAAATTGATTTCCAGGTTTTTGTTTTTCTCAGAGATCATGGAGATATGACAAAGTTATTCCGGCAATTCCTTGCTCAACGAGCAATTTCATTTGTTTGTTTGTGTGCAGGTTATCTCAAAAAGTTGAAGACGGATCTGGATGAAATTTGGTGGGCAGGTTCAGTGTGTGACAAGGACGAAATTATTCGATTTTGGTGACGATCTGGATCCGGATCCGACGACTAGAATTTTTGAAGTGATTCTTCACCACTGAGAGATCGTGCCAAAAACGATATACAGCACGATATCTCAAAAAGTTGCAGACGGATTCGGACGAAACTTGGTGGACACGTTGAGTGTGTAACAAGGAGGAATCCATTCGATTTTGGTGAAGATCCGAATCCGGATCTGGATACGAGAATTATTTAATTTTTAAAGTTTCACCATTGAAAGAAGGGGCCAAAAACCATATATCGTATGATATTTCAAAAATGTATTGAGCCCGATATGTTCTCGTGGATCAGGCATTGCATGATCAGGTATCTGCTCTACCGAGTGCCCTTCAAGTTGAAACTATATCTTCGGCCATGTTTTTCACTGCCCAACATATACATATCTTCCTAAACAATACAGGATGCTGTTTTTTTTCCGTAAACCACTGCCGTGATACGTTGTTCTACAGCCATTCATTTTGCAGAATGCCAATTATATATTCAGAAACTTTATCGTCACAAGCAGGTTCAGGCGGAAGGAAAGTGCCACGCTCTTCTTCCAGACCATTTTAGCCACATATTGCTGAGGAAGAAAACTAGCAGGGACTACAAGAGGCATTCCTCCTGTTAGTGCTAAAAAATATTTCGGCTGGTGGGAAACTGCTGTTTTTTGAATGCAGACAATCCTCAATGCCATTTTCTAGATCCACCCATAGACTCCAAATGCCACCAGATGATTAATCTTCTTCTTTCATGAGCTTGTAGTTTGTGGAACTCATTGAAACTGTACAGAACCCCCCCCCCCACCCCCCCATAACTCAAGAGATGTGTTTACATTTTAATTTTGTTCCATAACCATCAATAAGGTTTAGTAAGTTATGACATCTGGTAATGATGTGTGAAATTTGTGCGGAAGATGATTTTATCTATTTTGGCAATTTTGGAGCTGAGTGGCAGGATATGAATATCTGTCTTGTCTTGTTTGCTTTGACGAATGACTGCATGTTTATTAATAGACAGCACATTAAATAATACGGGGAAAAAATCCGAATTACTCCACCTATGTTTGCGTTTTTCAATTGTGTGAACATGTGTGTCAAAACGTGGTGGCTCTACAGAGTGCAGCAGTTTGGCATGCACCATCCATCCATCTTCTTTCATATAATTACAACAACAAAGAATATTTTACTTCATGAGCTGGTGGCCTTTACTGACTTGAACTGCTACCTAGTGGAGAGCCATTTGGGAGCTGACAGTGAAATTGGTGGGGGAGTGGATGATAATGTTCACAGACTGTCAAACGAGAGCCAGGTCGCCGTTTGGGGTTATCGACTCTGAGGTTTTTGTGTGTATGTGTATGTCCCACAGCCTCTTGTGGATTAAATGATGTGTGATTATGAAGTCATCAGGCATCAACCATTTTCTCTGGGGAGGGAAACAGGACATAGAAGAGATGGGGAGGAGAGAACAAAGTGAGGGGAGGAAGGGAAGTAAGGGAGCAGGAGGACTGGGGGTGGTGAGGAAATGCTGGAAGGTAGCTGTGGGGAGGAGGGAAAGAGAGGAAGAGAAATGCCCCAACGTGGCTCATCTCAGAGGAAGGGAGAGCAGGCACGGGGGAGGAGGCTTCATTGATTGGCGACCATGTGTTTGTGCCCGATAGACTGTGAAATGGTGTGTCGCTGTGCGCCTGCGTTGCACCTGCGCCCTCACTGCCGTGATTGATTGGCTTGGTCATGTGGAATGGTCCCATCTGCTACCCGAGTAATTCTCTCCCTCCCTCTTTCTTTCTCTCCTTCCCCACCCATATATATATATATATATATATATATATATATATATATATATATATATATATATATATATATATATATATATATCTCTCTCTCTCTCTCTCTCTCTCTCTCTCTCTCTCTCTCTCTCTCTCTCTCTCTCTCTCTCTCTCTCTCTCTCTCTCTCTCTCTCTCTCTCTCTCTCTCTCTCTCTCTCTCTCTCTCTCTCTCTCTCTCTCTCTCTCTCTTTTCCACCTACTCCTCTCTCTCCCTCTGTGTTTTTTTTTTTTTAAGTTGAGGCTACAAGTGCACTGTATTAGTCCACATTGGCACCTGCCTTGGAGCATGAGAGAAATAACACAATAACACATTCTTCAAAATATTAGTGGAGGAAAATCAAAGTTATCTTTAAAAACAGTATGATTTTTGCTTGGTATCTGTTTGGACATCTGTTTCTATTTCTGCTCAACAGCAACGGTATTTGTGAAACGTGTTCTTTACATTGTAGTCCTTTTCAGCTTAATTGCTGAGTTTGCGCTCATTTCAGCATCTAATATTGTTATCTTGCTGATGAGGTTATTCTGTCTGAAACAGTCATCTAATACTGATGTAAACTCTTGCAATGCCATATTATCATTCTACATTTAATTATGTTGAGCAGTGGTCCATGATACTAGTTTGTCGACATTCTCTCATTTCGTCCCTTCATCACCTTCATTGCTGAACCCAACTCCCCTGACTGATTTACGCACAACCCTTAAACTTTGCCTCCTCCATCCAGCCCTTGACACACTTGACCTCTGTGACCTTTGAGGGATTGCACAACCTGTTCCAGTTACTCTGATGCCGAGTGTTGTTCCTTAAAGAGTGTGCATACATATATTTATGCACACGACATAAGTATATATATATATATATATATATATATATATATATATATATATATATATATATATATGTACAAACATACATATATAATGAATGAGTGTGTATAAATTGCATTCGTGGAAAGTATTTATTTTAACATGAATGACTGGACATTAGGAAACAATGTACAAACACATCTGATATAAGGGATTTAAACCGAGTTTCCCTACATCATAAGTCATGGTTCAGATGAGAATTCTGCACGACATTTCAAAATAATCCACCGCATCATGTTCTTGTGCATTCTCGGAAACCTTTTAGTTTGATGCTGTTGTTTGGAAAAGTTATGGATCCACTTTTCAGAACTGTGGAACTATATCACTTCCACCTCACCCTTTGATTAATTTGGTAAAATCACGAAGTTAGTCCCCAACTTCTTGTAAAATTGTTGCATTATCTCCTCCTCGACAATCAAAAAGGAATCCAAACTGACTGCAAAACACATAAACATTATCCTGGTAACATGACAGACAGAACCAGAATGCTTTCTTTCTTACTTCTTACTTCACCTGTAATATGTCCTTTAAGATTCCAAATTCCAATGGTTTTGTAATGCCAAGAATTATTTCAGTCGAAACAGAGTTTATTTCCCTTTTGTTTGCCAGGAACTAGCTCGACATGGCAAACATAGCAAGCATGTGACAACTTGCACCAAAAGACCCAAGTGTTTCTTTTTATTTTATTCTATTGTGACCGGCCAACAGTCTCAAAAACAATGATTCGATGCAATATACACATGATTCATAAACATTTTCAAAATCAACATCTATCTTGCAAACATGTAAGTGATTGAGACCCGAGACTCAATGATCAGCACTTTCAATTGGATGAATTGAAAATTGAATTTTCAATTGAAAATTCACTAGTGGCTGACAGGATAGTGTAGAGGCCACATGGTCATCTTTGAGCTGCCCGGTATACACACAATTCCTTACCCTGCAACTACAAAGTCAATCCTGTGTTTCACAAGCAAAGCAAGGCATCAATGAGTGTGCCGTTCGTTACATGAGACACTTAGCTGGGTTAGTGTCGACGGACCCGTCATTTCACTGGAGACAAACAATTGCTGTGCTTTCCCGAATAATTGGACACGAAGGAGGCCACACTAGTGGCCTCAGAAAAAGAAAGAGAGCTGCCACCTTCCCAGCTTTCTTTTTCAGTTGGAGGTTTTTTTTTTTGCATAGTTTAAGATTTCAGGACTTCTCATTCAGAATTTATGCTTCTTTGCCCATAATAAGATCGCATTGTTAACGAGTATGATTAAACCGGTTATTTTTGTCAATAAGTACAAAATATATGAGAAAGCATCTGAAAATGCAAAGCCAGTCTGCGTCCGCCTTGGACTCAAACTAAACTTGACGAAAACGACCGTTTTTTTTTTTAATGCACATTTTATTCATTTGTGTTCTCCACAATCTCATAATATAGGTTCGTTGAAGATTTGATGACAAAAGCTCAATTGGTAAAAATGTTACGGCCTCGACATAAACGCTGAATCTCAATGGTAAACAAGGATTTGGATGAAAACATTTTTGACTGGCCTCCCACTTCACCAATGACATCATCCTTACAATTCCATATTATCCATCGGGAGTAGAATGAGATGTGCCAAATTAAAAAAAATTCTGAACAGCGGTTTCAGAGATATGCTTTAATTTTTTTTTGTGTTTAATCCAACATAGCTGCCATACCATGTGACCTATGACATCACATTTATAATTGAAATATTCTCCATGCGGGGGGTCGCTCCTATCCTGAAAAATTTGTGTCAATGGGCCAAGTGGTTGCTGAGAAAAAAAAAGTAAAAAAACAATACAGCAAAAAATTAAATGGCCAAAAAATGGGTTCAAAAAATAAGTAATAACTAGAAAGAGCAATCAGGTGGCAGACCCTCGCCAAGACTTGTTTTGGTGGTTTGTTTTGTGTGGTGCATTTGGTGTGGCAAATAAATGGAAGTATGTACTAAATGAAAGATCACTGATTGCAAATGAAAGGTCGAAAAGGTCGAGTTGTAAAGGTGTAAAGGTCAAAGGTCGAGTTGTAAAGGTGTAAAGGTCAAAGGTCTGAAAAGTTGTAAAGGTCAAATGGTCTGACTGAATGTATAACGGTCGAAGAATGTCAAGGTCTGAAAAGGTCTCAAGTGTCGAAATGATCTAAAGTTTCAAAAGTTTTTTTTTTAAAGGTTGAAGGGGTCTAAAAGGTGTAATTTAAGATCGAAATGGTCACACTTAAAAAGAAGGCTAAAAGATCTTCAAACGTCTAAATAGGGTCTAAAGGTCAATGGGTATTAAAAGGTCTGAAACGTGTGAAGGTCCAAAGGCCTAAAGGGTAGAAAGGAGTTTAAGGGGTATTAGGGTTCCAAAGGGTCGAATGGGGTATATGGGGTCTTATGTTTTTTAAGGGTCTGAGGGGCTTTGAAGAATCTGTGGGATCTACAGAGACATGACAGAAGTAAATAGACACCGTGATTTTAAAAGAATTGATTTCTTTAACATTTGAAGTATATTTGATCCATTTTAATACACACACACTAGTGTTTTGTAGACTTGCCATTTGCATATTTAAACGCTTTTACTCTTTCAGACATAGAACTAATGAGTTCTGAAATTTTCTCTTGTGAGATTTCTGCCCAGGCTTCACGCAAAAGGTTTAGCAATTCTTCCCATGATTGTTGGTTTCCTGGAATTTTTCCGCACAGCCCAATCCAATATGACCAGAGGTGTTCAATGGGATTCATGTCAGGAGACTGACTTGGCCATAGAAGTCACTTGATCCTATTTCTGTCCTGCCATTCTTTGGTCTTTTTTGCAGTGTGGCATGGAGCTCCATCTTCAATGAACAGTGTTGTTTTTGACCATCTGACTGGTGGAGAAGACAGGGAGACATCCATCCTCGAGGATAGAACTGTGTCATCGTGTTGATGTTGCCAACACACTCCACAAGCTCTGACCGACCAGCGCTCCAGATTGCTCCCCACACCATCACTGAAAAACCACCGTGTTTGACAGTTGGCTGTAATCGGTTCAAAGAAAACTCTTGACTGGGAAGTCTCGAGACTCATACGCATCCACTGTCAGAAAATTGAGTAAATTGGGACTCATCTGAAAAAAATGACAGTTTTCCAAAACTCCAAGGGTCTCTTGGCCATCTCATCAGCCCACTTTTTCTCCTTTGAATGTTGGCTGGTCTTCGAGGAGGTTTTCTCCAAGCAGCTCTCCCATAGTAGCCCAGTTGATGAAGGGACCGCACGGCAGTTCTTGAGCTAACTTTTACCTCCTCTGCACCATCTACTGCCTTCCAATGGGGAATTTTCTCAATGGACCGCTTGACAACTCGAAGACACCTTTCTGAGGGTCCAGATCGACCAGAACAGGAAGCTGTGGATTCCTTGCCTTAGCTGGTTAATTGCACAATCACCAAATTGACCATAGAAAGTAGAATGCCAAGGTTCTGAGCTATCTGACACTGGCTGACTCCACCTTCCGATTAGCCAACAATTCTTCCTCTTTGAAAATCACAAAGGTCGTGTGCTCCCTGGGTTCGAGGCATAGTTAATTGTCACACGACCCAGGAACTCGTTTCTACAAATAAATAGTTGAATACGAGTACAAATCACTGATTCAAACTTGCTTTAAACAGATGAAATGAATAAATTTAAGGTGTCTATTTACTTCTGTCATGTCTCTGTAAAGGGTCTTTGGGGTATTAATGGCTGTTAGGAGTCTTTAAGGGTCTGAGGATTCGAAAGGGTCTTAAAGTGTACTGTATAGGGGTCTAATGTAATCAATACACCTATTCACGTTCTGTGCAGACAAGCAAACAAGCAGACAAACGGACCCAAATGCAATACCCTCTCTTCTGAAGAGGGTAATAATATTAATGAAAATTATTTTAACAAGATTATTAATTTGTCTTCTCCATATTCTCATAATTAAGCTTTGTTGAAAATCTGATGACAAAAGCTTAAATGTTATGGCTTGGAGTTATGAAAAAGTTATGGCCCAGATAGACACACAGTCAGACTCACAGCCACACAGAAGTGATTGCAAAACCCCGTTTTCCGCTGCGTGGGGGATGGGCTCACTAGAAAGCATCTGAAAATGCAAAGCCTGTCCATGTCTTCTTTGTATTGGACTTCTTATTATTATTATTCTTCCTCGTTCAGGTAATTTGGATGAAAATTGATGATTTTAGATGACGCTGACCTTTGACCTTTTGACCTTTTAATGAAACGAGCAGAGCAGCCGCCCCATGGGCAATCTTTTTCCAAACATGCAACACGTTCTCCTGATGCATACCTTTATTTGGGCGGTGTATAGGCAACTGACAGCTCTGTGAAGGCAAAAAAATACCCGGGTTACGTGCATGAAGCAAAAACATACATACTGCTCATAATTCAAAATACCTCACTGCACTGCAAAACGTGAGGACAAGAATACGATACAGTAAATGGTGGAGATTGTAATACCCTTTCCCACCTAGAGGTGGCGCAACACGATACACATTTACATCAAGAATTTGTGTCCCCCTCCCCAAGACCACTGGCAAAGATAAAAATGCCCTTATACATTAATTGGGGTCATGCTGATCCGATGTAGCAAGACTGGATGTAATGAGCCGAGAACTGTAAGAGGAGTAGCGCAACAAACAAACAAACAAACACGCAAACACCGATCCAATAATTATAATAAGGATGATTAATTTGACTTCTCCATATTCTCATTATAAAGGTTTGTTGAAAATTTGATGACAAAAGCTCAAATGGTAAAATAAATAAATAAATAAATAAAAGTTATGACCAGGACAGACACACATGCACAGAAGTGATTGCAAAACCCCATCTTCCACTGTACGGAGGACAGGCTAACTATATCATATCGCATGAAGCTTTCTGTTTGAGGTTATGATTGTAAGAACTTCATTAATTCTCCGTAACTTTTGTGCTGTTTACCATCATATTTATTCAGTTCACTGTGTACACTGGGAAGCTTCTCAAATAAACATTCAACTAAAATTGTCAAGCTTCACTTCTCAGTCACTAGTTATCCCAACGCTTTTTGAAAAAAGATGGGGGGATGATGTAATCGCCACCGACTGTCTGACTGTCTGTCTGTCTGTCACACTATTTCATTTTTTTCGAATTTTTTCTACACTATTTCACTATTTCATTTCACACTATTTTATTTCATTCACATCATTTTTTAACTTAAAATTTAATATTGGGTCATTCCTGGTGGAACAGTTTATCTTTCAACTTTATGTAAGGTGGGAAGCGTGAGGATTTGCGATGGCACACCATAGACTTCGCTCTAGTGTGGTTCTTCGTCATTGAGGATCATCACGAACAAGTTACATTATGCATGGATGCTACAAGAGTCATTACTGAACTTCTGTGTTGCTGAAAGTATAACTTTACAAGTGTACTTTACTTTGATGGCCTTCTCAATGTATGAACAAATAATTTTTTTTATGCCTCTGCTGACGAAGTCGCCGGAGGCATTGTGTTTTCAGGTGGTCCGTCCGTCCCTCTATTCATGTGTGTGTGTGTGATAGGTTTTCGTTGCCACGATAACTTAAGAACGGGTGAAAGGATCTAAAAGTCAAACTTGGTACAAGTATGTATCATGATGTAAAGATGAACTGATTAGATTTTAGCATCAGGAGGTCAAAGGTCAGTCAAAGGTCAGAGGTCATGTCAGTTAAAAATGTGATACTTGAGAACAGCTGAAGGGATTTAAATCAAACTTGGTACAAGTATGTATATTGTATAATGAGGCAAAGATGAACTGGTTCGACTTTTAGGTCAAGTGGTGAAAGGTCAGAGGTTATGTTACGTAAAATCCTGTTACCACAATACCATGTGAGCCAGTGACCAAACTTGATATAAGGAAATATTTATTCGATGCAATTAGAGTTCAGCATCCTGCATCGGAGTGGCAACCTGTCCAGGATTGTGTCCAATAGCCCAGGAGACTGCTTCAGCAGCACCAACGCTCTGTACAGAGTATGGTCCTAATGGATGGATGGATATGATGCAAAGATGAACTGATTAGATTTTAGCATCAAGAGGTCAAAGGTCAGAGGTCATGTCAGATAAAATGTAATCGAGCTCAGGATTTGGAGTAAACTAAGTACATGTACCATTATACATATATACAGATTAAATATTGAGATCAAATAGTCTTGAGGCTTTCGGTAAAAGTTCGAGTAAGCAAAGACTTAATGTTGGCAGGGGAATATTGGTAGATGTAGTGGCATCCAATTATGTCTAGTTTTTAAAATTGTGTCTGTGCTTAATTCTGGTCCAAACTCTTGCTTTATCGTAAAACTGATCTTTAGTAAGGCAGAGGTGACCAATTTCACAAGCCGCCACGGTAGCCATCTTGAAGTCTGATTAATTTTCGATATGACGTCCAACGTGCTCTAACTGACTGCATCATCGTGATATCACTGCTTCCTTTTACAATGCATGGGCTGAGGGGGTTACGCCCGCTTTGCGGAGCTATTTTTTACTACTGCAAACAAACATGATATGCCATTTTCCAAAAACTGCTGTTGGAGTTTTTGTAAGCATCAGATGTATCTCGCCCCCCCCCCCCTTCCTCATTTACTTACAATAAGCCATCCCTCTAACCACTGATTTTACAGTCCCAGTACGTTTCATTTCTTGGATTCGAGCTTAGTTTGCAATGAATACAAGAGACAACAGACTTTCCAGAGCTGTGGCCAAATGAACACCTGTTCTGCCTATTTTCAGAAAGTGTGACTGCGGATATCATGTTGGACCTTCCTCTGTTTAAATGCCATTGTCCATTTCTTTACTGGTTTTCTGGCAGCACTCAGGTGAGGCAAGAAGCCTTGCCCTAAACGTTTTAACTGTGCTTTTGAAAGGAATGGACAACTTATGACCATGTTATCATTGCTATCCCATTTACTATTCATCTTACAGATACAAGCGATTTGAAGTTGCTTGTTCAGCTCACAACAAGCACTTGTGATGGTGTTGGGCCTGGGTTGCTGTGTGCCAGTGACGCTAATTGTACTTGGCATGGTGTTCATACTAACTGGGTGTGACAACCACTGATGTCATCGTCGAAGTGTCATCTCTTGTTTTCCACAATGCTTTTGGAACCGTTGCAGAAGCTGTCAGATTTTTGTCCTGATTTAAATGCAAGTAAATGTTTGACACTGCAGTTTTTTGTTTTTTTTTTAGAACTAATATCTGTTTATTTTCCAAAGTTTTGTTAATTAACCGTAGATGTCTTGAAGAAATTTGTTATCCATGACGATGTATTTATCTATCAAGACTATAATGATCAATGGCATTTGAACAAAAGGGAATGTGAAAATGCAAATTTACACTCATTAACATTTGCATAATTGCTTTCAAACAATCATGTTCCTGACAAGACCATAATTAACAGAAATTAATGATTTAAGATTCGGTTTCTTGCATTTTCTTTTGCCCTTGGCTCTTGGTGACGAGGAGAGAACTGCAAGCTATATCAACCTCATGGAGGTTGGCGGTTTCTGCGGTTTTCCTTGCCAGCGTTGCAAGCCAGATTTGACCTGATGAGTTTTCCGAAGGCACGGCAATCTAATGGAGCACTTAGCCTTTGCTTGGGCTGGGCACAGATGGGAAGCAATCCGTTATTGCTGTTTGTTCTGTACGCAGCACAGACTGCATGTGCAAGGCATGTATTCACTGGGAATACTGATGTCATACACTGAAAGAAAGGCCCATGAAAATAGAAAGAATGCGAGTGTAATGGATTTTTTGACATCGGTAGATGAATGAAAATTGCTTTTCAGAGACAAATGGAATTGTGGCCTTTGTATAATATATCAGACATAATATTTGTCATTAGCAGATATTTTGTGCGAAGAACTATCTTCTTTTTGAAAAAAAACCCCCCAAAGTAACCAGAAAGGCATGAAAGACAAATATTGTAATGTTTGTGGGGTAGATGGAGGAATTTCATAGCAAAGCAAAGGTATTGAGAATAATGTTCCGTGGACGGGTCGGAGACATTTCAATGTAAATTAAGAAGAGAAAACTATCAGCTTAAGACTGTTACGTGTCACCACTTGGGGGGTGGTGCTGTGTTAATAAGGTTGGGTTTAAGTATGTGATTTCTCCCAGTATGTGATTGCCCCCTGTGACCTTTTCCTATGTTTTTGCATTTACAAAACTGGAAATAAAGGAATTACGTTCTTATAACAAAACAACAACAACAACAACAGCAGCAGCAGCAGCAGCAGAGCCAAACGTTCCAAGAAGGCAAAAACCCCGCCTTCTCGGCTTTGTGCCAACAAGCCATGCCCCGAGGCTTATGCTTGGTCAGCGTAAGAGAGGGGGCATGATCGAAAAAAGGGCAGAAGGTACGAGGAGAGGAGATAGTTGATGTGAGCAATGCGATTGAGACAGGGTCTCGTTTTTTCTCTCCTCTTGGCATGACAAAATAGCAGCACAATTCTCATTGTTCGTGCCAGTGTGAATAAGTTCATGTACTGAAGCAAGACGCTAGCCATTGACTGTTCGGCTGAGTCAAGAAGTTCTACCTTTGAGAGAGAGAGAGAGAGAGAGAGAGAGAGAGAGAGAGAGAGAGAGAGAGAGAGAGAGAGAGAGAGAGAGAGAGAGAGAGAGAGAGGAAGAAGAAGAATAAGAAGAATAAGAAGAAGAAGCGGAGCACGTCTCTCAGCAATAACTCGGCGTTATCCTGTTGAGTGTTCGAGGAGGAAGGTAGGCCGTCATCGTGAGCGGACCTGGTGTAAGAGAGGAGAGGGGTCGGCATTGTTGTTTGAGAGAAGAGACTCCGGCAGTTGGTGAGCCCTGGTGTTGAAGACCACTGCACGAATTACCTCATTTACGTTTCCCGCGCAGAGAACAGCTTGGCGCCATTTTGTTTGCAGTTTTCCACGTAGGACAACACGGTTCGATCGCCAAGCTCATAAAAGCTCATTTCTGAACACCCAGCTAAGTGCCAGAATAAAGGGAAGGATTTTCTTTTATTTTATCTTTCCTCTTGTCTGTATTTGAGTCTGTGTGGAGACGTCTCAAAATTAGCTTCAGTTTACCTCATGTTTTTTGTAATTATGCTTTGATTTATTTCTATTATAAATATTTGATTTGTGTTCATTAATCCCTTATTTATTAAAGTTGTTTGTGTCTGTCTATTCGTTATGGGTTCGAGTATAAACCCTTGTGTCTCTGTCCCAGTGAACGCCTCTGGTACATGCTTCGCCGCCTCCCATCCCGCACGCGCATTAATCTCCAAGGATCACGTGTTCGCCTCCAAGGTACAATCGTTGGGCTATCCGTCCAAGTCGGTGTTAACCGCCAGTGCACAACAATTAGGTCAGGGTAATTAATTTAACCCCCTAGACATGACAATATAAAGTCTAAAATATTCAGAACGTGACAAGAAACATTTATATATATATATATATATATATATATATATATATATATATATATATATATATATATATATATATATATATATATATATATATATATATATATATATATATATATCAGGGCTCCACAATAACTTGTTTAGGGTGTCCTAAAAGTCACCCAGTTTTTTTGTAATCCTGATTTATTTATTTTTTTGAGTGGCCGAAGTCAAATTTTAGGTGCCTGAAAAAAAAAAAGTACAAATGAAAAAGAAGAAAACTGTAAAACTTGTCTTCTACGATATTCAAGTCTGAAAAAATGGATATATTCATAAATACACTGATCATTGAAAAGTCCAAAACTCATCAACCAGCTTTTGTTTAATGGAGTGAGAGAAAATGTTCATTTCTTAAAGAACAGCAAGATATTTCTTGAGATTGATCTTCATCATCACTATGTTAGAAGTACACAGCCCTTACACTGATACCGTAATTAATATAAGCCTTGCATTCTCAACAGCAACAACAAATATGCAATGGCATTGTTTGCCAAAATGGATGATTATAAAGGAGTACTGGTTGCTCAGAAGAGTTGGTGGCAGAGGCACCAGCCGAGCTCGCTGATGTGCCGGCCGAACACGAGGGCACACTCTCCTCTAGATCCGTCTCAACTTAATTATTCTCCCCCTGCTACATAAGGAACACACTCCTCTCAATCCACCTAAACTTGTCCTCCTCCTGTTGCATCATGAACACTCTCCGTTGTCCCCCCTCAACTTGTTCTCTGCATCAGGAACACTCTCCTCTCACTCCCCCGCAACTTGTTTTCCTGCTGCATCAGGGACACTCTCCACAATCCCCTTCAACTTGTTCTCTCCTTGCTGCATCAGGAATGCTTTCCTCTTAACTTTCTGCCATAATCTCCATATTTGGTCTTTTTGGATGTGTGAAGTTGAATTGAGTCTTTTTTGACTTATTCCTCTGATTTATCTCAATCAATCTATCATAGCCCTATGTGGGTGCAGTTTACTCTTACGGGGGAGGTGGGGGTGGGGTGGTGAGGGAGGGGATGTTATGTGTATTCTTTATATCATATTCTTAGCTCACCTAGACTTTAATCAGGTGAGCTAAATATGCACTCATGAAGGGGTCTATGGGGGTGGGGTTGGGGGATTGAACCTCCCAAAATAGATGTTTGCTCTCTTCTCCAAAACTACACACACTATTTTGATGAAACTTGACCACAACATTGATCAACTGTGATGGACCAAAGTTTATCCACCGCATCAAAATCTGCACTCATTACGGGGGTCTACGACAGGGTTTTTCACCCCCCCCCAAAATACGTTTCTGCTCTCTTCTCTGAACTACACACACAATTTCAATGAAATTTGACCGCAACATTCATCACCTGTGATGTACCTAAGTTTGTTCATGGCATCAAAAAATTCAGTCTAAGGAGGTCTGTGGGGAGTGACTTGCTCCTGATCCAGGTGAGCTTCAGGGCAGGTGGTGCTATTTTTAATATCTACCTGTAAGTTGACTTTCAGAAAAGTTTTGTTCCACAGTTATTTTGATGAAATTAAGTTAAATAATTATTTATCACAGACCAATGGCCCACTTTATTTTTTCAGGTGCCTTCGACTTGTATGCTTCATTTTCTTTCTCCACTGTCATATGTGGAATACTCCAAAAACCTCATTTGCATATTTTGAAGAAATAAACTTGAAACTATGCAAAACCAAAATCAGAAAATGATGTGAGCCCATGATTATATATACACGTAACTGGATTTGATAAACCTTGTCACCCCAATCATGGCGATCGTACATTTTGGTTCAAAATTGATGTTCATTTATGTGATTTTGAGGAATCCCGAATGGGCATCCAAAACCCAACCATTTTGGTTGCTTAGGTGCCCCGGGCACCTATTAATATCGAGCTATGTATATGTATGTATGTATGTGTGTATATATATACATATATATATATATATATATATATATATATATATATATATATATATATATATATATATATCAAATAAACTCTGCAAATTTGAGTAATAAGCAAAAGCACACCTGGTCTTGGGCAACGTTTCACAGCCGATTTCCTCAGGCACAATAGACCCTTAGCCTTGGCACGTGACCGGTTTTATTTCGATAGGACCACTCATTTCCGGTCCTGTGCTGGTAAGGTCAAACGAAGGAGTGTTTTTTTGTTATTTATTTATTTATTTTGCAAAAGCAAAATAAACGTCAAATAACATCATCGATGGGGTGCTCTGCTCTTTTTTGTTTTTGTCTTACACGTGATCCTGTGCTGCATGTGTGTGGGTGAGCATGTGTGTACGCTTGTTGTTGTTGTTGCTGCGTTTCCTGGGCACGGACACGGCTGGTTTCGTGACCGGGTTGGGCGTGATGCAGTGTTGGTTGTTTGAGTGTTGGGCTTCTCGTTGGGTGTTGTACACATGCAGATGTGATGTTTGGGATTGAGTGTTGTTTGTTGCTCACCTTGTCTAGCTGTTTGCACCATCCAGTTTTTGCCATTCGCATCAGAGGTCAAGGTCATTTGCACCAACTTGCACCTGCTTCAATCATAATGTGCTCAAATGTGTGTGATATCAATGACCATGATGTTGTTGTTCAGTGACTGCATATTGGACTGGGATTTCATTTTGAATTCAGCCTGCTGGTTGCATCATTACCGAGGCACAGCTGTGCTCAAGTTAGTGCAACTCTGCATTCCAGGGATATAGATTTTGACCAGGAAGCTCCTATTAACAAAATGCAACTGATGATCCTTGACATGCACCAACTAAGGCTAGCAGACAGGGCACCCAGTTTAATCTCCATTTGACACATTGATTAATCAACCTGCCTGCTTAACACCAGGATGACAGTTTACAGTCGGGTCAAGATTTGAACCCAGGTTTAAATGTAGACAGCCGAAAGGTAAATGGTTTTCATGAGGTGTGTTTTAGATGAAGTGTTTCTTGATTATTTGTTAGCTCACCTGTTCGAAGAACAGAGAGCTATAGCGATACCCCCGGCGTGAGCGTGAGCGTGAGCGTGAGCGTGAAAATGTTAAAGTTTTTGGTGCAAGTTATTTTTTCCTTTCTAATGTTTTTATCTTCCACACTTTTTTATATGCCCGATATATATATATATATATATATATATATATATATATATATATATATATATATATATATATATATATATATATATATATATATATATATATATATATATATATATATATATATATATATATACGTATTATGTGATACCGGTCGTCCGTCTGTCTGTCCGTCCGTCTGTCTGTCCGTCCGTCCGTTCCTGTCCGCACTCGAACTCCCAAAGTTTTCAACTTTCACGTTTCATATTTGGTACATAGGTACAGACTGTGGAGACGGTGTGTCGCGACATACGTTCGTCATCTAAAGTGGTTGCCATGGCAACCAGGATGCTGTTTTCCATCCATTCCTGTCCGCACTCGAACTCCCAAAGTTTTCAACTTTCACGTTTCATATTTGGTACATAGGTACAGACTGTGGAGACGGTGTGTCGCGACATACGTTCGTCATCTAAAGTGGTTGCCATGGCAACCAGGATGCTGTTTTCCATATAGCACAATTCTGTATATACCTTCTTGTTCGGGCGTATATTGTGCTCACTTGCGCTCTTGTTACTGATTACAATATATAAATACATATATTGCTTTTGAAATTATTTGGATCAGACTTCATTGCAATGCTTTATAAAAAATATTAATTATTAGACGAGTCTTTTAAAAATGATAAATGTAAAAACAGGCGAGCATTGGGTGGCTTTGACACCAACTCTGGTTTTTTATGTCACGCACTTATTCTTTTTCAGACTTCCTCCTTCTCTCTCCTGGTGTAATGTTTGTCTAATTTCTGGCCTGATCTCCAAAAACATTAGTACTTCCGCGACAGGTTGAACGATCTTACATCTTGGCGTGAATCTTGAATACTTCGTCGTGGTGTGTGCCCGATTCACAGCCACGAGAGGAAAACATATTTTGAAATTGCTCGCGTAGTCGTCTTCTTCACCATAATGCCCCTCAAATCTGTGTCCATTGCTGCAATTCCTTGGTTGCTTTCAAGTAAATTGTGTTTCTTTCAACTTTTAATGTCGGTTTGTTATGGAATAATACCATTTGAGACCCATGCAGTCATGTTTTTTTCTTTTGCGATAACTATACAGGAACGTATCTTACCACGTGATGAGACGCAGACAGACGTAATGATGAAGTAGACAATCACCCGAATTGCATTCTTTGTTTTGCTGCTGTTGTAACAAACATTGTTACAGCTTGATTTTAGCTATTTTTGTCAGAATATATGACATTCGCCCAGTTTTATTCCCTTGAAGGCCAACTGACACGATCTCACTTACTTGGGCTGAATGTTGAGGATGATCCCAAGCATTAAAACTCAATTCAAGCATTTCAATAGCCCGTTATTGTCAAATGTTTTTCACCCATGAGCTAGAATGACACTCTTAAGGAAGAATCCAGAAATTATTGCGGAAATTGAAAGCCGTTTCTCAAGTTGAGTGTCGGGGTGAGTCCTCGGCCATTTTTCGACGAGGAGTAATTTAATTGCATGTTTTACCAAGATGGGAGAAGAAGCTATGTTTCTGTACAAATACAAGCAAAAACAATCTGAGTGAGTTTGTTTTTTTCCAAATCACTTGACAAAAACGTATAAATCCTTACTCTAATTCACGGACCGGTGTTTGTGTGTGTGTTTGTTTGTCGCACTGCTCCTACAGTTCTGGGCTGATTTGCTACATATGATCAGCATGACGCAATCAGTGTATAGGGGTGTTTTATCTTTGCCGGTGGTAATGGGGGTTGGAGTGGGGGTTCGGGGAGGGACGCAAATTCTCGATGAAAATGTGTATCGTGTAGCGCCGCCTCCAGGTGGAGGAAGGTATAACAAGTCTCTGCCATTTACACTGCAGTATTCCTGTCCTCACGTTTTCCAGTGCAGTGAGGTGTTATGCATTATAAGCAGGAGGTATGTTTTTGCTTCATTCACGTAACCCGGGTTTTATTTTATTTTGCCTTTACAGAGCTGTCATTTGCTCATGCACTACCTAAATAAAGGGACAGTATAACGTCAAAAGAACATGTTGCATGCTTGGAACAAGATCATCCATATGGCAGGTACTCTGCTACTTTCCTATAATTTGTCAACAAACAAGGGAGGACTAGACTTGACCAACTCGTTTCAGTGTACTCTGTTCTGATCACTTTTGTGCTAATTGTTCTGAAAATAAGCCAGATTGCATAGTCTGTAGCTTTTGAAATGATATATGAAAGAATATATATATATATATATGTATATATATATATATATATATATATATATATATATATATATATATATATATTTAATGAAAGGAGCAGACCAACCCGGCGACATGCCGCTAACGTCATGTTCATAAATTATGTTACGCCGACACATCACCTCCAAACTAAGATGGCATTCGTGTAGCACTCATGTCTTTACAGACTGAGATGAAGACTGCTGCCTCATCAAGCAGCTCTCCATAGTCCTCTCGTGGGGTCTGGCTCTTGACCGCTCCACGTAGAATGATGTCATCTTCTATCGGAGACCATCCGGCATGCCAATGAAGAGCTCGTCACCAGCAAGCTGGAAGTTACCTTGTTGATGTCGGCCAAGCTCGTCTGGAAGCATTGAAAGAGCCCCATCTCAGGCCCATCAATTCCTCTCAGAGTGATTGAGAAGCTGACCAACAGCATCACTGAGAACACGCGGTGGCGGCACGCACTTCAGACAGGCTCCTTGTCCAGGGCCTTCTCAAAGAGGGTGCAGGTGCCTATCCTCAGCCCGGTGTCGGGGGCCGTCACGTCGAAGACTAGTCTCTGGAACAGGGGCTTGAACCTCCAGTCCTGTAACGTGCAGAACCTAGTGCCACTCTTCTACAACATGAATAAAATAGCTAATAATGAGTCTGGAACACACGACCATGATTGAAGATGGACACTGTGACATTGGTGGCTCTGTTCCTGGCACAAGTGATATTTCAGTCCGAAATGGGGAAGAAAAACGACATGAACCAAAAAAGGCATAAAAGGAAGGTAGCTATCTCTAAACATATTCCAATCTGTCCAGTTTTTTGTATGTAGAGTCCTGTTTTCAGGTGTAACGAGGACAGCCTTGTGGAACCACTCATTTTCAACAACTTTTTTTTTTTTTACCCTATACGCTTGGTCCACCTTAATTATATATATATATATATATATGTATATATATATATATATATATATATATATATATATATATATATATATATACTGTATATGTATATGTATGTATGTATATATATATATATATATATATATATATATATATATATATATACTGTATATATATACTGTATATATATACTGTATATATATATATATATATATATATATATATATATATATATATATATATATATACATATATATATATATCATTAAGTCTGGACCTGCAGATGAGGCAAAATCACAACTCAAGAGTCAATGGCTAAGAAGGCGAAATAGCACGATGTGTGACACACCTAGGGCAGAATTGTGATGCTTAAGGACAAATAGCCAGTTACCTTGTAGAAGTCTGAGTACTCACCATGTATTACCCATAGTCACTCATGGAATCATGCAGAATGGAATCTGGTAGCATAGTTTGTAGTAGTGATGTTGGCAGACCTGGGTCCCCTGTGGTGATGTCTGCCGTAAAAAGGAACAGCGAAGAAGACTACATGCTCGGAAGATTGAATGACGAGGACAGACCAAAGTTGGAAAGCTACCATCTGGATGATGCTGTTCTCAAACGAGACAAGATCTTCTGAAAATCGGAACTTGGAATATGTGGACACTCTCCCAGAGTGGTAAAAATAGACAATTGCATGAAAAAGATGTTAAGACTCAATATCGACATTTTAGGATTGGCAGAAGTTAGATTGATGGGATCTAGGAAAACAGATAGAGGAAAGCATGTGTTGATCTTCTCCAGTGACAGTGAACCTCAGAATGGAGTTGGAACAATGATGGCAAAGAAGGTAGCAAGAACAATGCAGGGTTATCGGCTCATATCATAGGGCGAGTGATGATGGCAAAATTTGAAGGGAAACCGATGAACATTTTGTGTTGAGAACTGTAGGCGCCAACACAGGATCACAATGATGAAGAAGTTCAAGTATTCCATGAGGAGGTGCAAAAAGCATTGAAGCCTGTGAAGAGTGGAGACATCGTGATGTTTATGGGAGATTTGAATGCAAACGTTGGCGGAGAGAGAGTTGTGGAAATGTCGTAGGAGCTTATGGACTCAGAACAAAGAACAGTAGAGGTGAACATCTGATACAGTTTCGTGAGGAAAACAACTTGGTCGTCTTAAATACACTCTTAAAACAACATCCAAGAAGACTGCACACTGAAACACGCAGTAACTGAGATTGTCCCTAAGAAAGAGAGGAGGAAACATCAAGAGCGGATGACCGATGAAATTATTGATATGATGGCGAAAGGGCGATAGAAAAAAGAACAATAAAGAAGAATATGACTAAACAGAAAAGCTTATAAGAAGAGCACGTGGGGAGGCCAAGAAAAAGTGGTATGAAGTGGTACGATGGCTTTTGCAAGGAAATACAAGAATTGGGGAAAAAGCACAATATGAGAGCATTGCATGAGAAAGTTAAATTACTGACAGGAGGAAAAGAATAATGGCTAATAGTGGCTTTTCAGGCGCAAGAAAGGAGAACGCCTCTTCAGTGGAGAAATAATGGGTGGAGTACATCAGAGAGTCAGACAGAATGACAAAGATGACAAAGACAGAATTGAAATGATCATCATCATCAGAAGAAAGAGAAGGACCAGAGGTAATTAGCTAGGTAACACAAAGATTCTCAAACATTCCAGCCTGTGTAAGGGATGGATTCAATAGGCATATTAAAGGAGGAAAAGATGGCGATGATAAAAAAAAATTAGTTTATCCGCCGCCAATCCCTTCAAAAGTAAATAACGAGGGGATGGTGTCGAGGAAGCACACTACCCTTTGAGCTGTCTAGTCTGTGTTTGATTCTCGGTCCTGATGCAAACTATCGGATTGGTGCTTTGCAGGCAGGGCGTTGAGTCACAAGGTGTGCATTGAGATACACGTTAAGCTGGGTGACCTGTGTGACAACGTTAGTTGGTGGACGATGTCTTTCATAAAGAGGAGATGAGCTAACTACTACTTCAACTCTGGACAAATTCCTACACTTGTCCAAATCCTCTCCATACAAACATCAGACCTGGCCAGCCAGTTCGTGAAAGACTTCACACCTAACTTCTTCCTTGGCCAACCTGATAAGAAGATAGCATTAATTGGGACTGTTAAAGTTGAAGTAGTTATTGAAGTTCATAATTTGGCAATGCAGCAGAATTTGCACAAAATACAGACTGTTACTCTCAGAAAGGAAGGGGGCATTTAATGAGGTCTATTTCACCAGTGGGGGTCAATTTTACAACACACACTCCAGAAAACGGTGCCTGGCGTTAAAATGGATGCCAACGTGTTTTTTTTTTAATCGAGTTTTCTTTGGTGTTCCTCACCATTTATCCTCAATTACTTTTTTTACTCCCCTTAACTTCCCCCTTTTATAGTTAGGTGTTTCATTGTTGTAGGTCTCCTTCAATTTACATTGTCATTTGTTTTTCTGCGTGAAAGCTATTGCTTCCCTCATTGTTTTGCAATCAATCACCCTCCCCTCTATCCCCCCCCTCCACTTTACCAAAGAAAAATACTACATTGTACTACTCATTTATTATGACAGACTAGCAGGGGTACCCAGCATTGCCCCGTGTTCTAATCCTGTTGGCAATTTGAAGAAATCAAATTTTGTTTTTGTTTTTTTGTATTATCTTTTTTTTTTGTGGTGGTGGCCTAAAACACTTGCCTACACCCACTAAGGAATGGGGTCGGGGATCATTTAATGTTACCTCTTACAAAGCTACAAAGGCAAAAGGCACTATAGAGCAAGATAACAAAAAAATTCAACTTCTTTGATTTAAAAAAAAAAAAAAAATTTGTCTAAAACACTACACGGCACTCACCGATGAATGTCTGAAAGTTTGACGAATATGCATTTGACCATCTCTGAGAAAAATGGTGACAGACAGACAGAAAGACAGACAGACGTCTCTCTTGTAATAAAGTGTCAGTGTTGTAACAATAACCTCCTCCATCATCCCAACCGGTGAAAGCTAGGTCGCTCATCATTAGATACCCCCTTTCCTTTCACTGTCCAATGGTGTATATCTTGGGCTGAAATAAATTCCCCTGTTTCAGAGAGTTATGTACTTTATTGTACTTGAAAGCATGAAGTAAATATAGTATACTGATTGGATGGTGCGAAGGTGGCACACTTACCTTTGAGGTGTCTGTTCTCGGTTTGGTTTCCGATCCAACTATAAACTCACATTGGTGATTTGCATGTGGGGATGATTCATCGATGTGTTTTGCCGTCCCTCGGATGGACATTAAACCGGGCGTCCCGTCTGCTAGCATGAGTTGGTGGAGGCTAAACGGCCCACGGTGCCTTTTGCAAAGAGAAGGCGCATTATCTTCGGCACCCTCGACAAATTACAAATTCCTGCCTCGTTCAGACAAATGTCACGCCTGGCGAGCTGGTTCACAAAAGACTTGGGCCAAAAACTTTCCTCTACCGACCCTTCGACAAGGTGGGAATAACTGGGAGCCGTTAAAGAAGAAGTAGACCAACCATAATTTGGAAGTGTTCTCCAATGCTTTCTGTCTCAACGGAACATTGAGGTATTTTAACGACTATGGAAAGCAAGGAGCAGTTGATGTTTCGGGTGTTAACCCTCTCACTTTTGCTCCATCAAAGGGTTAATTCCCGAAACATCAGCTTCTCCTTGCTTCCCACGGCGGTTAGCATACTTCCATCGATGTCCTGTTGATTTCATCCATCATACGCAAACTAACACGCACAGTGGTAAGTCACTCTCACTCACGCAAACGTGATAGTTTACCCATACATCCCGTTGGTGATCGATGTATGGCCACAACTGGCGTGATCTTGCTGAGTTTGAAACCTTATATCTGGATTACTTTGGTATTTTCTCACCAACTTTCATCAGGATATCAAGAAAAGCATGAAGTTTCATTCGAAAATGATATTTGACAGGGAGAGGGAATCGTTTCCATGTCGGGAAGCATTACTAACTCACTATGTACAACTAGCATAACCCGCGCTCTGCGCGACATGTTGGGGTGGGTGTTTGAGAAAGGAACTGATGCAGAGTATCAGTCGTAATTTTACTTTAATGCAGTAAGTGGAATACGATTTCACTGTTTCAGAACCATCTTATTTACTATTTTTTGTACCATGCACCTCATATGGTCTTTGAGATAATGTAAGCCGAATATCACGTTACTCGAGCGCAGAACAAAGTCGAAGATAGCGCGACACGAAACCACAAACTCGGAAATAATATATAAGATGCTTTCTCTCGTAAATGCAAGCCATCATCCAAGCTTTCCCCCTCCCACAAATGATGTCATGATTGTAGAGCACGATGTGGGTCATTCTGCAAAAACAAAACTCCAGCTTTTGATGAGGAATAACTCCTTGTTCGTAGCAATAGCAATGTTCAGTTTATCTTTCTACATCATTGTTTTGATACAAATACATGTTTGATAATTTTAAATTTGTGAATTAAATTTTTCATTATCTGCAGTTTGCAGTTTGTTTTTGGTTTTATTTAACGTTTTAAAGCATATTTTTGGTTATTTAGAAAAACTCTTTTGAGATTTGTGGATTATTTTCACATCCATCTACTTATAAACCTTTGTCATGATATTTGGAATTTTTTTCTATAAGAGAGTGTCAGACATATTGTGCAAACAACAGCCACACCATGAACTGTAATTAACATCGTGAATGGTGAATGTGGGAGGGAATGGGATCGCGTGGAGGTAGCGAAACTGGGTCATCGTGAAAAGAGACCACGTTCAGCTCGAGATCTGAAATTCTCGTGGATTTCTTGTTGCCGGTTCAGCAATGCCACCATATGGCAAAACACGGCACATTAAACCTGCCACAAATAATGGATTGTCAAGCTGGGAGCAGAGATTTTGTCCCCTTGGTCTCACAATCGCTCATCCCGGGCAGCGGCCTTGGCTTTAGTATGGCAACTGTTGTCGAGGTTGGGCTTAGCAATGTAGTATCACTCAGGCCTGTGAAAAGGCTGACCATATTCCCCTGAGTGATCTTGTTTGTTTGTTTTATCATAATTTTATTTTGTTGTCAGCAACCCGTTGGTCACTTCATTTGACTACAGCTGCCTGAAAGCCTCTAGCTTTCTTTGCGGAGTTTTAACTCTTGGAACTCATCTCGGAGCATGACAAGCTTGACCATATGTACTGACCTGTCTTTCAGATTCAACTGCTTTTTAAATTGGTCTCTCCTAAGGCGAGTTATTACACTTCAACTGAGCGATTGTGAAAAACGTCGCAGAAAATAACAGGAAACGAGTGTTTGTTTGTTTGTTTGTTTTTCCGAGCCTGTGATTGCTTTGAACCGAGGCTCCAGCAAGCCATTTTAAGCCTGATACTCGGATTGACGGCACTCATCTGCAACAGCCTTGAACCGGATGTTGCTTCTTCATATACATCCTGTAGTAGGTGGGCTTTCGGATATGTCACAGCATTCGAAGCTCGAGTTACCTTCAATCGCCACCTCTCAGGTGTATACCAGCTTTTGGTTTCAGGTTTGCAAAGGATTTATGTCTGTCTGTGCCCTTTTTGTTTTCACTGAGTAAAGTTGATTGTGTTCTCTCCAACTGGTGATACAGGGTAGTTAACACAATGTAACAATTTACTAAAACAACTCATGTTTGATATGTTTTGGAGTATTAAGGTGACGATACTTTTTAATCTTTCGAAAGTAAGTTATAAATGTACTGTATCGTGTATGCGGAGCATTATTCAATTAACTTCGTACTTGTCTATTTTCATCATGTTATTCTTCAGTAACTCCTTCAACACTTTGGCTTCTTTTTGTACTGGATTGGATTTAGTTCGACACGGCATTTACGAGGGTAGATGAGTTTTGAGTTTTGAAATTGCATTTAGCCGACTTAGATTTCAGGGCACATCACATGGTTCCAATATGTGGCTAAAATCTCTTTTCGTCTCACATGTGCAGTGCTAATGGCCTGGTGTACACTTCTAGCTTGCTACACATGATGCCTCATATAACCAATGGTCTCACACTGTAACCAGAATGGCACTCGGTAGAGCGCTTACCTCCGCTAGGTAAAACAGTTCACGTTTTGTATCCCACTGATAGGCTGGATCTGGATCTAAACTTCAACCAAAATCGAATTGGCTTGCTCTTGTCCCAGGATCGATGGCACGACCCAACTCGTCCTCCATGTTTTGTCATAATCCGTCCAAAACTTTTTGAAATATCATGCTACATATAGTTTTGACCTTGTCTCTCACTGGTGAAGAATCATTCAAAATTAAACAATTCTTTGATCCGGATCTGGATCCAGATCATCCTTGTCACACATCACCATAATCGAATCAATTTGTCCTTGTCACACACCAAATCTGCCCACCAAGTTTCATCCAAATCCGTCCATACCATTGTGAGATATCCTGCTCACAGACAAACAAACAGACGGACAGATAAACAGACAGACAAACAAGGGTGAATTCATAACCTCCGTCCACCTTCGGTGGCAGAGTTACTTAGGTTCATAGTCTGGCAAGTAAATGAATAATGTGTTCGACTTAAAAAAATATGAACAAATTGACTTATTCACAGTGATGTTGCTCCACAATTTGGACGTTTAATATATTTTAAGTTAACGAGGACAAATGACCTCCTGACTTCTCCCAAACCTGAAAATGGATGCTACGAGGCTTCAATAGCTGCATCGCCCGAGACGTCACACACAAAAGCTTAGACAATATGCTTCCAGACCTTTAAATGGGAGAGGACGTGCCTCATTTTCACTTGTACTATATCTGTTACAATTACAGGGTGGTCACACAGGTAAATGTGATTAATTACACTGAAATAAACTTGTATAGTATTAAAACTCTTCATTATTTTATGTAATATACCGGGTGTTTTTTTTTTTCCTCCCTTGTACTCATTCATGGAGCTTTCACCAGATGCGACGCGTGGGGTTGTTTTTGTTTTTCTTCTTCTTGCTGCCGAATGTGTCATGTGCCACGTTTACACTTTTATTTGACGTCTTGTGACTTGTATCTGCTATTAACAACTTCATACTTGTTCATTATTTTTATTTTAACATTCAATGTTTAATTATGGGAGAAAATGTATTTCTCCATTTATTTTTTTTCAGCCTCAACAATTGCCCAAAGCTAAACGATTAGTCGGCTCCCCATACTGTGAATGGGGCTGTTAATGTGTTGTTGTGTGACTAAAATTACAGTATGTTGCCTAACCGTATTATTTCTGTCATATATACCAAAATAAACAGTCCTAGTATGTGTTTTAAAAGATTTTTAACCTGACTTGAAAGTTTCATTGAACTTTTTGTGTTGGTGCAAAAGTACACTCTTTCACTAAATATTAAAACAAACTCCTAAACTTTAAACTAATTCCCTTCCAAACTGTATGTGCATACTTTTCCCACAATGCAATACAGCAAGTGCATTAAGGTGTCCTGTTGGGATGTTTTTAAGAACTGATGACTCCTGAGTTTGATGGAATACTCCAGTGAGAGTCCTAATGTCCACCAGTGCAACATTGCACTTTGCCATACTGCTGTGTCCACTTGCAACTGCTTTGAGTATAATGACGTTGAAAATCTGTCATCACCACCACAGAGCTCTGACTTGATCCGAATCAAACCACTCTGGAGCATCTTGGAACACTGCTTGTATCCACTCTGAAAAAATAATGTCGCAATGTTAATGATGAGGTGTAAGCTTTGCTTGTTGCTGAAGTTAGGCCAATTCCCTATTGCGAATCGAATAAACAGTTGTGAATTGATAACCCTGCACATTTCCCTACCGTCTCAATAATAATAGTAAGACTGAATTATACCATGCTATATTTCCTTCAAACAGTCAACCACTCTGCTTTGCTGCCATCATTACAAACATTCTTTCAGTCTGGTTTAGCAATTACAATTTTCAGGATATTTGACATCAGTATGTTTATAATCCCTTAAATCACTCGCTATCTGCAATGCTTCCTTGGGTAATCATCAGTTAGCATTTCCTACCTCACCCCCACCCTTTCTGCTAACAACATCACTGTGTTGCATTTTGGATATCAGCAAAGAACTGTGATAGAATGACAGTCTAGAAACTACAGGGTGCCCCACAGAAAACCAGGAAATTTGGTAGAGTTTATTTCAAACAAAACAAAAGCAAACTTAGATGTAGTGTAAAACAAAGAGACACTTTATTTTCAAACAAAACAAAAACAAACGTTAGATGTAGTGGAAAATACAGCAAAATAAATCTCAAAATCTCAAATTTCCTGGTTTTCTGTGGGGCACCCTGTAGAACGGCACTTGGTAGAGTGCATGCCTCTGCCAGGCTGAACAGTTTACATTTTGTATGCCAAAACAAATCTGAATCCGAACCTGAACTAAAATTGAATCGTCTTGTTCTTGTCAACTTCCAAACTCGTCTACCAAGTTTTGTCATAATTCATCCACAACTTTTTGAAATATCATGCTATACAGTATATCATTTTTGGCCCCATCTCTCAATGGTGAAGAATGACTTAAGAAATTATTTTTAAGTCTCGTATCTGGATTTGGATCTTCACAAAAATTGAATCGATTTTGCACTGTCACACACCCAACCTCTCCACCAAATTTGACCCGAATCCATCCACAACTTTTTGAGATATCCTGTTGACAGACAAACAAACAAATAGACAAACAAGAAAGACATCATGCAGAGCACAATACTTGTGAAATCCCTTAAACAAATTTGACCTCAAAAATAATTGGTGGTTGAATTCAAAGACCAAACATGCAAATCCTCTTCAAATTTCAAGTCAATTGGATAAAAATTGACGATTTTAGAAATTTGGCCTATACTGACCTTTTAAAATTAACAATTTTAGAAATTTGGCCAATGTTGACCTTTTGACCTCAAATCATTGGTGGCTGAATTCAGTGACCTGATGTGCAAATCCTCTTCAAATTTCAAGTCAGTCGGATGAAAATTGACAATTTTAGAAATTTGGCCTATGTTTTACCTTTTGATCATTACACCTCAAAAATAATTGGTGGTTGAATTCAATAACCGAACATGCAAATCCTCTTCAAATTTCAAGTCAATCAGATAAAAATTGACAATTTTAGAAATCTGGCCTATGTTGACCTTTGACCTATGTTGACCTTTTTGCCTGTGTTGACCTAAAAATAATTTCTGCTTGAATTCAGTGACCTGATGTGCAAATCCTCTTCAAATTTCAAGTCAATCGGATGAAAATTGATGATTTTAGAAATCTGATCCATGTTGACGTTTTAAAATTAACAATTTTAGAAATTTGCCCTATGTTGACCTTTTGACCTCAAATAATTGCTGGTTGAATTCAGTGACCTGATGTGCAAATCCTCTTCAAATTTCAAGTCAATCGGATGAAAATTGACAATTTTTGGACATCTGACCTAAGTTGTTGACCTTTTTACAAACCTGACCTAAGTAAGTTGTTGATCAATTGTCTTCTTTCTTCCAACCAACTCTACCACTTGGGAGATTTTTTTTCATGAAGATCGGTTTAAAATTGTGACTGTGTGTGAATGACAGACAGACAGACAGAATAACACACGCAACCAACCAATATACTTGAAAAAGCTTCGATTCTCGCAAGTAACAGACAGACAGGGGTAAAACCATAACCTTCGCCCACCTTTGGTGGCAGAGGTAATAAACCACATGCATGTCGCATTATTCGATGCCTCAATATGCGGAATTTGGTAACAATGTAACATTTAAATTGGGGAACGAAGTCGTTATACATTACGTTAACTTCGCTTTCATGGAATTTTGAATCTCCAAATTATTCAAAAGATCATTTGGGTGGATTGAATAACGTACAGTCGATGGTTTGTCCTCGTGTTCATTTCATTCTGCTCCAGGTCGTTTGCACGTGCTTTTCATCCTGTACTTTCCGTGCTTCTCAAGCTTGGCTTGGTTTGAGCTTCAGTCCGTTGTGTTGATCATGCTTGGCACAGTACTGTGCAGAAGTTCACCCTTTTTCAACGTTCTTACTGCAATAAAAGTAAGTCAAGATGTCTGGAAAAAGGCCAATAAGTGCAAGTGAGAGCAGAAGTGCAAAAAGAGACTTTGGATGTAAAATTATATGTGTTGAGGCAGTTTGAAGTGGGCCAAATAGCGAAAGCATTAGGGCTTACTCACGCAGCGATCAGCACACATTCTAGTGAGTAGTCTTATTTCTTTAACTTGTTAAGCCTTCCCCTATAGCATTGGGGAAGGCATATTGCTGTTGTATGGTTTGTTTCTACAAATAGTGCCCCCAATTTTAATAGTACCACAAATTTTGTTATACCTAAACTAAACCACCACACAGACCACAATATAGAACCACCATAGAGTATTAAACCACCATATAGAAAAAAAAATTCCGCTTACTGCCAGTTTCCAAAATTTCCAACATGTTTCTCTGAGCCGGCTGGGACTTTCGGAATTAAATTTTGCATTAGTAATGTGATTAGAAGGTATGCAGGCTTGACATACCTTTTTTTTTGACCTTGACCGAATTTTTTTCCTAATTATGGACATTTTAACATTTTCACCATAACGTGACGAAGGTTTGTCCGATTGGACTAAAATTGCACTCGAGATATCATAGAGCAAGGCGCATTTACGCTTAATTTACATCATACTCTGCCGGGTTAAAGGTCAAAGTCTTAGACCCCTGGGAATACTAAACCACCATTCCAAGGTGTCAAGTTAACCAAGGTGTGAGGCAGGGGTGCCAGCCCAGAGGGGAGAGCCGTCCTCCATCGAGCAGCTGATGAAGGCCGTGTAGGTGGATAAGAGTTTCAGTGTGCCAAGGAAGGACCTTGCTCGATAGAAGATGCCCAGTCGGTGACTGGCTTTGGAGGCCAACTTTAAAGTGTGGTTTACCAAAATGGATCAGTACATGGCTGTCTGTGAAGCCCAAAAGTTTGAGTCACTTCACTTCAGGAGGATTTTTAAGGAAGAAAATGTGAGGGTTCACCAGACAGTCCTTTCAGAGAGACAGTTAGAGTGTGAGATTTGTCAAGGTTGAGAGCCATATTCCAAGTGCTTGACCAGCTCATGATTCTATCAAGGTCTACAAAGTGGAAAGAGGCTGCTGCCAGTTTGTCGGAAGGATGAGGCATGTTATGACAGAGGGTGGCATCATCAACAAAGAGATAAAGAGGATTTTGCTCAGAGTCAGAGAGATCATTGATGAAGATTAGGAATAGGACGGGGCCGAGAACGCTGCCTTGGGGCACTCCAGCCTTGACAGGGAGAGGAGATGAAAGGGTTCCGTTGAGAGCCACACGTTAGCTGCGAGAGTAGAGGAAATCAGCAAGCCATGTCATTTATGGAGTTGACCTTGTATGCCATAGGCAGAGTTTTGAGGGAAAGGCGGGCTGCCAGACTGTATTGAATGCTCGACATATGTCCAGAGACACAGCCCTGATCTTATGTGTGGCATTGAGTTCCTCCATCCATTGTTAGGAGAGCAGAAGCAGCATGTCCAAGGTACAGTGACCTGGTCTGAATCCAATTTGATGATCTGAGAGCAGGCCTATGGAGAAAAGGAAGGATTTGATATCAGCTGCGATGATGGATTCCATGACCTAGCTGACGATTGCAAGTAAGCTGATGTGTCTATTGTTAAGTCGATTGATTTGTGCACCTTTTTTTATCCCCTGCCAACCAACGAAGTTGGCGCGTGATATAGAAATGGGTTCTGTCTGTGACATTTCGTTTCTGGAGCTTAAATACAAATCCCCTCAAGATATATTTATGAAATTTGGTACACATATCAAGCAAGTGGTGAACTGGTGCCTTTTGATATTTAGATTTCCCCCAAAAAAATTTCTGTCACTTTCCATGGAAACAAGTTGGGTATTAAGAAATAATTGAGGTTAACCTTTGTTTCCAGAGCATAGTTGCAAAACTATGAACTATTTCTTTATGAAATTTGGTACACACATCAAGAATTGAACTGCTGCCTTTTGCTACTTGTCCTCATTTCCCATGGCGGGGGATATCGAAGACTTTGTCTTCAACGGATGCTAGTTAACCTCCGCCATCGAATATGGACGGAGGTTACTGTTTTCACCCCTGTTTGTTTGTTTGTTTGTTTGTTTGTGAACAGTATTACGGAAAAACTCCTTGACGGATTTCAACGAAACTTGGTGGGGGGATTAGGTATGGTCCAAGGATCATGCCATTCGATTTTGGACTTGGTCCAAATTCCAATATGGCCGCCATGGTGGCCATTTTGAAAAAATATTTGAATTTTTTTTTGCATTTCTACATGTTTTAAGTGATTTCCAACCCCCCCCCCCAAAAAAAAAATTGTTAGAGAAAAAAAAAATTTTGCACCTTTTTTTTCAAAAAAAATTCGATTTTTTTTGGGGGGGGGGCATTTCTACATGCGCGTCGATCTAGTTTAGTTTATTCAATCGTGGTTCAGTAGAGTCTGATCCGTTTTGACCCACAATGAATAGGATATCAGGTTCACTTATGTGACCCAGCAGTATTGGCGGTGGAGGTTTTGCACTCGACCGAGTGCTCCCCCTCTAGTTAACCTTTGTTTTGTATATCTTGTCAAGGCTCGTATGAGAGTGAACACACAACACACAAGAGGGGCGGGAGTGGGAAGGACAAAACAGTGGGGAACAGAGACATTAGGAGATCTGTGGAAGGGATGGGGCAGGGAACTGTGGAAGGGATGGGGTATTCAAGATGGACATTACAGGGACTTTCAGGAAGGAAAGCAGGGAATTTGAAGGAGGTGGGTTTGGGGTGGATTAATGGGGGTAGAAAAGATTGAGGATTTGGATGGGGGATGATGATAAGAGATGGTGGTAAACAGCTGTTTTGAAGGCCTGGAGGGAAGAATGGTATTGAACAGAGTGAGGGAGTTTATTCCAAAGGTGGGAAAAAAGAGGAATTAAGGAACCTTGCTTTTGTAATGTGGTGATGTTGGCTCTCTTCCAAGCAGATGGAAGATGACCTTGGGCAAAGGATAGGGTGATGGAACATGACCTTGCACAAAGCTTTGAGGGGGTGGGGTGAGGGGAATGCAGAAAGTAGGAGCATGAAGTGGAGGGATGCTGAGGATGAGGACATAGAGAAGTGTAGGGGTTGGGAGGACGCTGGCATGTCGAAGATGTTGGGCGAGGCGGTACTGAAATTGAGGCTTTTGATACCGTTCATGGACATGAAGGGGAATTCATGGTTGTGTGCAGCCAATCTCTTAAAACTGGACTTCTCAAGATTCCCAATCTGGTTATACAGAGACATGGGAGGGGTGAGATCAGTGGTTGTTGAAAGCTTGGAGAAAAGTATAGTGCTTTAGCTACAGGGGGAGGGTCGATGGACCAAGCGTTTCTGAAGGAGACAGTTTTGGGGAATAATTATTGTGAAGAAGATGAAGAAGAGGAATAGATGATGATGAAGAAGAAGAATAACAAACATGTGGGTGTTGCCGAATGAGAAATAAGGAAAGTAAAGTATTTTAAAATGTTATTAAATGCTTTTAAAGGAAGAAGTGTTTCATTCAATGAAGTTTCAGTTTGGAGGTATTGAGGAAACTCAGGTAAATATTGATTTTGACGCGATGGCGTATTGGGCACTTGGCTTAGAAGTTTGGAGTACTGTAAGAAGACAAAAAACCAATTTGAAAACATGAGTGGATGAGACATAAGATGGCCGGTCATGGCTAAAGGCGAAGTTAAATTGGCCACCATTATCTCCCAACAGTTCAGCATGTTAAGCCAAAAAACAAGTACAGGTATCCCCTGCTTAATGAAGACGTTCAGTACCTTTGTAACCCCTCGTTATGCGAACCTTCGTTTTGCAGGAGCTCGTTTTCCATTATTTCCAATGGGAAAATTACACTTCGTTTCCTAACCGTAATGGTTCAGTCTAAAAGCAAAACCATATGCTTGGTATAACTATGGTTTTAGTTGCAAGTGACATTATAATGTTATTATTTACTTAATAATAGTTAATCGGTGGAAAAAGGTATCGTACATCATACTTATCATCGCCACACAAGTGACATTGCACAATCACCATGACACTGTGACGGCTCCTTCGTTGTAGTGAATGAAGACCTTTGTTTCGCGATGAATAGCCCGAAATGAAACCATTTGTTGTGATGAACCTTGGCTCTGCGAACCTTCGAACCTGAACCTTCGTTAAGCGCGGGATACCTGTATATCAGCTTTTGCAGCAAGTTTCATCACTGAACATGCAAAATCATGACGCCACATTGCATGGCCGTTACATTTATGCTACCAGTGTCAACGGCCAATGAATGTCAACTTTATTGCTTCGTTTTTGGTTGTTAGCTCACCTGGACTTCAGTCAGGTGAACACATTTTATCGAGCGGTGTCCGTATTGTGAGTCAGTCAGTCGGTCAGTCAACCTGTAAACACTAGTCATTATCGCTCGAACCAAACACACGATTTTGATTAAACTTGGCCACAAGCTTCATATCTGATGTCAAATGAATGTTTATTGACTGCATCAAAATTTGCCAAGAGTCGTGGGCTTGGGATCCTAGGGTCCTGAGTTAAAATCCCACTTAGCTGTTGAATTAATACCAGGTGTGGTTGATTCTGCCTGTCATCCTTCTGAGGTTGGCAAAATGAGCACCAGTTTGCTGGTATCCTGTGTCAGAGTAGCGATCCGTCCAGGATTGTGCCCAATAGCCAAGGAGACTGCTAACGCAGCACCAACGCTCTGCACATTGTGTGGTCCCGATGGATGGATGGATCAAAATCGGCACTCATTAAGGGGGTCTACAGTGGGGGGGGGGTTGACCCCCCAAAATAGGTATTTGCTGTCTCCTCTGAAACGACACACAATTTTGATGAAAATTGACCACAATATTCATCACCCATGATGTGTCAAACTTTATCAACCGCATCAAAATCTGTGCTCATTCAGGGTATCTATGGGGGAGGGGGGGTTTGATCCCCCAAAATAGGTATTTGCTGTCTCCTCTGAAACTACACATGCAATTTTGATGATCACCCTTGATGTACCAAAGTTTGTTCATGGCATTAAAAAAAATTCAGAGTCTAAAGTGAACTACCGATTGCATTGACCTTCTTTGCTGTTGGGTGGCATGCTTTTCTTACACAACACCACATCGCTGCACGCTGGCTAGGCAATTCAATAGAAAAGATAGTTGGGAAGTGATCATTGTCATGTTAAAAATCACGATTTCTGAAACCAAATGAGTGTATGCTGTGACTAAAATGGAGGCCTGGCTATGTCACATTGTATTAGTTGGCCAACCGTCGGTTAATAACGGTCACCGGTTTACTTTGACTCAAAAATAAAGCTGACATGTTCTTGAACATGCGTTCTATCAGAGATGTATCACAAAAACTGTATTCGATATTTGTAATCCCATTGTTCAGACCATGAAGCCAGTAGCTGTCAGAATCTAAGAGTCATGAACCTCGCTGTATAAACTGCCATTCTTGTGATGCACATGATAGTCTGCCTGCCAAGGGCCAAAAATAAACTTTCGCGTCATTTTTTGTTAATGGCTGGCATCCATGTTTAAAATGTCCCTTGGGGTATGACGATCATCACCTGGAGGGATGCCATGCTGGATTTTTGCATTAAAAGTCCCTCAGAGGTCAAAGGTCGTCCAGTGGGCTTATTTCCGAAGTATCATATTAGTGCAGATTTAATGTATAAATAGGCTAAAAACTGTCCTATATCAAAGATAGATATGTATAAAACATATTTTGTTCATTTTAAAAGATTAAAGAAACAAATTTGGGTCAATGCTCAAGTCTCAAATGTCACAGACCATTGGTCAAAGGTCAAATGTAAGCTATTTCACAAAAATGTGTAATTGCTTGAATTTTTGTTTTTCAAACGACTCAATTTCACTCATTTACTTAATATCAAGAATAAAAAAAAAATACAAAATAATTTTTGATGGTTTTTAGAAATTATTTATTTCAACTTTTCAAATCCATGATTTTGTATTTTCAAAATAGCACTTGTGTATTTTCACAGGACCAGTGCATACTCAGTTACGTGAAGATATTCCACAGTTCATCATCGAGTAAACTGTCAATCTACAGCGGCCTCTAAGGTCATTGAAATTGCGCATCGATCTGCGTCACACGCACACTCGTACATGCAAATCTTGCTTTCACGATAACACCTGCATCTCGCCGTGCTGCATTTGGTTTTGCATCCACAGGTTGTGAGTTCAATGCATACCTTTGGGGTGGATGGCAGTCTCATCCAAACAACTTCAAGACCTTTACATCCTCCTTTCCATGCATTCGTCTCAGTTGCAGATCCAACTTCCGTTTCTGCTCTGTCTGCCAGCAGCCACATCTTTGCTTGGAAGTTCAATCTTGCCAAGTGAAGCTCGAGGGCAGTGATCTTCACTTTTTTTTTAGAGGGGGGCCACTTTTGCCGATAACACATCAGTATGAGAGCCACCACAATGCCTGCAGGACTCCATAATGGCTGCTATTAGGCCGCGCCCCCACGTACACTTCTTCGTTGTGGTTAACTGGGCTGCAAGCATAATTGTTTGTCCACTGCAATCTACTGATGTACTTATGTTACTTTTATGCTTCACTTTTGAACACTCATTTGAAACCATTGGGTCAATTTGATAGCATTTATGGCAGATGAGGATGGAGTGTTTTCACATGTGTGTATGTCAGCCACACGTAAGGGGCCGCACTTTAGGCCACAAGGGGCCGCCAGTGGCTCTTGGGCCGTGCAATGAAGAACAGTGCTCTTGGGAATCACTTGCTTGTGAAAGCCGCTCAAACTCTTTCCTGCCATTGCTGAATAAAGTGTACCTCAATTCATCCACACTTGGACTTTCCAGATCTTCACCGCCATACAGCTTACACACAAATTCTTCTGGACCTGAGATGTCATCCTGTCGACATCTTTGAAATGACAAAATCCCACTTTATATATCCAGGCTAAATCAATAAAGCTACTTTGGGGTCAAGAGGACGAACAAAATTTGCTTTGTGGCTGAGACACTTCCGAATGTCATGGAAAGATTGTCTTCTGGCAAGATACTTGGGGGGTACCTCTGTACAATTATTTTCTTCAACAATCTTGATGTATCATGCTAGCCCAGCTTCAAGGCTTGTGCAGAACTCTACTAACCCTAACGGCTGGCATCTTCCTCTGTGTTTGTAGACGACTTGTCAATTTTATTTTTCTTTAGTCTGTTAATATGCATCGAAGATGTGAAAGAACTGCAGCATGTTTTGTGCCATTTTATTCTGTTGCTGTTCCATGCAAAATCAGGTACAACATCCAATCTGTTGAAAAGCGAGAAATTTGCTCAATCTCTTAATTTTCTCCTTTCCCGTGCACACCTTCTAACTCTGTTTACCCTCCTCATAAGGAAACCACAATGTTTCTTTCTTAGAAACTTGACAAAGGATACAAAGTCCATATGATGTTGACAAATGGTCAGATTTTATATTTAGAACTGCAGCGAGATTGACTTCCATGTTTTTTTCAAAACAATGCTTCAAACATTACCTGAAATAGAACAAATAAGAATTGCTGTTAATATTTGATATGTTTCTTGATTTTATTCAAAACTTTTGTTTGATTCCATGCAGAACTTTCAGAACTTTCATTTTTGTCTCTGGTAATACCGTTATCAACCAAAATTAAGCAATTTTTTGTAAATTCCAATTCACTAATTGCGTTGATTTGATTTGTAATGCTATCATTTAAGTATCTGACCATATTTTATAGAATCTGCACACTTATTTAATTGATAATACAAAAGGATTGGCAATATTTAGGATAATTAAGTGATTGGGCATTCATCCTATCGTGAGCTTTGATAAATTATGACTTCCTATTTCTGGAAGTGTTTTCTAATGAAAACATATCTGAAAACTAGAAGGGCACTCAGTGGAGCGCATACCTAAGCCCTGTAATGCCTGATCCACAATAACATATCTGGCCCAATACATTTTTGAAATATCATGCTATATTGTTACGGATTTGGAAACCTTTTGCGCACAAACAGCCAGAGTCCCCATAGTTCAGTTATTTCGATAAGTATGTGTATAGTTAAAATCCATCCCCTATGTCTAATGGGAATTTCTTGTGTGCGCTGTGAGTTATTTTATAGTCCGGTTTTATACATCTACTACAACAACAAAAACAACAGCGGCACCGTCCCTCACTCAACCCGGTCACCATTGCCCACGTGTTTTTGGCTGAAGGCGTGGGCAGAGCCTCCGTCACCTCAGATCGAGGCTCCGCCCCAAGGAAGGGCATGGAGCGTTTTCCTCCAGCCAATGAGCGAAGGGTTAGCATCGCACGCGCGCCCCAGCCAATGGGAGGCCAGCGTACCGAAAGCCACTACGGAGCCTCTTTGGGGGGCGGGCCTCTGAGATGCCTTGACACACCCCCCGCGACGCACCGTCCAATCGGGAGGCGAGTGGCAAAAAGAAGAAACATCGCTCCCTCCTCAAGAGAGGTGTGAAAAAGACGAGAGGACGGCAGACAGTGGTGGTCGTGGTTCGAGCAGTCTGCGACAGTGGTGGTCATGGTTTGAGCAGTCTGCGGTCCTTTGATGGGCTCACAGTGGTGGTCGTGGTTCGAACAGTCTGCGGTCCATTGGAGGGCAAGTCTGGTGACCAAGCAGCCAGAGTCGTGGGCCATGGACTTCAGGTTGTGGGTTCGAATCCCACCGTGGTGGTTTGGAGTCGGTGTGACCGCACGAGGCAGGAAGGTAGGCTCTGGTCCCCCAGCTGAACTGTCCTCCAAGGCGGGAGGACCGAATAATGACCCACTGGGTCCATTTTCTTTTGGGTGTGTGTGTGTGTGTGTGTGTGTGTGTGTGTGTGTGTGTGTGTGTGTGTGTGTGTGTGTGTGTGTGTGTGTGTGTGTGTGTGTGTGTGGGCCCGTCTTGTAAGTAGAACTGAATAAGTGTTTTGGATCATTGTAAATATTCCTTGCTTGCATAGTCGCGTTAAGTCTTGCTTTGTGTCTTCATTTTATTGTAAATAAACAATTGTAGAAATGTTCCCAGTTAGTTTCCGTCCCTTCTTGCATTGGTCCAGCATGGTTCGGATCTGAGTTTAGGCGGGGTTTTATCCCCGATAATCCGTTCATTCCAGCCGCCACGGCTTTGGCAGTTTCCGCTCGGCTGCACCCGAACCTGAGTTGGTAGTATGTAGTTGGAACTCTACGGCGGTCGGTAGAGTGACTCGGTTCGAGCAAGACGTGCCGAGGGCGTGGTTTCCCCGGTAGTCAAAATTGTGTAGTTAATGAGGTAAATTGGTTATAGACAAATAGACCCTACGCTACACGGTTGAGATATTGGCGTCCATGGTCGGTTAAGCGACCCACCGCGTCACGGAATTATCCGAAGCAATGGCCTACAATTCCGCGGAGTCTGGTGGGAGACGACGAACCTCCCCCACCTCGTGGTCATTCTCGCCACCGACCCCAGGCCCGCAACAGTATGTTGGCTTGGTGTGCTGCAAGCCGTGACGTATTAAACAATAAACACAAGGGTTTGTGGGTTGTCCAATGAGAGTGAGGCCCGGAGAAACTTGCAGGCATCGTTGCAAGCATGGGAGGAAATGTGCGATGCGATTTTGCTGGCATCTTGCAGGTCTCAAAGGAAAGAAGGACCCGAACAAAAGCAAGGAAACTCGTTCAACAATTAAACAAAGGAAAGGAGCTTAACAAAATTACATGGTTGTCACAAACCCTGAGCCTCCATTTCCTGACAGGAATATTTCTTTTGTGTCGGCCAACATTACAGATGTATGCCTAATAAGTTATTCTGCTTTGTAGACCTGCGAGTTCATATCCCCAAATAATAGCCATTCTTGCAGAACCATGCAGCATCATAAGCGTCTGCTCACCAAGTTAAAATTTTACACGACAGCGGCGGTTTACAGCTGAAAGCATTCTTCCACTTCCCCATTCATTCATTGCATCGCGCATGCAAGATACTGGAGACCCGTGGCAAGTCGTGTACGTTTCAAGGCAGGTTTAACAGGTTGCTGCTCCAACACAATGTGCTGCCAAAACAGCTCTCATCCACGGAACGGATTTAGAAATTTCTTTGAGAGTACGGCACACGATGGGCTCCGCTTTCTGAAAGCTATCATGGGGTATTTTACATCCACCAGTGAATTCTCACTCATGGGACAGGTAGCTTGCAACCTTCCCCTCTGAGTAGGTAACTTCCTCAATGGTGCGAATACCTTCCTTGTGACACGTCTCGGTGAGGCTTCGCCCTCTATAAGTGACAGTTCTCAAACTGTAGAAGCTGGAATTCTGTACTTGCTGTGTGGTGGAGGACAGCAAGACAAAAGTTTCCTTACCTTGCATTATTTAACCACAGCTGGAGGAACACCTCACTGAACCGCTGAGACAATTGTGTGAGTGCTTTCCCTTGATGGAGAACGCATGCATCTGGATCCGCAATCCTTTTGCAGACCTTTCTGCATCACACATGCCACAAGTTTTGCTAATAAAAGAACAAGAAAATATCCTGGACATCTCAACTCTGATAAGCAGGCTCTCTCTTTTTTTTTTGGATCCAAATGCAAGCGGAGTTACCTGGATCGTGTGGAAGAGAATTTTCTTCACCCACAGCTATCAAGTAAAAAAATCTTGTCTACCTCTTTGTATAGAATTTTATTTATTCGTATGCAGCCTGCGGCTGCTTGGCTGCATCATTTTCTGAGGACACAGCTGTGCTGCTGATGCAATGCCCCATGGTACCAACACACTGGTACTCATCTTGCCAACCTCACAAGGATGGCAGGCTGAGTCGACCCACCCAGTGATAATTTAATGAGTAGACAAGGGCTTGAACTCAAGACCCTGAAATCATAAGCCAGCCAGACCGACCATCATTCCAACACCAGGCCTTTTGTAAAGAAAACGACTTGTGACTCAAATTGTTTTATCACCAATCATTCCAAACTTTGTGCGCTTGTGCATCCACAAACAAGCGCATCTGTCAGAGTGATTCGAATTACTCTCATTATTCAGCTATTCTTTAAGTTGGTCATTTAAACTGGAATCATAAATTATATGAGTATTCTAATATGAATGTCAATTGTACTATTTGTATTGTTTGTTCATTCCTTCCTTGTGGCACGTACCTTCCTGATGAATGGATAAACCCTGGTGTTGGTTTAAAGGTTAAGTTCGTGGGCTTGTGATCCTTTTGATCCAGCTTGCTGGGATGATTGAGCCATTTGAGTATCCTTTGTCGGAGTGACGACCTGTCCAGGATTGTGCCCAATAGCCCAGGAGACTGCTTAGGCAGCACCAGTGCTAAACACAGAGTATGGTCCCAATTGATGGATGGGTTTGGGGTGGATTATGGGGGTAGAAAATATCCGTTTTGGATGGGGGAAGACAAGAGATGGTGGTGAATAGCTGCTTTGAAGACCTGGAGGGAAGAGTGGGATTGAAGACAGTGTGAGAGTTTATTCCAAAGGTCGGAAAAAAGAGGATTAGAGGAATGAAAGTGAAGGTGATCAGTGATTCTTGATTTTGGTAGTTTTACCAGAAGAGGGTTGCTGGTGGACCTTGAGCGCCCTGCTGAAATATGGGAGCACAGATCGCAGACAGAGCGGGGGGGGGGGTGGGGGATGAGGCCAGAGACGAGACTGTACAAGACAGAAATACCACTGACCTGCCTGCGGTGGGAGATCCAAAGACTCAGCCTCATCGCAGGAGACACCAATGATCCTATATGCCTTGGTTTCCACAGCGTGAAGCCAAGAAAGGTGAGAGGCGGGAGCACCAGCCCAGAGGGGAGAGCAGTACTCCATTAGGCTGCGGATGAAAGCTTTGTATGTGTTCAGGAGCTCAGGTGTGCCGAGCAAGGACTTTGCATGATGGAGGATGCCCAGTCAGTGACTGGCTTTGGAGGCCAGCTTGGAAATGTGGCTTTCCCAGGAAAGATCATGGCAAATCGTGCAGCCCAGAAACTTGAATGAAAGGACTTCTTCAAGAGGATTGTTGAGAAAGTACAGGGTGGGACATTTATATCCAACGGTCTTATTATCCTTATAACTTTTTTGTTTCTCAACCAAATGAAATAAAATTTCTATACAACATAGGTTTTTCGAGTTTTTAAAATCAATTTTGATTCTTTATTTCTTAAAAATTACATCAGACAATGGGCCCCTTTCGAATTTGTGCATTCATGACAGCGGATCATCATATTGTTCAATACCGCAAGCAATGTCTCTTAATCAATAGAGCAAATGGTTGCAGTGATGTTTGCCTTCAATTCATCGATCGATGTTGGATGTTCCTGATAAACTTTGCCCTTCAGAAATCCCCATAGGAAGAAATCTGGTGGAGTTAAATCTGCCAAATCAATGTGTGCCTCATCTGTCATGATGACCTAGTTTGTGAAAATGGCATTCTCATTACATTTTAAAAAGAATTTAAAAAAATGCTCATTGCATTTGAAATGGTCCATCATTAAAAACTTTCAAGTATTATCTCTAAAACAAAGAAAACAATAATTAGTTATGCCAAGACTGCTTCCGGCGAGAAAGATTGCAAATGTGTCAGATATAAATGCCCCCACCCTGTAGATGGGGAGTTTTCCAGACGGCTCTTTCGGAGAGACATCGTGAGAGTGTGAGATTTGTCCAGATTGAAAGACATATTCCGAGTGTTTTACCAGCTTGTGATTTTATCCAGATCTGCAGTGAGCGAAGAAGCTGCTGCTTGCTGGTCTGAGGGATTACCGATGGTACGGCAGAGGGTGGAGTCATCAGCAAAGATATATGGAGGATTTTCCAGAGAGTCGGAGAGATCATTGATGAAAACCAGAAAAAGAACAAGGCCGAGAACGCTGCCTTGAGGAACTCCAGCCTGAAGAGGAAGAGGGGATGAAAGAACTCCATTTTGGGCCACAAGTTGGCTGCGACAGGAGAGGAAGTCTGCGAGCCATGAGTGGAGATGGCCTTGGATACCATAGGAAGAGAGTTTGGTGAGCAGGGCAGGGTGCCAGACCGTGTCAAAAGCACGTGATATGTCCAGGGATATGGCTCGGATTTCCTGTCTGGGATTGAGTACCTCCATCCATTGCTGGGAGAGCAGAAGCAGCATATCCAGGGTAAAGTGACCTGGTCTGAATCCAAATTGATAAGCGGAAGTCAAGCCATTGGAGAAGAGGAAGGATTTGATGTCTGAAGTGATGATGGATTCCATAACCTTGCTGATGATTCGGAGAAGGCTGATTGGTCTGTAGTTGCAGCGATCTGTTTTTGCACCTTTTTATGCAGGGCAGTAATGTTTGTTGATTTCCAAGCAGATGGCAGATGATCTTGAGCCAATGAAAGGGTGAATAGAACAGAGAGAGGGTGAGCTGGAGCAGAGGAGTAGGTTTTTAGAACATGTGGGCTGATGCCGTCTGGACCGGTTGCAGAATCGGAGTCGAGGTTTGACAGCAAGCTCTCCACCTTCTCAGGAGAAATGGACACAGAGTCCAGGAACAGTTGGGTGTGACTGGTTAAGTTGGCTGCATAAAGCAATGGATTTTGGACACAAGATTGAGAACCAAACATAGTTTAGGCATTCAGCCTTTTTGCGTGCAGTGTCAGCTGTGCGGCAATTTGAGGTAAAGGAGGGGATGGAGGGGGAACATACACCAGAAACACTTAACCACATGCCACCAGGATTTGGAGGAGGGAGACAGGTTTGAGAATTCAGACTTGGGATTAGAAAGCTGTTGTTTCCTGGCTCTCCTAAAGGTAGACACACTTGTTGCTAGTTTTGTGGAAGGAACTGAGATTGCCCTCAGTTGGATTTGCCTTCCATGAGGCAAAGGCAAGTTGTATCAGGACAACTGCCTCGCCACAAGCTTCAGTGAACCAAGGGCGGGAGGAAGGATATGACAACTGAAGATGAGAGGGGATATATCTTTGCATGCTTCTTGTATATTTCATAAGAGTAGGCCTTTGCTTGCACTTGTGCCATGGAAAATGGAGTTTAAGTAGTGGTATTATGTTTACCAGACGTGGTAACGGAATGGTTAGAGTGTCTGCTCTGAGTTTAGGATGTTGCCGGTTTGAACCCAAGCTGAGCCACACCAAAGATTTAAAAGTGTTATGTGCTGCTTCCTTTACCAGCTTCACTGGTGAAATGGTTAGAATGTCTGTTGTGAGTCTGGGAGTTCAGTGATTCATGCCTTGGCTAACTCATACCAAAGACTTTGAAGGTGGTACATGCTGCTTCCTTCCTAAACATTTGGCATTTAAAAGGATAGAGCATGGTCAAACAACCATAAGTTGGTAATAATAGTGCAGGCTTTGATGGGCCCAATGGCTTGCTCCTGTGTAAAAGTTCCTTGAAAGGGAACTTGTAATTTAAATTTCATTTATATAATGGGAAATGTTTTTTGTTTTGTTGTTGCTACTGTTGTTTTCAGGTATTGAGGCTTATGGAAGAGCTTAAATGACATCGGGTGAAAGGCTAACAAACCGACAATATGGCGAAGAGGACAGGTAGACAAAATCGAGGGGAGCAGTGTTAAATAGTAATTTAATGTCAACTTTCCAATCACTGAGAAAGGCAAGGTGGGAAAAGAGAAAAGGGAGGGAAGGAATGTCCTCAGGAACCTGAAATGCATACCTTGTTTTGTGGTCGGGAGAGGCAGGTGGCCAATAATAATGCGATAGCATGTCGAGGAAGGGTGTCCTTGATCCTTGACCCCTTCTCCCTCCTCCCGCCTCCACCTCTCAAATACTACAAATGCCGGCTCCCTTGAAACCCAGGAGTTGCTGCTGGTACGAACTCTGAGTTTTGTTTCTTTTCTTTTTGGTTTCTCAGAATACACCCTCACTTGCACACAGTACAATATTTATTGGGTAGAAATTTCGCTGATGTGAATGTCTGTCTTCCCAAGTATAAAGAAGTTGTTGAGTAAGAAAAAGTGGAATTCCTCAATTTATTATTTCCTCCCTCCATGTGGTATCCATGGGGAGTGCATGTTACTGGAGGGGGTACCCAGCGCTGCTTGGCGAGGTGAGCTTTTACCAGTGGGGTTTCGATACGTGTTGGACATTGAAAAACGATGGAGTTATTCGCCTTTTTGTTTACCTTTTTGCCTGCGGGCCAGCGGCAGCACTACCTGACCCCACATCCCAATATGCACTATATAGAGGCCTTTGGTGGCCTCAAAACGGACGTCAAGGCCAACGCTTGGTGGCTTTAAACCTTGCCTAGATTCTGAAGTACCTACACCCAAAAATTTGGGGCCTCTTGGTGCTACGGTTCAGCCGTGAAAGAATAACATACAAACACACAAGCAAACACTTAAATTAAACTTAAATATTTATGAGATTACTCGCTAAATACGACTTTTGAAGCAAAATGGAAACTTTCGGGTTTATTAATTCACAACCATTTATTTGATTTTTTAGTACAGTATTGGTTCGCCCACCTTTTTCAGTAAGCACAGCTCAAGCCCCATCGCTCTGATTATTTCATTGATTTATTTATTTATTTTATATGATGCATTACATGCCATTTCTCATTTGGAGAAAAGGAGAGTTGATTGGTGGTTTGGGATCTGTAGTCTCTTGCTCTCAGACAAGTGTTCCAAGTGGTTCAATTGGTTTTAATTTCAGGATGTAGGTTGTCCATTGCTCGTGTTCATGCTGATATAGAAAGGATGCTCAGCGCCATTGTGCATCGAGAGATGGGACCCAACATTGCATAAAATATGTGCACAATATGAGTGACCATTCATCATTCCCCTCAGGACAACCAAAGGACCCTTTCAATATCATCAAAAAGACCGTTATGATTCCTCCACGACATGTCACCACTGGGACAACACAGTCATATCTGTCGTGTTTGCCGAGTTGATGCCAAATCCTGACCCGTGCATCACGTGCAGACTATGTGTATTTTATATGATGATGATTCATCACTTTACACGACGTAGTTCCACCGTTCAATCCACCACCTTTGGTATTTCTGGGACTACTTTAGTGCATGCTTCACATTCAGGTTCTTGATCCGTGGCTTGCTTCCGAGTAACAGCCCTTTCAGGACCACCTTGACCGTGTAGTTTATGTTGAATCGTGAGTCTGCAGTCCTCCGTTGCAGTTCATTCCTTGACTTTTTGAATTGTCGATTTAGAGTTGGACAAGTGCTGACTCTTTACCATCACAATTTTGATCATTCTGGTTGGATATATCAATTTTATTCAGCCTCTCCTATTTTCAGAATTGCTATAACCCGTTGCCTTCCTTTTTCTGAAGGATGTGACTCATCGCTGACTTGGGAAGGCCGATTGTGATAGAAGTTTTGCAAATAACTCACATCCCTGATCTGACGCTCAATAACCTTTCCACACTGAAAGTCAGTTCTTTATCTCATAGTTTCTTGATGACAACCGAGTTTCAATGCCTGCTGCACAACTTTAAAACCCAATACTTACGGTCATATAGTATTAAAGTGAACTAGCAGGAGTACCCGACATTGCCCGTTGCTGTTCTAATCGTGTTGGTTGCTGTTCGTGTTGGTTTCCCGTTGCTGTTCTAAAACACATCCCTACACCCATTGGGGAATGGGGTCAGGGTGTATTTAATATCGTGCGTTTATTATATATAAGGAGAGTGTCTCACAGCGAATGTGGGCATTTATTACCTTCCACATAGCTACAACGGCGTCTGCATTAAAAGACGAAACTTTTATTTCTTTTTTTTTAATTTAAAACACTCGCCAGCACTCGCTGATGAACCTCTGAAAGTTTGATGAAGATATGTTTGGCCATCTCTGGGAAAACTGGCAACACACACACAGACAAACATCTCTCTCATATAGGATACATAGTGAACCCATCCTCCACCACCACCACCACCCCACCCCTTTTTTTGATTTTTCCAAAAAAACTTTCCTTGTTTTTTTTTTTGCTATCCTTATGTTTGACTTTTTACTGCGTTTATTTGTCTTCATCCCAAAAACGAACATTGGTGATCAGTGACCTTGTTATGGATTCTGTTTTGGTGATGGTCCTCTCGTCCATGGATTGTCTGACGGGTTTCGTTCCCAGTAATCTTTGTTGTTTTACTGGACCTGTGCAGGTCTTTTTGCAGATTACATTTGAAAATGGTCTCTGTTCTAATCCCCAATACCATTGTGCTCTTTCCACTTTTTTTTTTTTAGACAAAGCTTCAGACCGGGTCACCTACTCGTATGGTCGAGATGGCGGCATCGCCAGCTGTCAGGTAAGACCTCCCGCAGCTGCCGCCTGAAACTCCACATCTTATCCATGATCCCTGAGCCCTGATCCTTCACCTCAACACTGGAGAGTTCAACTTGCTTCATGTTTCCAGTGTGACACCCAACCACCCTCCCCCAAACTGTGCTTTTTGCCTCTGTGTTTTGCTGCCCGTCGTGTGATCACGGTTCTGGATTGTTGGATAAAATGAAGAACTTTGGAACCTGAACACACGTTTTGACAAAAATAATATATTGTTGTCAGGTGTGCAATCATTTCCACTGGTAATATATTACTGGTGGTAATAAAATCGATGTTTACCGACCATCTAAACCCCTCTCTAGTGGTTGTATTAACTGTTAATGTTTATTGTGCAGGTGAAGGTTGTGACAGTAAGGTGCAAGTAATGGCAGATATAAAACTTGTGTTTGGTTGAAGGAACTCGAATGTCGGACTGTAGGCTTGAAATGTACTTTCTTCAATTCAGGATTTCTAATGATCTAACCAGGGTCCGAATGCATCGGGTGTATCTCAGTGCACCTGTTACATTGTACATATATGCCTGGGCTTGATAATTAACAGCAACATTGATATTGAGCTTGAACTATAGACCTCACTATAAACGATCTCACTCTTAACCATATCCATAGACATAATTTTGATCCAGTTATGCAGGCAGCATTTCTGTCCCATTTCATACTTTACCAAGGCATTGATCCCACCAAAGATTTAATACTTTGATGGGCCAATAGGACCTTTCATATCTTACTAAGCTCTGGCATAATCAATTGCTTGTCTTTAAATTTTCTTACTGATTCCCTTCTTTTACTGTCCCCTTTGATTGTTTTCCCTCAAGTGTAACGGTACAACCTTTGAAGACTGAACATTATTCACTAAATCCAACCAAGAGTATGTCACAAACAATTTCACCGAGTCTAGGTTTGAACTTGTTTTCGACATATGCCGGGATTATACGATTATCCACATAATCGCGATTAGTTTCCTTGTGATTATTAGATTCCCAAACTCGCCTAATAAACTCACTTCACATTTGACGTGTGTTTGCAGCACATATTGGCAACTGGACAGGATTAACTAACGTGAGCGAATGCCTGTCCAGTGCCGGCCAGTTTCCCATTTCGTTATGTCGAGCACGTAGCTTGGACACAGAACCGTAAACCTTGCAGCGCCTCTCGGGGCTGCGGGAGAGCGGCTTAATTTAGGAAGTTCTTATTAGCGTGATGTGCTTTGCGCCCAGGGTGGGAGACAGTTAAGCCCCATTAAATGCATTTGGAGAAGCATCGTGTACATTGGTAATTGATGTAGCTGTCAGGTTCCATGCAGGTGTTTAACTTCCCAGGTGCAGGGGGAATGAATTTGCTGTGTGAGACACTCCTCAATTTCAAAGAAAATTTGCTTTTGAAGGTCCAGCCATGAGGAACATGCGGATAGGAAGTTCTAGCAGCTGATGAACCTATGTCTTCTTTAAAAGTATGACAATTAAATTATTTGCAAATTATGATTGCTTTGTTGAATGCGTTCTCTATATCCACGTGATGGACAAATTTGAATCCTTGTATTAAACCGTATCAGTTGGACTATTTTACATTTTGGTTGAAGCCGGCTGTCACATCCAGATATTGAGTGCTAATCTGCTGATGGGTGGACCTCAGGACAACTTGTGTGGGCCATATGAATGCAATACGCAAAACCCTTTGTGTGTTACCAAGGAAACCCAGCACCCCATACGTGCTACTGCAGGCCTGCCTGCGGGAGACAACCCTCAAGCTCATATCCCGGGCTTTGGGCTCTGTTCCAGATCATGGATATTTAATTTCGGCCACTCACAGTGGAGTCACAGTCCAAGGTGGAAGTGTATGGGAGATACAATAATCTGTTTACATTCGGGTTTTTTAAAAACTTTACTACCTTGATGTCTGTGTTAGTTGTTCGAAAGCTGATATAAAGTCAAATTGATGATTGGGAAGCGGAGAAGGATTACAAAACAGACAGATGGCAGACTCAGCTTCCTCCTTTTTGGACATTGTACTGATAACATCCCTTCATCAGGCATTGATAGTGTAACCAGTGTCTTCAGTTCAAACGTCTTCGAATGTCAGTAATTACCTGGGTTTCTCTTTATAATTTCAGGTGTCTCCCGATATCGAAGTATTCTTCGATCTCACCATGCCACCCTCTACCTCTTCCCCTCATCCTCAGATAGACAGGCAGAAACTCTTTGTCGAGAAACTGTAAAAGTGAAAAAGCACTTGAGATGAATGGAATGTGTTAGGTGATCCTGATAATGGTCATTTGAGCAGTTTTTCTTTACAAGCATCAGTCGGGGTCCATTTCCTCTGGATGCTTCAGAATTGGTGCTGAATCATGCTCAATAGAGTCCAGAAGCATCGATTTATTTTAGGTTTACATTCTTCTTTTACTTTTCTTAACACAGACAGCATTCTTCACAATTCCAAGGGCTTTCTCGCCACACAGTGGAACGCATATTCTCTCATTCATTACGAGGTTTTCAGTGTCGCTCATTTTACATTTGTCTGGCAAATAGAGGATACAGTTTTGATAGATAATGACTTTCATGCATTGGTCAGGTCGTACAGAAGAGCTTTCTCACGGCATTTTATTGAACCTGAAACACAATACAACAGTTCCTGATCAAAATCCTACTTGATCTCTATCTCTAAAGTAGACATACTTACTGTATGTATATATATATATATATATATATATATATATATATATATATATATATATATATATATATATATATATATATATATATATATATATAATATTGAGCAGAAGTACCGAGTATTGCCCAGGGAAATTTAATACATTTTCACTTGAGGCCTGAACACGGAAGTGTTATAATAAACCTGTGTAAAGCAATCTTTTTAATAACAGGTGCACATGCAAACACTATCTATCTATCCATATATTACTAAAACTCTCATCTTGTATACAGTGATCCCCCGTTTCTCACGGGGGTTACGTTCCAAACCTCCCCGCGCTAAGTGAAAATCCGCGATGAATGGACGCCTCCCCAAAAAATCGACTCGTCTGGTCTGGTCAGTTTGGGAGTGATCGGGTTTGAGGTGCCTGAGATCGACTCGTCTGGTCTGGTTGGTTTGGCAGTGATTGAGGTTGAGGTGCTGGAGATCGACTCGTCTGGTCTGGTCGGTTTTGAGGTGCTGGGTACGAGCAGTGTTCGTCCAACGGCGGCAAACCTTTTTCCTTCCCGAAACATATATCGAGCACCTTTAACCCTCTCCTGAAGCGTCCCAGGACCTTCCTCTGGCGCTTCAGTTCCTTGCCAGAAGCCTTAGAAGGTGCAGGGCGTTTGGGCAGCATCGTGGGGCTTGGAGAAAAAACGTAGAAAATATTCGAAGTTCACAAGCGAAACTTTGTCTCATGCGTTGTGTGACTGGTCGAGCACCACGCGTTATAATTTATTGCTTAAATAATTTATATTTTATATATTATTACCGCGATGTACCGGGGGAATCCGCAGAAAAAATTAGTTACGTTCCAAGTGAAAACCCGCGATGAACCGGGGGAGCGATAGGTGAACCGCGATAAAGCGGGAGTTGACTTTATATGTATGTATGTATGTTCCCGAAATACAGCCAAAACGGTACACGATAGCACAAACATTTTTGGCCCACTTTACTCACCATTTTCCTGCGGTGTGCAGTATCAAGTTTCGTTAAAATCGGGCAACGAAAAAAATTATTTAAAAATCAATTCCCGATTCAGTCAAGTACTCTTCGGGAGAATTTGATCAATGCAAACAACCTCAGCGGTATAGTTCGCTGGAGCTATCTTTTTTTTTTCTTGAAATGATTTTTTTTATCAACCGCTGTCATAACGGGAACCCGACGAGTTCAGGAGTCATCTAGTTATAATTAAATGTGTGTTGTTGACAAAAAAATCACGATATATATAACCTCAACGCATGATCTGCACAAAACATATGACTCGATCGCTCCCAGGAAAATCCCAGGCAGTGTAAGTAGCATACTCACTCGAGGCCTGAACTCGGAGGTGTTATAATGAACCTGTGCAAAGCAATCTTTTTAATACCAGGCGCACATGCAAACATTATAATAATTATATTTGTCGTGTTAACAACAAATCACAACATGCGTACAACCTCAACATACTATCATCACAAAACATGTGACTCGATTTATCCCGAGGGGAAAAAATGCAGGCAATGTATTTATTATAAGCACAAGACCCGATCGAGGCCTGAAAGCCAATTATTTGATTTAAATTTTTGTTTTCCGTTTTCAAGTTTTTTTCATCCAAACATAACCCTCGACCCTCCTCTGGATGAAAGAATAGGCCATGCAAAGTGTGGTTGCACTCGTTCCTGCAGGAACAGAATTAATAAATGAACAAACAAACAAACATATCCATAAACAAACTTTCTTATATATATATATATATATATATATATATATATATATATATATATATATATATATATATATATATATATATATATATATATATATATATATATATATATATATATGAGATGTGCAAGCAGAGTACCCGCCCTATTTGTAATCTTGTTCCAAGCATGCAACACGTTCTTCTGATGCATTCCTTTCCTTTGACGGTATATAGGCAACTCACAGCTCTGTAGTGGCAAAAAAATGAACCCGGGTTATGTGCATGAAGCAAAAACATACTTCCTGCTAATAATTCAAAACACCTCACTGGCCTGTAAATGGTGGAGACTTGTAATACCCTCCCCCACCTGGAGAGGGCGCGACACGATATACATTTACATAGAGAATTTGCATTCTCCCACCTCCCCATCCCCCTCCCCCTCCCCCAGATCACAGGCAAAGATGAAAACACCCCGATACATAAATTGGGGTCATACTGATCCTATGTAGCAAGTCTGGATGTTGTCGTCCCAGATCTGTAGGAGGAGTAGCGCGACACACACACACACACACACACACACACACACACACACACACACACACACACACACACACACACACACAAACACCGATCCATGAATTATAGCGAGGATATTGGATGGGATTCGTTTAAGGCTTACAAATAAGTAGGACAATGCGGCAAAATCAAATGGACAGAGAGTTGTGAACAAGTTTGTGATGATCAAAATGCAAATGACATAACTTGATGTTTTATTTGATGATCATTTTATTTGATTAAGTGAGTTGTTGCTGGCCCCTCCAAATTTGGACCAAAGTACATTATTATTAGTGTTACTGCAGTGTCACATAATGCACTTGCATGTGCCACTACAATGGCACGTGATTATTATAATCACAGACGGCGAGCTCGGTGAGACGCACTTCAGTCAAGCAAGGATGTGTTTTATTTTTACGGGTGACGGTCAATCACAATGATCAATTAGCGATAAAATGCATGCTGATTGTACAACTGATGAAGCATTTTACAGTCTCAAACTTATACAAGACACACAAACTGTCATTTCGGATTATTTTTGAGCATTACATTTACAAACAATGTACAGAGCGGTCCGTATGCCTTGTGACCCGAGTGGATTTCTGAGTCGTGCACCACTTGAAACCCGAATGTTCATCACTGCGAGCTGAACAATTTACTGAGAAAACCTTCGCTACCAAGAGGCCGAGGCACCAAAAAAAAATGACCTTGCAATTTGTCCTAAATGAAGTACAATTTGTACTAAATTTTTGAGCACAGAATGAGTTTGAACGAATAATTATGCGTTTGTGTACAGCATAACCTGCCAAGATGTATGACCAAACAACAATGAAAACAAAGATTTGTCTGTCTAGGTCATTCCACGGAGTCATTTTTGACTCGTACGAACAAAGTGCTTAAATTCATCGAAAGTATTTCCTTAGTCCTTATGATTGCTTTCAGGAGCAAATTATCATTTCTGCGTCAATAGGACATGCTCATTGTCTTTCCTTTGATCTCAGGAGTGTCACTCCTGAAAGGGACTCCTCGAGCAGAACGCGTGGAGTTATTGATTGTGTGGGCAGATTATAATGGGCGGGGGGAGTGGAACACGCAAGGTCTTTGCCCCAGCGTGCCCGCTGCGTGTTCATGTATTTCAAACGTTGGAGAAGGCGGTAGTGCAGTGGACAAGGGAAGGAGTGGGAGGGATGGAGAGGGCTTAAGATGCCTTGCCCGGAGGCACGACTTTCACAGAGACGTATTAACGTTATCGCAAACCTGCTCGGCATCCCATCCACCGTGGTTCAGCACCTGCTCTGGCGGCTCGACGTGTTCTGACGCATTGATATACCTATGGTTGGCCCGCGAGCTCATTACGCGTGGTTTTTAGACACTTTGAAGTAAAGAAGGCTTTTGCCAATAAATCCTTCCAGTCGTAGAAAGATCCCAGGTCATCATTACACCAGGTACTCATGTTATGTTTAGCCTGTTGAATAATGTGATTTAAATGCTTGTGTATTTTTATTTATTTATTTATTTTTGACGGGCTTTTTTCCAAGTAAAGCAAATAAAAGAAAACCTGCAACCATCAATTCAACAAGCACATCACGTTACAATACTTAACTTATCCAATTTGATCGACTGGTTGGGTTTATTTTGCCATTGTTGATGCTTAAAAGCCTACTTCACTTTTGAAATATACCATCCATGGGATTGTTTGCACGAATCATTTTAGACAGACACCCCCCCTGTTGATGAGAGCGGCAGTTTTAAATTCATATAACATTTGGTCTTGATAAAAAGATGATCGACTAGTTCAATTTTTAAAAAATGACCATGCTCCTGCGAAGTTTAGAAATCGACATTTTGCTAAGCCTGCGAACATCCAAATAAGGTCAAAGTTGAACCCTTGGCCATCGATGCTGATTCCCACAATGTTGTCCGTTTTTCTCTACCAACTGTGTGCTCGTGTGTGCTACTGGCGCACTCGGACAACAATGGCGTCATTGAGCAAGGAATTCAACATTTGAGAACACTTATCTTTGAAAGTTTTCCATCACCGCCATGACTACTGTTTATTTACTCCCTTCATATGTGACATTGCCCTCTACGCCTGGTGTTGGCTTAACGGCTAGAGTGGTGGACTTGGGATCCTAGGGTCCTGAGTTCAAATCCCACAAGGCTGTTGAATTAATACCAGGTGGGGTTGACTCAGCCTGTCATCCTGATGAGGTCGGCAAAAATTAGTTCCAGCTTGCTGGTGTCCTGCGTCGGAGTGGTGACCCATCTCGGGTTGTGCCCAATAGCCCAGGAGACTGCTTAGGCAGCACCAACGCTCTGCACAGAGTATGGTCCCAATGGATGGATTACGCTCTGAAGGAAAGTCAATGGAAAATGGATGAAGAAGGACCAGTGGTTTGAACACTTGAGCTTTTTGATTTGTGGTTTGGTGAGAAGTGCAGTTATATGCTGAGCCAGCTTGTACTTTGGTAAAGGAGTGTGTGGTAAAATGTGGGTTTGTACGAGTGGGTAAGGAAGGGGTGTCGTCACCTCCACCACCGAAGGTTGGACAGAGGTTATATTTTCACTCCTGTCTGTGAGTAGGATATCTCAAAAAGTTATGGACGGATTCGGACAAAACTTGGTGGACAGGTTAGGTGTGTGACGAGAACAAATTGATTCGATTTTGGTGAAGATCTGAATCCGGATCCAGATACGAGAATTTTTTTAAGTGAATCTTCACTTATGAGATAAGGCCAAATCTATACAATAAAGGAGGACTGTCACCGTCTGTCTGTCTGTCTGTCTGTCCCCAAACTACAACCTCAGTTTTGGGTCTCACCCTGCCAAACTTTCTGTGGAACGTTTTGGGGTCCCAGCAGGTGTCCTGAGGTGGGTGGGAGGTTTCATAAATTTCTCAATCCAATTATGATTTTGAGTTTACACCCGTACAAAGCTGCTCCCTCTCCGCATGCAAACTCATTCATGGGTTTGGCATTTGCAGTTTCACCATTTACCGCATGTGGAAACATTCGCTGGTTTGGGTGTCCCTGCACGTGTCCTAAAGTCGGTGGGAGTTTTAACAAAATTTCTCAAAACATTCTTTTATTGTTGAGATTTTGGGCTCCCACTCGTCCGTAACATGGGTACCTCGCGAGTACGTTATACAACACGATAGCTCAAAAAGTTACGGTCAGATTCGGACGAAACTTGGTGGATAGGTTGGGTTTGTGACGAGAACAAATTGATTCAATTTTGGTGAAGATCCAGATCCGGATATAAGAATTTTTAAAAGTAATTTTTCACCATTGAGAGATAGGGCCAAAAACGAGATATAGCACGACAGTTCAAAAAGTTGTTGATGGACGATGGCAAAACTTTGTGGATGAGTTGGGAAAGGTGACAAGAATAAGCAGATTAAACACTGGTTAAGGTTCGGATGCAGATCCGGCCTATCAGTGGGATACAAAACGGGAAACTGCTCAGCTTGGTGGAAGTATGCGCTCTACCGAGTGCCAGTTGCTGAGGAGTCCTGTAGCTAAATACTGGTTGGTAAGGTGTGTAGTGGAATCCGAGTTGTTAAAAGGAGACATGTAACATAATTCCCATTGGCAATTGGGTATGTAGTTAAATTGAAGTTGACAATGGAGTGTGTAGCTAAATTTTAGTTGGTACAGAGGTGCTCCAGCGGCTGATTTGTAAAGGAATTTGGACCTCGATACTGATTTTTGATTGAAATTATGTTGGTTCATCGTTTCCTGTCACAGCTGTCCGTTCCACCAACAGGTGGCTTCTGACATATTTATTCCCCAGTGGAGTTTCAAACAAACTTACCGTCGGCCAACTTCTGCACCCAACGACTTTTATATTATCTTCCTACAAATATATTTATTTAAACATGTTTTTGTGACATTCTGATTTATTTTAACAAGTTGACAAACCCAATGGTTTCCACTGCTGCTGGTCATTACAGCCCTGGCCACCATCTCTATTTTTTTTACCCATTTTGCAAACTTATAATATGTTCTTTAAAAACTGCTTTCTTTATTTACCGTTGGAAATTACTGTTGGAAAGGCATGAGCTTTTCTTGTGAATGCGGTAAATTATTACAACCACATCTGAAGGCGTGCAAAAAAAAAAAAAAGTTTCCACCGTGTTTCAATAGAGGCCTTCATAAGCACCTCAAGATGCATTTAAACATCAAACACCCAATATGTGCTGTGCTCTTACAGCCGAAGCTTAATACTCTGACGTGATTCCCCACGAAGCTTCATATATATATATATATATATATATATATATATATATATATATATATATATATATATATATATATATATATATAATTAAAAGGCTTTGCTTTAGTTTCAGTCCTTGTTTGGTCACATTGAAAGTTACCAAGCTTTTATTTCCTTTGCACTATTTATGATTATGCCCACCTTGCTGTCTCTATCTCACCCTTCAACATGTGAATCTTTTCACTGCTTCTGACTCTATTTACATTACTCTAATCATGATGTCTCTGCTGGCTTTCTTTCTGTCTTTCTTTCTTTCTTTCTTTCTCAAAATACAACCTTGCATACAATCCCTTCATGATCATATATGGTGTGTGTGTGTATGTATAGATATAGATATACATACATACACATATATACATATGCACGCACACACACACACACACACACACACACACACACACACACACACACACACACACACACACACACACACATCCCATCTGTATCCTCCTCTCCGCACCTCTGTCTCCGAACTACACTGTTCCCTCCAGATACTCAAACTTATTTCCCCACCTGATCTCCTTTCCCTCTAAGCTGATGTTAATTTTTCCTTTCTCTGCTGCCGGACACACATTACCTCTGTTTTCTCCAAACTCATCCTCCATCTACGTTTCCAGAATTCCATGTTTCTCCCTCCACTCCATCAGTACCTCCTGCATCTCCAACTTACTCTACAACAGCCAGGTCGTGCACATATAACATCTTCCCCAAAATATCCTTCCTGCTTACCATCTCCATCACCATGACAAGCATGAATGACCTGAGAGAACTTCTCTGCCTCAACACGATGTTCAACTTAAACTCCTCCGGCCACCTAGGACCAACCAAAACTCTGCCCTTCGTTCCCTCATACATACCTTCCACCAACCTTCCTTCTTCTTCCGGCACTCCCACCCATCCTAATATTCCCATCACCATCTCTCTCGGGATAGTGTCATAGATCTTCTCAAGATCCACAAATCCTGATGCCATTTCATCTTGCATCTCCAACCTCTTCTCCACCAACTTTCTCAGCATGAATATTCCATCTGTCATCCCTCTACCCTTTCTAAACTACTGTTGTTCTCCACCCATCTCCATCTCCACACTCGTCCATATACTCCCATCCAAAATCCTCTCCAGTACCTTCATGACACGACTTGGGAGTGAAATGCCTCTGAACCAGCTCCACAGATCATGAATCCTCCATATTGGAAAACTTGGCCCTGTCATCCAATCCTCTGGAATCCAGCCCTCTCACCTACATGTATTCAACAGCCATTTCGTCCAACTGACTCCAATTTATCCTGCTCCAATGAGCATCACTGAAAGCACCTCGTCAATGCCCGGTGTTCTTCCCTTCTCCTTCTTCTTACTCTTTAATCTCCTCCTTGATCTCCACTTATTCTTGTTTAGCCTCCGCATAAATCACACACACACACACACACACACACACACACACACACACACACACACACACACACACACACACACACACACACACACCTTGGTCCTTGAAATGTGACACCCTTACCGAAGTAGATACTTCAAGACCTGCGAGGACTCTGTTACACCTTCTGGAATGCGTATATGGAGATAACAACCAACTACACCCATAACAAGTTTGTTCCTTGAACATTTCCAAACCCCTGGACCAATATGGAACTTTCAAAATTACGTATGAATGTAAACGAGGCCTCTTGAGCATGTGCTGTATGTGCATTTTCAGCGCTCACTTCCGGTAGATGGAGCACTCACTGCCTTTAGATGTCACAAAGGCATATCTATCTATACTAATAAATGTCATTGTGCATCAGTCAGTCAGTCAGTGTGTGTCTCCTCCATAACTCCAAAACCATGAAACCTCATGGCCTGAAACTTTGAATGCATACGAAGGGAACTCCAAGGGAGTGCATGAGTGAAAATTGTGTGTTTGGTAATTAAAATACTCTTTTTGAAGATAATTAACGGCCTTATTTAACTATTTCCTTGAGCAGGCACATCCTCAGCCCTACCTCAAGTCACATCGACCGTTACCTCGCTTGGGTCTTAATTCGTCATTTTTTTTATTGGTCCTGCTTAACCAACCATGCCTTGACTTGGAACAGGCTGCAACAATTTCTTAATGATAAAGTTTTTTAATTCTTCACTTTCCTCGCTCATATTATCGAATACCGACAAATCGCTGGATACATTGCAATGCTGATAAACGCCCGGAGATGTCAGTGTTTGTGGCTTTATTTAATTTCCACACATGCCATAACCTCGAGAATGTCTTAAATTCAGCTGAATTACAAAATTTAAGCTCCAGAATTGAACTTAGTCGCAGTTCCGAATGTATTTTTTGTTGTTTTTTATGTACAATGTCAAGGCTCGTATAAGAGCCAACACACAGAACATATAACAAGGGGAGCAGGAGATAAGAAGGGTGGGAGAGGGAAGCACAAAACAGTGGGGAACAGAGACATCAGGAGATCTGTGTAAGGGAGAGGGATGGGGCGAGCAAATAGGATAAACAAGGTCTTTCAGAAAGGAAAGCATGGAATTTGAAGGTGGGTTTGGGATGGATTAATGGGGGTAGAAAAGATCATGGTTTTGGATGGGGGGAAGATAAGAGATGGTGGTGAACAGCTATTTTGAAGACCTAGAGGGAAGAATGGGATTGAATAGTGTCGGAGTTTGTTCCAAAGGCGGGAAAAAAGAGGAATGAAAAAATGAAGTTGAGCAGTGATTCTTGATTTTGGTAGTTTAACTAGAAGGAGGTTACTGGCGGACTTTGAGCACCCTGCGGAAATATGGGTGGGACAGATAGCAGACAGAGCGGAGGGAGGGGGGGTGAGGCTGGAGAGGAGACGGTAGAAGACAGAACGACCACCGACCTGTCTACAGTGAGAGAGTGTGAGACCCAAAAACTCAGCTTCATCATGGGAGATACCAATGATCTTAAATGCCTTGGTTTCTACAGTGTGAATCCGGGAAAGGTGAGAGGCAGGAGCACCAGTCGAGAGGGGAGAGCAGTACTCCATCAAGCTGCGGATGAAAGCTTTGTACATGGTCAGGAGCTCAGGTGGGCTGAGGACGGACTTTGCACGATGGAGGATGCCCAATCGGTGACTGGCTTTGGAGGCCAGCTTGAAGATGTGGCTTTCCCAGGAAAGATCATGGTAGATAGTGAGGCACAAAAGTTTGAATGAAAGGACTTCTTGAAGAGAATTGTTGAGAAAGTAGATGAGGGGTTTCCAGATGGTCCTTTCAAAGAAACATCGTGAGAGTGTGAGATTTGTCAGGGTTGAAAGACATCTTCCACGTGTTGAACCAGTTTGTGATTTTATCCAGATCTGTGGAGATTGAAGATGCTGCTGCTTGCCGATCCAAGGGATGACAGATGGTACGGCAGAGGGTGGAGTCACCAGAAAAGAGATAAAGAGGATTTTCCAGATAGTCGGAGAGATCATTGATGAAAACCAGAAAAAGAACAGGGCCGAGAACGCTACCTTGAGGAACCCAAGCCTGGACAGGAAGAGGGGATGAAAGAACTCCATTTCGGGCCACACGTTGACTGTGACTATTTCCATTTGCTCTATTTACATTACAATAAAACATGTTCATTTGTCTAATTCGGGCATATTTCACATTTCGGGTGTCTCCAGGATGTGCTTGTTTTTAATATGATGGCTCGGCAATCGCTTCTCAAACCAGCTGTTCCTTATCAACCATTTTGTTAGAGTGCTTAAGCTACTTCGCGAGCACTCTACAATATTTGCACTGTTACTGAATACTGTATATCGGTCGACTTGAACAATGTTCAGGGGCCTCTTGCTTCCATTGACCCTGTATGCGGTGATGGCTGGCTCGCTGAAAATGTGCAATTTTATTTTACACCATGTTTTCCCTTTTCGTTTTATCTTTCTTCATGATATCTCCCCCCACATCAGCAGAGATAAATACATGTAAAAATAATTGAAACGTTTCGTTCACATCATGGCAGGATTGCCATGAGGTACACATGCTTGCTTTAAGCTGTCTCGCCTGGGTTTGAATCCAAACCCAGCTATAAACTATCATCCTGGTGTTTCACAGGCAGGGTGATTCATCAATGTGTGTGCTGTCAAACCAGACATCACATCTGTCAGAATCCCCCCCCCACCCTTCCTCCCCTCCTCACTCTCCCCTCCCCTCTCTCCCCTCCCCCACCCCTCAATCACTCTCCCACCCTCTCCCTCCTACTCATATCACTCTCTTTCTCTCTACTCTCAGTCTCATCCCTCTTGCTCTCTCCCCTCTCACACTTTCTCCCACCCCTGTCCCTCTCCCTCCCACCCCATCCCTCACTCTCTTCCTCTCTCCCCCTGCTCCTCCACTCCTCCCTCTCTGTTAAGGGGACTGATGCTTTCAATTTGAATTTGCTGAATAGATAGCATGGGTTTTAAATGCTCCCACCCGGTTTTATATCGAACCCGGCAGTTAGAAAGAAAATGTTGCTGTTTGGGCACATTTTATCACCCTTCCCTTTGCTTTCCACTTATGCTGCTTTCCCTCCATTCCGCTCATGTTGCCTTCCCCTCAGGCTGCCTTCCCCTCCCTTCCCCTCATGCTGCTGCCTTCCCTTCCCTCCCCTAATGACGCTGCCTTCCCTCCCCTCACGACGCTGCCTTCCCTTCCCTCCCCTCACGACGCTACCTTTCCTTCCCTCCCATTCACGATGCTACCTTCCCCCCCTCATGACGCTGCCTTCCCTTCCTTCCCCTCACGATGCTGCCATCCCTTCCCTCCCCTCATGACGCTGCCTTCCCTTCACTCCCCTGACGCTGCCTTCCCTTCCCCTCCCATCACGCTATCCTCCTGCCAAACTCCCTCCACGACCATACAACTCTCCGGAGGTCAAGAAAAGGAAGAGCTGTCAAAGAATGTGCGAATTGGACAAATTAAAGCTTTTATATATATATATATATATATATATATATATATATATATATATATATATATATATATATATATATATATATATATATATATATATGTCAGTCTGAACTGCTGCTCAGATCAATTCAGTTTTTATAAAGCAATAAATCGCCAGATCACGGCAGGATTGCCAATGGGTACACATGCTCACTCTAAGCTGTCTCGCCTGGGTTCAAATCCCGACTCAGCTATAAACTTTCATCCCAGTGTTTCACAAGCAGGGTGATTCATCAACGTCTCTCAGATGGACGTTAAACTGGGCATCTCATCTGCCGGAATCCCCCCCTCTCTTCTTTCCCTCTCCCCCTCTGCACTCTCCCCTCCATCTTCCTCCTCCCCTCTCCCTCTCTCTCTGTCACCCCTGTCCCTCTCTCTCCCACCCCTGCCCCACTCTCCCACACCCCTATCCCTCTCTCTCCCATCCTATCCCACCCCTGTCCCTCTCTCTCCCACCCCTGTCCCTCTCTCTCCCACCCCTGTCCCTCTCTCTTCCACCCCTGTCCCCCTCTCTCCCACCCCTGTCCCCCTCTCTCCCACCCCTGCCCCTCTCTCTCACCCCTGTCCCCTCTCTCCCACCCTGACTTGAATCCTGACCCAGCTATAAACTATCATCCTGCTGTTTCACAGGCAGGGTGATTCATCAATGTGTGTGCCGTCAAACCAGACATCACATCTGCCGGAATCCCCCCTCCTTCCTCCCCTCTCTCCCTACTCGCATCTCTCCCTCCTCCCATCTTTCTGTCTCTCCCCTCCCCCACCCCTCAATCACTCTCCCACCCTCTCCCTCCTACTCATATCACTCTCTCTCTTTCTGCTCTCAGTCTCATCCCTCTTGCTCTCTCCCCTCTCACGCTTTCTCCCACCCCTCTCCCTCCCTCTCTCTCTCTCTCTCTCTCTCTCTCTCTCTCTCTCTCTGTCTCTCTCTCTCTCTCTCTCTCTCTCTCTCTCTCTCTCTCTCCCACCCGTCCCTCTCTCTTTCTCACACCCCGTCCCTCTCTCTCCCACCCCCTGTTCCCCTCTCTCCCACCCCTGTCCCCCTCTCTCCCGCCCTTATCCCTCTCTCTCCCACCCCCTGTTCCCCTCTCTCCCACCCCTGTCCCCCTCTCTCCCGCCCTTATCCCTCTCTCTCCCTCCCCTATCCCCCTCTCTCTCCCTCCCCTATCCATCTCTCTCCCTCCCCTATCCATCTCTCTCCCTCCCCTATCCCTTTCTCCCTCCCCTATCCATCTCTCTCCCTCCCCTATCCCCCTCTCTCTCCCTCCCCTATCCCCCTCTCTCTCCCTCCCCTATCCCTCTCTCTCCTTCCCCTATCCCTCTCTTTCCCCCACCCCTATCCCTCCTTCTCCACCTCCTCCCCTTAATGCTCCTGTCAGTGAAGCGATGGTTTGTACTTGAGTGCCCTGCGGAAATATGGTGGAGACAAATTGCAGACACAGCAGGCCGGGGGGGGGGGGTGGGGGGCGAGACCGGAGAGGAGACGGTAGAAGACAATAAGATCACCGATCAGCCTGCGGTGAGAGAGTGAGAAGCCCAAAGACTCAGCCTCATCGCGGGAGATACCAATGATCCTAAATGCCTTGGTTTGCACAGCGTGAAGCCGAGAAAGGTGGGAGACAGGAGCACCAGCCCAGAGGGGAGAGCAGTACTCCATCAAGCTGCGGACGAAAGCTTTGTAAGTGGTCAGGAGTTCAGGTGGGCTGAGGAAGGACTTTGCACGATGGAGGATTCCCAGTCGGCTACTGGCTTTGGAGGTGAGGTTTGAAATGTGGCTTTCCCAGGAAAGGTCATGACAGATAGTGGACCCAGAAGCTTGAAAGAAAGGACTTCTTCCAGAGGATTGTTGAGAAAGTGGATGGGGGGAGGGTGGGGGGGGGGTTCCAAATGGTCCTTTCTGAGAGACAGTGAAAGTGTGAGATTTGTCCGAATTGAAAGACATGTTCCACGTGTTGGACCAGTTTTTGATTTTATCCAGATCTTCAGTGAGCGAAGAAGCTGCTGCTTGCCGGTCTGAGGGATGACCGATGGTACGGCAGAGGGTGGAGTCATCAGCAAAGAGATAAAGAGCATTTTCCAGAGAGTCGGAGAGAATTATAATGATTGACCCTCCTCCCACACTCCTCTAGCCAAAGTAGCTGTTTCAAGCAACCCAAGAAGACTTCCACAAAGTAAGTGCTAATGCTGTTTCGAACCCTTCCCATAGTTCCTTAACTGCTAGGGCAGCCGGTCCTTGTCAACAGTTTCGTTGGACTGCTTACTTGAGTGCCACTTGGTGAGCGCTCTACAAGAAACTTTTAGCTCTTCCTTGAGCCTCATCGATGTGTACAAAAAATAATAAAATATAAAGTTGGTAACTGAACATACCCCTTCAACTGCTAGGCTGTGTTCCATTACCATTCAGCATGTAGAGCGCTCGCCAAGTGGCTTAAGCACTCAAGCAAGCCCTCCAATGAGACGGTTGATAAAGAACGGCGAGCTTTGCAGGCGATAGCAAGCTGATTGGTAATGGAACACCTTGGCATGGTATTTTTTTTCCGAAGGGTGAGAAAAGGCAATAAAACATTGAAATTCTTCTGAATGTTTTGCAGTCAAGTCCAAAGCGTCATTGGTTAAGCGAGTGTGAAAATAACGTGGAGTCCTCCTTTATGGGCAAAAATAACGTGGAGTCCTCCTTTATGGGCAAAAATAACGTGGAGTCCTCCTTTATTGGCGAAAATAACGTGGAGTCCTCCTTTATTGGCGAAAATAACGTGGAGTCCTCCTTTATGGGCAAAAATAACGTGGAGTCCTCCTTTATGGGCAAAAATAACGTGGAGTCCTCCTTTATTGGCGAAAATAACGTGGAGTCCTCCTTTATTGGCGAAAATAACGTGGAGTCCTCCTTTATGGGCAAAAATAATGTGGAGTCTTCCTTTTAGGGTGTTTTGGGCTGAAATATTTTTTGTGCCATGGGCCATAAAAATATCTTAATCCGCCTCTGATAAAGAGCACCTGTAGGACGAACTATTGATCCACTCCACCACCCCCTCGGGCTGAAGCAAGTCCACGAGCACAATGACCTTGTGTTTGAAAATGAAATGCTTCACTGCACAGTCACATGTTGATATAGAACACTGCGATCAGTTCTTCTGTGAGCAATCCAAAAGTGCCACACCTCCAAAAAGACGATCAAAGTATGTTGGTAATATTATTGTAGTATGGTGAATGATATCACTCCCAGAAAGGAAATCACATGACAAACATCGAGAAATCAAAGTCCTACATAATGAAAGCTATTCCATGTGAATGATTGCAGCTTGACTTCATGTTTCAGCAGGTACTTTATGAGTGCAAGACTTTGAGGAGGAAAATTGAAATTGATGTTGTTGTTAATATAAGCACTCGAGGAAGAAAGCCCAAACTCTCCAAAAAGGACATTGAGGACCTCAGGTTATGTTCTCGATGTGACGTACGACGATCCAGTGGAGAATTTGTGAATGACCGAGTTGAAAGTACAAGTGTTAACTTTTCTTCAAGAACAGTAAGATGCATATCGGTAAGTTCCTCTGATGGTGAAATATACCGCTGAGGGATACGGCCAAAAAAAGGGTAGGAGACATTTACGTGGGACCTGCCTTTGCTTGATTGCTTGGACCTTCCCCCTTGGAACAGTCAGGTGAAGAGGCTCAGAGACAGAATTTAGGTTTTTTTTTTTTACATGAATTTACATGAATTCTATTAGTTTGTTACTAATCTAAATTCAATCAACATATCAAAAAGGAAAGATGCTAACTGGACATGATGACAGCTCAAATTGGCTCGATTGTTAACGATGTGCAATGCTGGAGTAGCTACAAGAATGTAACGATTAGTTTTTTATTTTCCACTTTTGTTTATAAATTCTAGATCCACCCTTTCATGTTTGTCTTTGACTTGGAACCATAAACTCTGAAAATTGGCATTGCCTCGACAACCTTTAGATTTTAGAATGTAAAAAATAGTTTGTTTTGTTATCTTTTGATCTATTTACATTTAAAATTACTCGAACTCTAACCTCTTTTAAAAAAAAAGAGCTCATTCAATCTTGATTTACTTCATAAATTTAGCTGCTTGCAGAATGTAACCACAATCCACGTCATCAAATATCCATCCATCCATTGGGACCACATTCTGTGCAGAGCATTGGTGCTGCCTAAGCAGTCTCCTTGGCTATTGGGCACAATCCTGGAAGGGTCGCCACTCCGACACAGAATACCAGCATGCCGGCACTCATCTTTGCCGACCTCAGAAGGATGACAGGCAGAGTCAACCCCACCTGGTTTTAATTCAACAGCTGAGCGGGATTTGAACTCAGGACCCTAGGATCCAAAGCCCACCACCCTAACCATTAAGCCAACACCGGGAATATGATCAAATAGATAAAGGTGATATCTATAATGTCAGCACGTAGGATGCACCCCCAGCTTCTGCTTGCAGTCTGCAAGAATGCCTGGTGCATAGTCTCAGTCTAGAGGGAGAAAAGTTTCTCCATCTTCTTCATTAAACTGCTCCTAGATCTCGTTAATTTTGTACCGCCTACCGGTGTCGTGGACTGACTAGAATCTAGTCTAAAAAAAAAAATCTAAAAAGAATTAGAATCTAAATACAATTAAAGTATCTAGTGACTAGATACTTTAATTTTTTTTTCTTTGTTCTTTACAGTTGTCGTTGCGGACGACTCCGTTAAACTGAATTCACACCCAACAGTTGTGGTACCAACACTCGACTGTATCCTCCTCAACACTTTCAATTGCAGCTCCAGACTGATGCTTTTTCTTGACACTTTCTGCTTTCGTCACAATCACCAACATGGCGGCGCACAGAGCAGCAAGACAACAATGCACGCGCTGATTGATTGAGAGGAGATGTGCTCACAGACGCACTCTGATTGGCTGGCAGCGATGTCAATACTAACAATCACATTTATGGTCAACGCGGTGCATTTAAACTTGTAACTTTTGACTCGCTTGATGGATTTAAAAAAAAAATCATTTTATAGGTAATTAAAGATTGAATATTGAATTCATCTTAAACCAAATCCATACAAATCCATTAAAGTGAACGGGGTCTCACAGTTGTGTGTGTGTGTGTGTGTGTGTGTGTGTGTGTGTGTGTGTGTGTGTGTGTGTGTGTGTGTGTGTGTGTGTGTGTGTGTGTGTGTGTGTGTGTGTGTGTGTGTGTGTGTGTGTGTGTGTGTGTGTGTGTGTGTGTGTGTGTGTGCGTGCGTGCGCGTCATCTGTCTTTGTTTCTCCTTTTCTCCACTGTCTGCTTTCTCTTTCATCACTTTCTTTTTGTTCCCCATTTAATTTTTTTCACCGAATGATTGTAATGCGCTCGTCGTTGTGGACTTATAGAATGCATACCATTTGCTTCTCGTAATGCTGGAGTGAATAAGTGCAGAACAACTACGCTGCTGAGTGAATAATGGTGGAACGTTGTTTTCGGCATTTGCAGCTGTGCATCATCCATATGGGCTCCAGGCCCTGATGCTACGTTTGGCACAGTTTGTAAAATGAGAGCAGGTGGTTTCTCACGCCGTGACCAGCAATGCTCTTTACTTTACAACAGCCACTTGTGCCTATTTATTGTGGTCAAAAATTGTGCAAACGGCTCGCTCTTTGCTTTCAGATGCTGTAACATTTTATGTGAATGGATGCGATGTGATGGTGAAACTTTCTCTGCTGATACTCATTCTGATGGCTTCCTATTGCAGCCTCCTCTGTTGGCCTCTGAATTGGCAATGGGAAGCTCCAGCCCTATGTCTCCTCATGCCAAGGCGAACTCACTTTACTACCCATTTGCCAGTGCCAATTCCCGACGGAGAGGCTTGCCTGACTCACCAGGCCTGGGTACCCGCATTATTCACACACCTTTCCTTCATTCTCCTCTTCACATCACGGTGTCAAACAAAAGGCATTCTTTCCCATCTCTTTCCTTTCACTCACAGTAACATCCTTATTGTCACTTGGTCGTGTTTGAAGTGCTTTGCACATATACCTCCTGCTTACCCAACCTCAAACACCACGTTTTGGTCAACCGTTTGGTTTATCGGTTTAAGAATGTGCTGGTAAAGAATGGTATAACAGTTCCTTTAATATCTCATTGAATTGCCCCCATGGATTCTGATTCCAGATCAGGGTTCTCAAGTAGATTAATGCTCCAGTCAGCTAATTGAAAGCTTGGGCAAAATGCGCCACTACACAAATAACATACTGACCTCCACACATTCCAAGTCGCTTCAGGCTCTTGACCACAGGATCTAATTAATTTGGTGTTGGTCGGTTCCGACACCACGAAGAATCGCGCAAGGCCAAGGTTCTCTTCCAACAAATGTTGTTTTTTCTTTTTTTGTCGATCAAAGACGGTGCTTCGTGGCCAACAAATACCCCCAGCAGAACTTTTGATCTGACTTTTCCACAGTCGTATAATTGTATCCATCGGTTCACCGACCGTGTCATGGCATCAGACACAAGTATTTGCAACCCTCCTTTTAACCAAATCGGTGAGGACCTGAGCACGTGCACGCACCACACGTCGGACGGCAGGAGTACATGCGGCCATCTGTTCCTCGGCGGCTGCTGTGCATCTTGAGTTCGCGTTCACTCATTAGGCGCAAATAGATTGTGCTGTTCTCTTAAGGGTAATTGCATTTTGGTTGTAATTGACACGGTGACTTTAACAGAAATCCCTGCTTGGGAGAGCAATATGATTTGCACTTCTTTCCTTGGCAGATGTTTCAAGCAAGAAAGTGAGGAAGGTTCCTCCTGGCCTTCCATCGTCGGTGAGTATTCTTCCTCTGATTTGATTAGACGATTTTTCTCAAGGTTATTTTTGGTTGTGCAACACATACGGCTGTCCTTCCTCCGGTCCAGCCTGAAGTTACAAAGTTGTAATTCATCTAATTTGGGATTGTTTCAGAAGTGTCCTTTCCTCTGAAAGCAACACATGGTCCTTTGCTTCTCATTTGCTTTATTCAATGTTCTACAATCTGACAAAACCTGAGTAATCGAATATAGCGCAACGTTTTTGACGAGGTCTTATTGCATTTCCATTTGCGTTGTCATGTCTTGTGTTAAGATGGAATATCGTATTATTTTCAGAAGGTACCATAGAATAAATACAGATTCAAAACAATGTTGTGGGTAAGTGTTGGCAACCATGTGAGGGTTCACTGCAGCTTTGGTTTACCCACTTTGGTGTAGCAACAGGCAGCGGAGATTTGCAATGAGGACTGACAGGTTGCTTGGTGGGATCTATCCATTAATTTCCTCAAAGCCTCACCACTTGCTGTGCATCCATTCTGCATCATGTGGCGATTGATCTTGATGGGCCAAAACGGGTTTTTACAATGGGCTGCTTTCTATCTATCATGGTACTGAGATTTGGACCCAGTTATCTTTACGCGTAGGCTCCTTTGCCATGACCTGCCGCAGACTGACGGGCCTTGAGGGACTTTTTCAGGCCTCTCCGGCTTGCCTCTCATGGTGATGGTGTTGGTTGATGTTTAATTCGTTATCGTGTCTACGAACAGGCGAGAAGACAGAGATTAATGGCCAGTAATCGTGCTGGGCCACCATTAATATGAATAATGGCTTGGTGAAGTGAGGAGGAGGAGGAGGAGGAGGAGAAGGAGGGGGACACTGTGGTCAGGTTTGGGGAAGTTCCTACATACATACATACATACATACATACATACATTCTGAAGGAAAACAGTGGCCTTGGCAGCATGCAATGGTGGTGGGTGTGGAAGGATAGAAAGGAGAGTAGGCAGTGTGCGCAAGATAAGTGAGGGCTTGAACAAGAAGGGGTTTGGGCTGTCCGAGGTGGGGGTGGCTGTAGGGGCAGCAGTTGGGGGTGCAGAGGATAAGGGACAGAGAAGTACTTAATATGTATGAAGCTGGGGCAGCTGTTACTGTTACATCCCACTGTATTTTGCCACATGTCCATTATCGAAGCCACCGGGCCTTGTTTAACATAGCCTAATGGAGAATTAATTGTGACTGATACAGTCCAAAGAGCTCAATTGTTGCCATAATTAAACAAATGAACGCTGAACTATTTCACGCATTTTTGTTGAAGTTCACAGAGAGCGAGTCAAATGGCTCGCCATACCGTCTGGTAATACCATGTTATTGACAGTTTGCAAAAGCCTTTTGATCTCCTCCCACTGCACTGTAATCCGTGCCTCACATGGACCTATTTGCTGTTTGTAAACGTTATATGGCAAGATTTTTCAAAGGATTACACCATCCAGCATTTGTAACAATGGAGTATGAGAGCATCGAGGCTTGTGGACAAGCCGCACAAGTGGTGAGGTGATCAACATTGTTGCATTGTGACAGTATGAAATGAGAATGGCACTCGGTGGAGCGCATACCTCCTCCAGGCTGTAGAGTTTATATTTTGGAGCCCAATGATAGGCCGGATCTGGGCCAGTACCTGAACCAAAATCGAATCGCCTTGTTATTGTCACCTACCCAACTCTTCATCCACCAAGTTTTGTCATCATCCGTCCGCAACTTTTTGAGATATCGTGCGATTTGGCCCATCTCTAAATGGTGAAGAATCACCTTAAAAATTCTAGCATCCAGATCCGGATCTTCTCCAAAATCGAATCAATATGCCCTTGTCACACACTCAACATGTCCACGTTTCATCCAAATTCGTCCATGACATTTTTGAAATGTCCTGCTCGCAAACAAACACACAAACAAATTAAAAAGTTCTCGTATCGCAATCAAGATCTTCACCAAAATCGGATCTATCATCCTCGGCAGACGCCCAGCGTGTTCACCAAGTTTCGTCTGAATCCGTCCGTAACTTTTTGAGATATTCTGCTCACAGTCTGCCAAACAGGGGTGAAAACATAACCTCCATCCACCTTCGGTGGTGGAGGCAAACAATGAAAACTTCGGGTCAAGCAGATAAGTGGTCATACAATTAGACGAGCGATATAACACGAGAATCACGGCTTCGATCGATCTGAGAATTCTTACAGCTGCAAGTGGACATGCCAGCATGGAAGAGCATCGGCGTTGGACGGCTTAAGGAAATGTATTGCCTTTCTATTAGTATCTATTTGGATATTTTCTGTGCCATCTCTATTCCCCGCAAAACTTGTTTAACGTGAACTCTTGTCTTTCTTTCCTTCACTTCCTCCATCGAGAAATGTAAGGGGGTTTCATGTACCCCTCCGCGGTACTGGTTTACCATGCTTTGCTGGACACACCTGTACGTTTGTTTTCAAGATCTCTCTCTGTTTCTGTCTCTCTCGCTCTCCCTCTCCCTCTATCCCTGCCCTGTGTGCTTCGCTATTGCTGTGCCTTTCTTTAGTACTCTCTCTTGCTCCACATTCCACTGTGTATTGCAATCGATCTTGTTGCTGTTTTTAGTTGTTGTTTTAAAAAAAAAAAAAAAAAATTTGGCTTCAATATTTTGCTTTTCACTTTTTAAACCCGACGGTGTTTCGTGCGAGTAACCTTCGGTTATATTCTCACCATTCATTTGTTCTTTTATCCTCTCCTAAATGTATCGAAGATCTATGAGAAGCATATTCTGTCGTCCCTCAGGGGAAATGATTCATGAGCTTTCATTTTCATGACTTCATCCTGTAATTACAATACACGTACCAAAAACGACAACGTGATCATCAAACCATAAAATTGTGCTCTCTTAAAAAAAACCCTCCTTCCTGGTTGACCTGTCCACTGGTTTCTGTAACTTCTTCATTCATTCTGTATTGCAATAGACTATTGAGCTATAAAGTGTAGTTTCAGACATCTCACACCACGGTACAATGATTTATTGAATCTCCTGTTGTAGAAGCCTCCAGCTGGTGTCTCTGTACCCCTGTTATAAGGTGGTGTAGGTCTGTGCTACTCCGAGAGGATGATGCAGTTAGTAACACACTCATCTTTGAGCTCTCGAGTCAGGGTTTGATGACCGATCCGACTTTAAACTGTAGGATTGGTGCTTCACAGGCGTGGCATTCCATCGCAAAGTGCACCGTCCTTTGGATCGACGTTAATCTTGGTGTCCCTCCTGCTTGTATTAGTCGATGGATGGTAAAGATCCCACGGTGTCTTTCACTAAGCGTAGACATGTTGTTGCTGCTTGCCCGGCCAAGTTTCTGCCCTGACTAATACTGGCAAGTTGAAGAGAGACACAGATTCTTGGAAGGTTGTCTGGGTATTCACGGCAACTTCTGAACATTTATGTAACATAAGAATCCATTCTGGACAGGTCACCGCTTGACTCCATCACAGGGTGCAGAGATTTTTGCTGAGCAACCATGGGACTTGAACCCACAAGAGTTGGAGCAATTCTGCTCGGCTTGCCGACTCAACAACCAGACAACTCGTTTTATAATTTAAAGAGGTCCTGGTGAGATTCCAGATTCGTGAGCGACAAACTTTTCCACGTGTGGTTTCGAGCAATTTGATCCTTCGTTAGGTTGTGGCCACGCTCTGGGTGTTTGAGATTCTAAGTGCTCCAAGTTTACAAATTGGCGTGGGCCCGTTCATTCCAGGCTTTTCAATATGATCACGATCAGGTTGGAGCACACGTCCGGTTCGCAATGCAGGATCTCTTGCTTTCATCTTCGCTCTTTGTTGGCTGCTTTCCTCAACAGTCGATCACAAAAACATTGCTGAGAAGCCTGTATTGATGCTTTATACTCATTTTGATGTCATACCTGCAATTTATAATATTGTACTGTAGTGCTGTGCCGTGATGTTTGATATCGTGATGTGCTTTTGATTTCTCCAAGTGTTTTTATTTTTTTAGCTCCTCGAGCTCTCCCATTCAAAATGATCTTTTCGCGTACAAGCTCGTGGAGCTTGCTTTGGAAACTTCATTCCCTCGGCCTTTGAGACAGGCGGCAGCGCCCTCGTGCGGACTAGTGTTTCCCTCCAGTCTTCTGTGTACGTGGTACCGTACTTGTACGTTTGACACGTCAGTTTGACAGCAAAGCATCCTGGGTCCTGATTTTATTGCAATTTTATGATTTTCGTTTGTCCTGACATTGAAATGTGAAATTTTCTGTCGGGCACTGACCTTATGAACGAACACATAGTAATATCAAGCCCCAAGTTGCGTCCATGGGACGTCCGTGCATGCGTCCCACCGTCAGTGTATCGTTACCTTCACCCTCCATCAACTCTCTCTTCCATGAGCCTGGACTTTTTATAAAAGAAAGAAAAAAAAAAAAGAAGCCTTGGTTGTGGAGATCTCCAAATTGTTTATTCTAGTTTTCCTTGGCGAGGAGTCGCATAAAGCGGCCTTTACTTGGGAAACAGTTTGAGCGGTTCCCCAAGCGGCGACCTTTGGGCGATTAGATAAGGGTTCCTTTCCTTCCTTTCTTCCGTCCCCTCTCCTTGTCCCATTGCTTTTCCTGGCCACCCGCGTCTTTCTGGGAGGGTGGAAAGGCTTCTCAGAGCCTGAGAGTAGATACTGAATCTTACGAAGGCGGGTGTCTGTGCCGTTCCTTGATTCCCGCCCGAGGGTGTCCGAGTGATGGACGGAGCCGGCGCGCGACAGAGACCTGACCTCGTTCTGCCGCGGGGGGGGGGGGGGGTAGGAGGGGCAGGGGTAGGAGGGGGGATGACAAAGGCTGCTTTGTAAGGCCCCTCTCCTTAGCCTGATCGGCTTGGAGAGCTGGGGGCGGTGGGACGGATGGGGTGTAGGGGAAGCTGTTCGTGGTCGGGGTGGGTTTGCGCAAAAAAAAATCACGAATTCGTTTTAATCCTTAAACAATCTTTGTATATACTGTATTTTTGCCAATCCTATAAACACAGCATTCAAATTCTCCTTTTGTACCCGTGTGTGTTGTCATATGATTGAGAAGGCCGAATTTAGAGCAAAGTTTAATGCGAATGAACTTGTAATCGAATACACGGAGTCGCCATCTTTGTTCGATTGCCATTCCTGTTGGCACTTGGTGGGTCGAGTCGAAAACTTCCATGGTTCAAGTTCACTCGGATGCTTTTTCAAGAAGCAGATGGAGAGATTTAATGAATGGCATGGGAATATTACAAGAATGACACGAGACCCTTTCTCCTTTATTTATTTCTGCCTGACGTGTGGCGTTCTGTTATTCGGTATCCATCGAGTTTGGATTCAGCACAACGGATGAGAAAGAAAAGAGCCGGATCGGGCAGGATCAAATTGGAACTTCTGATGGAGTTCAGGGCGGTTGAGTTTTCGTACCACGTGTTCGCGGCCGAGAGCACGTCCTTTTTGCTTCCCAGGACGAGCAAGGAGCCGCGCTCCTCTTGGGAAGGTCGGGTTTCCATCGGGTTCACTGTTGTGACATTGTATCACAATGACGCGCACAGCCCGCCTTAAAGCAGCTGTTTCTGGGCAGAGGCTCCTTCAAACTTTATGTCCTCCCCCCAGAACACCCCCGTTTTAACCCTTTCGGCTTGTGACGCTGACTTGCTCGTGCCTCCTCAACAGGACAAAAGCTCTAGGTCAGGGTGGAGGGGTGGGAATTGGGATTGCGAGCAGGCTGGAGTGGCTCCTGTTATTCCTCTCCCCATTTTTTTGCACAGTACCGTATCATTTCTGTTCACCTGATTTTTCAGACTCCGTTCACGGCGGTGATGCTTTTGCAATTTTATGACGCCCTTGACGTCACTTGTCGATGACGTGTTGACAACAGTTGAACGTGAAGCAAGCAAAAAACAAATATTGCGTGGAATGCGTTTTCCCTCTGCAACGGCTGTTCGTCCTTTTTTAAAATAGTGTGCTCTTCATTTATAGTTCTTTAACCATTTGGATGTTGTGTAATACAGCGTACCTTGTCGTTATTTATTACCTCCACCACCAAAGGTGGAAGGAGGTTATGTTTTCACCGCTATCTGTTTGTCTGTCTGTGTGTGGGATATCTCAAAAAGTTGGAGGCGGATCTGGATGAAATTTTGTGGACAGGTTCAGTGGGTGACAAGGACGAACTGATTAGATTTTCGTGAAGATACGAATCCGACTACTCGGATTTTAAAAGCGATTCTTCACTATTGAGAGATGGGACCAAAAACGATATGTAGCACGATATCTCAAAAAGTTGTGGACGGATTCGGACGAAACTTGGTGCACACCTTGGGTGTGTGTGACAAGGAGGAATTGATTCAATTTTGCTGAAGATCCGAATTCAGATAGGAGAAATATTTAATTTTCAGAGTGATTCTTCACCATTTTGAGATCGGGCTCAATGACATATAGCATGATATTTCAAGGATTTATTGGGCTTGATTTGTTCTGTTGGATCAGGTATTGTGTGGTGGAGGTATGCGCTCCACCGAGTGCCCTTCTGCTTTGGTTATGGATTCATTTTAGTTTATTCCATTTATTTATTCATTGCTCCATTTATTTTGCTTATTTTGATAATCTTTGCATGAGAGTGGAAAACTATACAAAGATTCCGAGATCATAATGCTTTGCATTCTGAGTGCACGCATTTTGTTTTCCCATCAATATGAACACACACTTATGGATCCGTTCACACACACTTATGGATCTGTCCACACACACTTATGGATCCATTCACACACACGCTTATGGATCCGTCCACACACACTTATGGATCCATTCACACACACTTATGGATTTGTTCACACACACTTATGGATCCATCCACACACACTTATGGATCCATTCACACACACTTATGGATCCGTCCACACACACTTATGGATCCATTCACACACACTTATTGATCCGTTAACACACTTATGAATCCAATCACACACACTTATGGATTTGTTCACACACACTTATGGATCCGTCCACACACACTTATGGATCCATTCACACACACTTATGGATCCGTTCACACACAGTTATGGATCCATTCACACACACTTATGGATTTGTTCACACACACTTATGGATCCATCCACACACACTTATGGATCCGTACACACACACTTATGGATCCATTCACACACACTTATGGATCCGTTAACACACTTATGGATCCATCCACACACATTTATGGATCCGTTCACACACACTTATTGATTTGTTCACACACACTTATGGATCCACTCACACACACGAATGGATCCGTTCACACACACTTACGAATCAGTTCACACACTTATGGATCTGTTCACACACACTTATGGATCCGTCCACACACACTTATGGATCTGTCCACACACACTTATGGATCCATCCACACACACTTATGGATCCATCCACACACACTTATGGATCCGTTCACATACACTTATGGGTCCGTTCACACACACACTTCTGGATCCACTCACAGACACTTATAGATCCATTCACACACTTGTGGCTCTGTTCACACACACTTATGGATCCATCCACGCACAATTATGGATCCATCCACATACACTTATGGATCCGTTCACACACACTTGTGGATTTGTTCACACACACTTATGGATCTGTTCACACACACTTATGGATCCGTTCACACACACTTATGGATCCGTTCACACACACTTATGGATCCGTTCACACACACTTATGGATCCGTTCACACACTTGTGGATCTGTTCACATACACTTGTGGATTTGTTCAGACACACTTATGGATCCACTCACACACACTTATGGATCCATTCACACACACTTATGGATGCGTTCACACACACTTATGGATCTGTTCACACACACGTATGGATCTGTTCACACACACTTATAGATCCACTCACAGACACTTATGGATCCACTCGCACACACTTGTGGATCTGTTCACACACACACACTTGTGGATCCATCCACACACACTTAGGATCCGTTCACACACACTTATGGATCCATTCACACACACTTATGGATCCATTCACACACACTTATGGATCCATTCACACACACTTTGGATCCGTTCACACACACTTGTTGGTCCACTCACGCACACTTATGGATCTGTTCACACACACTCATGGATCCATTCACACACACTTCTGGATCTGTTCACACACACTTATGGATCCGTTCACACGCACTTATGGATCCGTTCACACACACTTATAGATCCATTCACACACACTTATGGATCCGTTCACACACACTTATGGATTTGTTCACACACACTTATGGATCCATTCACACAAACTTATGGATTCGTTTACACACACTTATGGATCCGATCACACACACTGATGGATCCGTCCACACACACTGATGGATCCATTCACACACACTTATGGATCCGCTCACACACACTTATGGATCCGTCCACACACACACACTTATGGATCCATTCACACACACTTATGGATCCGATCACACAAACTTATGGATCCGTTTACACACACTTGTGGATGCTTTCACACACACACTTATGGATCCGTCCACACACACTTATTGATCCATTCACACACACTTATGGATCCGATCACAAACACTTATGGATCCGTCCACATACACACTTATGGGTCCGTTCACACACACTTATGGATTTGTTCACACACACTTCTGGATCCACTCACAGACACTTATAGATCCATTCACACACTTGTGGCTCTGTTCACACACACTTATGGATCCATCCACGCACAATTATGGATCCATCCACACACACTTATGGATCCATTCACACACACTTTGGATCCGTTCACACACACTTGTTGGTCCACTCACGCACACTTATGGATCTGTTCACACACACTCATGGATCCATTCACACACACTTATGGATCTGTTCACACACACTCATGGATCCATTCACACACACTTATGGATCCGTCCACACACACTTATGGATCCGTCCACACACACTTATTGATCCATTCACACACACTTATGGATCCGTTCACACACACTTATGGATTTGTTCACACACACTTATGGATCCATTCACACAAACTTATGGATTCGTTTACACACACTTATGGATCCGATAACACACACTGATGGATCCGTCCACACACACTTATGGATCCATTCACACACACTTATGGATCCGCTCACACACACTTATGGATCCGATCACACAAACTTATGGATCCGTTCACACACACTTGTGGATGCTTTCACACACACACTTATGGATCCGTCCACACACACTTATTAATCCATTCACACACACTTATGGATCCGATCACACAAACTTATGAATCTGTTTACACGCACTTATGGATCCATTCACACATACTTATGGATCCGATCACACACACTTATGGATCTGTCCACATACACACTTATGGATCCATTCACACACACTTATGGATCTGTCCACACACACTTATGGATCCATTCACACAAACTTATGGATCTGTACACACACACTTATGGATCCATTCACACACACTTATGGATCCGTTCACACACTTATGGATCCGTTCACACACACTTGTTGGTCCACTCACACACACTTATGGATCTGTTCACACACACTTATGGATCCGTTCACACACTTATGGATCTGTTCACACACACTTGTTGGTCCACTCACACACACTTATGGATCTGTTCACACACACTTATGGATCCGTTCACACAAACTTATGGATCTGTCCACACACACTTATGGATCCATTCACACACACTTATGGATCCGTTCACACACACACACACACACACACACACACACACACACACACACACACACACACACACACACTTATGGATCCATTCACACACACTTATGGATCCGATCACACAAACTTATGAATCTGTTTACACGCACTTATGGATCCATTCACACATACTTATGGATCCGATCACACACACTTATGGATCTGTCCACATACACACTTATGGATCCATTCACACACACTTATGGATCTGTCCACACACACTTATGGATCCATTCACACACGCTTATGGATCCGTCCACACACACACTTATGGATCCATTCACACACACTTATGGATCCGTTCACACAAACTTATGGATCTGTCCACACACACTTATGGATCCATACACACACACTTATGGATCCGTTCACACACTTATGGATCCGTTCCCACACACTTGTTGGTCCACTCACACACACTTATGGATCTGTTCACACACTTATGGATCCATTCACACACACTTGTTGGTCCACTCACACACACTTATGGATCTGTTCACACACACTTATGGATCCGTTCACACACTTGTGGATCCGTTCACACACACTTGTTGGTCCACTCACACACACTTATGGATCCATTCACACACACTTGTTGGTCCACTCACACACACTTATGGATCCGTTCACACACACTTGTTGTTCCACTCACACACACTTTTGGATCCGTTCACACACACTTTTGGATCCATTCACACACACTCGATGGTCCACTCACACACACTTATGGATCCGTTCACACACACTTATGGATCCGTTCACACACACTTATGTATCCGTTCACACACACTTATGGATCTGTCCACACACACTTATGGATCCGTTCACACACACTTATGTATTCGTTCACACACACTTATGGATCCATTCACACACACTTATGGATCCGTTCACACAAACTTATGGATCTGTCCACACACACTTATGGATCCATTTACACACACTTATGGATCCGTTCACACAAACTTATGGATCGTCCACACACACTTATGGATCCGTTTGAACACGTACGCACAGATCCGTCCACACGGATTTCTTCCTTTTTCCCAACACAGAGGAACCCCACTGGATTCCCACCGCTCCGACCTGTTATCCATGAACACCGATGACTGATCCTTCGCTAAATATCTCAATGTAAGCCTTGGCCGAGCTCACCACTCCGCTGTTGGCATTTTATCCACAACCCGATCGGTTTATGGCGTCGAAGGTTTATTATTATTATTATTATTATTATTATTATTATTATTATTATTAGTATTATTAGTATTATTAGTATTATTATTATTAGTATTATTATCGTGTTTTTTGCCTTTTTAAACATGTTCCTCGTGAGAGTAACCCCGGGTGTGACCCCGCCGGTGATGTCAGCGGTAAACAATGCTTGGAATAAACAGCGGAGCGGCCAGATGGCCGGGCCATTAGCCGTGCGTCACAGGATTTCGTCCCTGCCACTGGCCCTTTAATCAAACAGAGGTGGTTGGGGGGACGTGAGTCAATTAAGGGGATTTGTATTCGGCCCTTGTGTTGGGCTCGCGACGCTTTGAACCGACTGCTAACCCGGAGCAAAGTTTTGCGCGCGTATTGGTAACTTGTGACGTGGTCCACGTGGCTGTATTGTTCGGTGGTTGTTGGTCGGTGTCTGACTGTAGGTGGAAGGGGTGTAATCGAGTCGGAAGAGGGAGGGTGCGTTTTGAGAGAGGCGGTGCGGGTGTAGGGGGGGAGGCGGGACGCGCTATAGCCCGCGGCGCGCCGTCCGGAGTGAGCCATGGCCGTGCCGGGAGTCGAGGACAGCTTAGGCACGACCGGGCGAGCCGGGCACAGCCGTGCTCCCGTTCCGCACACTTGCAGCTAGATCCTCCCAAGCCATGTACTGCGCTTATCCCGTGCCCGGAATGGGCGCCAACTCGCTAATGTATTACTACAATGGGAAAACGGTGAGTGTCAATTACCACGGTCTTATGGACCCCTCCTACCCTCCCTTCCCCTCTTGCAGGCTCGTCCGGCTGTCCACGGGTGTTTCGACTGCCGAACTGTCTTCTTTAACATTTACCGTTGTATCTTAAAATCCTGCAGGTTAGAAATACTTTTCACAAACTTTTGTTAATCTGGTTTTCTTTTCAATCGAAACGTCAAAATGTGTTTAAAAATAAATAATAAAGTTTGGTCTTGCCTTTTAATGGTCCAAAGTTACCTTTGAACTCATTTGTATGGATTTCTGATCGAATCCATTGGGATTCCATTGTGTTTGGTCCTTCCAATGATGTTCTTGTGTTTGCTTCTTCCATGAGTGCGTTGGATGTTTCTCTCGTTCTCTACAGTAAGGACATCCGTCCGCCTCGTGGAACTCAGAAATCCTGCCCGACCCATTCACCATGTATTATCTTATTGAACAGTCTTCCCAAAACGGAGTTCATCAATTTATTTCCGTTCATTACAAGAATACAAGGATAAAGCGAGATAAGCGATCAGGGAGGATGGATGTGTAGATGGTTGAGAACAGTTGACAAAGCAGAGGGAAGGGAACATTTGCAAGTTTACAGGGACAGAGATAGTGTACAGGGATGTAGACCGTTTAAAGTTTCAAGGGTTAGGAACAGTTAGAAGCATAGGAAGGGTGAGGGACGGTTAAAGGTGTAGGGAGATGGGGGAACGGTTTGAGGCACATTCAGAGATGGGTCAGAGGTATCGAAGAATTGGGAAAGAGACATGGGACGGATGGGGGGAATATACTTATAGGAACAATAAGAGTTGGAAAGGAATCAGGACAGATTGTAGCGTAAAGAGATGCATACAGTTTGACATGGATGAGCCCCATTTGATGCATTTCAAGATGGAGTTTCCAACTGACAGTAAGTACCCAATGTCGATACTGTGGAGCCGGAGAACTTGTTTGGGGGTTTAGTGGGGAAGTAGCAGTGCAGGATGAGTTGATGACCGTCCCCATCCGGACGACGACATACGACATGTTAGTTTGGGCTCATCATGTGACCCTTCATGGACACCATCTGCTTCGACTCAAAACAACATTCCAATCATTATCGAGCTCGCTTTGCCTTATTGTTTGGTAAACTAATTCAGAAATTGTTCCTTCGTTTTACTCTCACCACAAATGACACCATTTGACGCAAGAACATGCTGAAAGCTCATTTCCTTTTATTTCACTTTGCGAAGGCTCCTCGTACGTGGAAATATTGTCCTGTGTGCTTGGCCGATTTCTGTTAAACATTCCACTACTGTTTCAAGAGGTGCGTGCAGGTGTTTTCTCAAAGTCGTCCGGACGAGATAGTCACAACAGTCCAAGACGTGCCAATAAATGTGTAACGTGAAATTAATTAATTTATTTTTTCAGTTTTATTAGTCTGTGGCCGAGAGTTCAATGTAACAAGCATATATATATATATATATATATATATATATATATATATATATATATATATATATATATATATATATATATATATATATATATGGCAATCCCTCTCATTCTTCGACGTGATGATATTCACAACTCCTTCCTTCGTTTACATCCTTAGACTTTCCATCTGCACATCAGAGCTGAATCTCACCCTTCACCCCTCCTTCCTTCCTCCCCTTCATCCTTCTATCCCCACATTGTTTATGCGACATCTCCCTGGGGCCGCAGACTCGCTGGGGATTTACAAACACCGCTAATCTCTCAGCAAAGCAGCATCTTGTCGTGATACCGTTTGTTATTTCTGTTCTTCCATCAATTGAAACGGCCTCTCTCAAATGAGCTCACAATTTTTATGGCTCGATCAACATCTCTTGGCACAAAATAACTTTGTCCGTCGTCGTCGCTCATCAGGAAGTGATCAAAGCCTTGGGATTTCAATCCCGATGGCAGCCGCACCTCGATCTGCTTGATGGTACACCAGATGCGTACTTGCGAATAACCACGGCGACCCCATTGAACGTGGAACAATTACCTTGCTATAAAACCTATTTTATGATGCTATTTCATCCTAAGTAATTAATCCGCGTGAATACTTGTACAAAAATCATTGCATTTTCAAGGTGTTTGAGTTGATCGCTCATTTTTTATTTATTTATTTATTTTGCACGGCCTGTTCTAAATGCTACATGAACGTAACTCGTACACAAACCGATTTCTTGCACTCCGTGGTCGTGCTGCTTCTTCTCTTATGCCAGTCAAAGGAAGAGTTTGATTCTTCCCTCTTACACAGCCTTTGCTTGATGGCACAGCAACAGCTAGTTGGTATTCCCGAGAAGAGCTGAAAAACCATAAGGAATCCCTTTCTGCTTTGTACGTCATAGTTGAACAATTTCCTTCCGTCCTTTGTATTCCAGACACATTTGATGATAATGAAGTCACATTTACATGCTGCTAAAGGTATATATCCATCCATCCATTGGGACCCTACTCTGTGCAGAGCGTTGGTGCTGCCTAAGCAGTCTCCTTGGCTATTGGGCACAATCCTGGACGGGTCGCCACTCCGACACAGGATACCAGCAAGCTGGTACTCATTTTGCTGACCTCGGAAGGATGACAGGCCGAGTTAACCCCACCTGGTATTTATTCAACAGCTGAGGGGGATTTGAACTCCAGATACGAGGATCCCAAGCCCACCACCCTAACCATCAAACCAGACGTAAAGATATATATATATATATATATATATATATATATATATATATATATATATATATATATATATATATATATATATATATATATATATATATATATATATATATAGTTTTATGCTTTATTACCTCCGCCACCAAGGTGGATGGAGGTTATGTTTTCACCCTGCCGTTTGTTTGTGTGCAGGATATCTCAAAAAGTTGACAGATTCGGACAAAATTTTGTGGACAGGTTGGGTGTGTGTGACGAGGACCAATTGATTCGATTTTAGTTAAAATCCGGAACTGGATCCGGATACTAGAAAAAAAATTTTATTCATTCTTCACCATTCAGAGATGGCGCCAAAAACAATATATAGTACGATATCTCAAAATGTTTGGGACGGATTCGGACAAAACTTGGTGGACGAGTTGGGTAGCTGTCAAGAACAAGGCAATTAGACTTTGCTTCAAGCCCTGATGAAGATCCGGCCTATCAGTGGGATACAAGACGTAAACTGGTCGGCCTGCCGGAGGTATGCACTCTACCTAGAGCCGTTATAGTGACATCAGGTGTTTCCAAGAGTGGCTTCGTTGAAATAATTAATGGTATTTGAGGTTGTGCTGTGAAAATAAATAAACGTATTGACGCCTTTGCGTTGCTCTTTTCGATGTCTTCGCTGAATGTCTGTTTGTAGAGCTCTAAATCCATCCCTATATTGAGGATTTGGTTATATATTTCCAGGAAGGGGTCCCCTTGCCTTATTTGACATGAGGTTAATATATATATATATATATATATTTTTTTTTGCTTTCCGTAAAGGGGATATATAGCTCCCAATGTTGCATTAAGATCAATGTGTCGTGAGGATTTTCGGTCTGTTGCTGAGGAACATTAATTGTCTGTCACCTTCCTCACTCTGTGATCGATTATATTGGACCCGACACGATGCACTTCTTAATTAAAGAGCTGGGCGCGACGAGAGCATCAAGACGAGAGCATCGAGCATCGGTGCTGTCTGACTGATTTCGACTCTCTGTGCCGGCCCTCTCTCCTTCCTTTTCACCTCATGAAAAATAAAAATAGATTTACATGACTACCTGTTTGCGGAGTTCATTACGATGCAATTGTTTTGATTCAACATGGAGATCACAACATTTCCCCACCCACCCGAGTTAATACCTTCGATCTGGGTGCAGTCCTTTATGAGCCTGACTTGGATGCTCACATCTGGAGTGATGTGTACGTTGTGCTCACATGGTGCTTCCAATTAGAGCTCTCTGTTCTTTTCTCATCTCCTTCATCCCACACATCCTTCTCGTATTCCTCCCACTCCTAATTCTCTTCCTACACTTCCTATATTTCTATTTAATTGTAGTGTTTTTTTGTTTTTTTTTTCCTGTGGCCTCCTACTCTTCCTGTTGATGTTACCTCTTCTCTGCTTCACTTGCCTCCATTGTTCCTGATAATCCTTATTTACATTTCTTCCGCAAATCTTCCACTTCCTTTACTGCTTCATATCATCTTCTCCTCTTCCTTTATTCTACATAACCTTACTTTGCTTATTATGCTAACTCTATCTGCTGCACTCTTTTTGTTCCTCGGCCACATTTATTTCTTCTTGTTTTTTTATGCCTCCGCACCCGAAGGCACCGGAGGCATTATGTTTTTGGGTTGTCCGTCCGGCGGTGCGTGCGTAGCAGATTATCGTGACCGCGATAACTTGTAAACTACTGAAGGGATTCCATCCAAACTTGGCACAAGTTAGGACTGCGATACAAAGATAAACTGATTCAACATAGGGTTCAACGGGTCAAAGGTCATGTGCCCTTTGAAAATCATTTTCCAGATCATAACTTAAGTTAGAAGCATCTGATGTTGTCTCTGTCTCTGTCTCTGTCTCTGTCCCTGTCCCTGTCTTGCTCTCGCTCTCGTCTGTAATTTTTCATGTGACCTTTAATGGAGATCAAACGTTACAGTGCGTTCACGTGTTACTCAGGCGGAGGCATTTCCATTGATTGATTCGTGCCATATTCTAGTTTTCTTCAAATAGAACAACACGATAGTGGAAGGAATAATGAGAACAAAATATTATTTTGCAATTTCTTTTTCACGTTTAAATGTCAGATAAATCCATTTTGTGCAACTTCATGATAATTCGGTTTTGTCATTATGACGCATTTGGAAAAATTGTAAGTGAATGTGTTATTTACATTGGATTTGAAGTCGGTGTGCAGCAGGTGTGCCGAAGCTCCGTCACTGACACCACATCAGCCAATCAGAAGCCATGGGCTAAAGTGGGCTCTTGTTGGACCCAAATTCCTGACATCATTGCGTCTTGTCTTAAGTCTCTCCGTAAAACAGCCGGGATTTGTAAACGCTGCTACTGGAGCAAAAAAGGCACACAAAAGACCATTGATTTTTGTGTTGCAGGAAGAACTCATGCCGTGGTACCAAAAATCAACTCGGTGGGTGCATGGAGGGGTTTTGACATGCATAGCTTTCAGGGGTGGCTAGAACAAATTTTGAGAGGGACCAAAACTCCACATGGCGAAGGTGGAAATGAAGGCGTTAGATGCACTCTTGTGTTGAGCTTGACTGCCTGGGGCACACGGCTGAAGATGTTAAAGCGAAATAGCAAAGCCAATGGGTACGGCACGCGTCGTCGTGCCTGCACTTTGAGCGGGCCCTGCCTTTCTTCCTGGTCTCCTTTTTCTCTTAAAGATGAAAGTCCGTCCTGTCGCTTATGATTAGGGTTGATCCGAGGCAGGCCAGAGAACGGATCCAGCTGTGAGCTGGACGATGCACGAGGCAGTGTGCTGGCTCACGTGGGCCTGAACACCGCTGCTGACAAGCCTCCTTAAAGCTGGAATATGTTTCATCCAAGATGACTACATCATGGCCCGGGATCCGTTTTCAATAGCAAATAAATATGCACAAAAGCGGCAAAATAGAAATGTAAGGGTTTCGCATTACGGAGGAGGAAAGGTCGGCGCATGCCGTCTTTCTTCCGCTTCCAACGGCTGTATCTCGTTAGCCCGCTTCCTAAAGATCAGGTGCTTCTTATTTTAAATTAACTGCGGGATAAGTTGTTGCAGATTTTTATTGTCACGGAAAGGCCTTTGTTGGCAATTGTGTACACATTACTGCTCTGTACAGCCTAAGGCATTTTGAGGTTCTCTCTCTCTCTCTCTCTCTCTCTCTCTCTCTCTCTCTCTCTACATCTGTCTCTCTCTCTCTCTCTCTCTCTCTCTCTCTCTCTCTCTCTCTCTCTCTCTCTCTCTCTCTCTCTCTCTCTCTCTCTCTCTCTCTCTCTCTCTCTCTCTCTCTCTCTCTCTGTCTCTCTCTCTCTCTCTCTCTCTCCAGAACATCCTGCCCTCCCTTCTATCTGAGTCACATTCAACTTTAAGGAAACATAAATAATTTATTACCAAACATGAAAGTCAGGTACTACTTTTGCTCTGACTCCACTCTGCGTCGTTGTACGTAATAGTTTGCCTCTCGCCCTGGCTGTATGCTTTTGTTGCATTTTACACACATGTAGGAAATACATTATGTAGACATAGTGTGTTCTCGCGTGTTGTCACGGTGTATAAAGGACTCTTGCAAGGCTCCTTTCATTGTCGCTATAAATTGTGTGCTTGATAATTGTGCTTGAATTGCACTTGGGAAGTCCTGAAGGAATGGCCTTTTCTTTGTTCTTACCATCTGCTTCTAATAAACCTTTTTGACTGTGGAGAGGGGGGGGTGGGGGAGAGGGGTGACTGTTCTCGGCCCTTGGCATGGGGGTGGGCTGTATGCGTGAGTTAGAGATGTAAATAATAAGCAGCAGACCCTCTGACCTTCTATCCCTCTGTGCCTTTGCCTTGGTGCTACTCTGCCCAACACCTCCTCCCCCCCAACCCCCAATACCATGACAATAGGCTCACAGCCAACTCTTACCCCACCACAACCCTCCCCCTGGCCCCCTCCCTTTCTGCCTTCCTTTTCACATTAAGCATTGATGCAGTTTTGTGACTATAATTGTCATTGCAATTGCTGCGTTATTAACTACATCTTGATCAAAGAAAGTACGTGTGTGTCCCCATGAGAGAATTGCCTTTGACCAGGTTTTTCAATCTTTCCATATAATCTTTTCTGAGGATTTAAGAATGCAGCTGTGATGCTGGTATCACTATCTTTCTTGGTGTAATCAGGTGAAGACCCAATAGAAACCTTGCATGGCTGCACCTTCCTTAGGTTGTTTCTCTCTCTTGGTGCTGCACAACATCCCCCAAGCCCACATACCCCCTGCCAAGGCTTACTGGCAAGCTACCGCACTAGTTCGCGGCCAGGCGCCGTGAGGTGACGGCCGACAGTGATGGATGGTCTCTTGGATCAGGCATATGTGCCATGGAATCTGTTGGCCTCCGCGGCGCGAGCGTTGATGTGGTACAGTTATTGCCGAGGCGTCCGGAAGCTGTTGGGTAGAAGCGCATGATCTGAGGTAGAAGGAGTTTAATCAGAAACTTATGCTGCACACGCACACACGTGTGCACACACAAAAAAAAAATAATGAAATTGTCCCATCGAGCTCGACGACGTACAACGCGTGTTTCGTTGAGACCTTCAGATTCTCTTCCACTGTTGTTTTTCTCAATGAAAAAAACCTTCATTCTCAATGTCCTTTATACATATGCAAAAGGGTCTAAGGTTGGTTTAATTACTCTTGTTTTGCCACACACTCTATCGCTGGTGTTCTATTCCATGAAAACAACACATTGTTCCATGCACGTTCTCTTTTCTTGCAATTCCTTTCACCATTAATTTACGAGCTTGGTGATGGCAAGTAAATATCTTTACAAAAGGTTGCTTTTCTCCGCGATGGTCTTGACATCCCGTGTCTATTTCTCTCAGAGGAAAATGATTTTCTTTTTTTTTTCATTTCTTGGTTGTTCTTCGGAACTTGGTGCAGGCTGGGTCTCCAAAGATCCTTCACCTGACTGTCCCTTGGACACCGTGTGCAAGGCATCACCTGGCAAATATCCATTCGTATGCCATGATGTCTTGCTCCAACTTGCCCCCCAAATATTTCTGGAAATTGTGTTCTTTTGTTTCATGTCATCACTACCTGCTCTGTTTTCTTCCCAAACCTCTCTGTCAGGTTTACGCTCCTCCTGTGGCTACGGATGAATATAATCGGGAATCTCCGAGCTACACCAGCAAACCTCCTGTCGGCATGTTCTCGAGCCCATACTTCATGCAGGGTGAGCTTTGTACTTCACCAGGTCATCATCTCGCCGCCCTCCCTAACTTGACGCTTTTCAAATGTAGCTTGGGTCTCTGCTCTATATCGTGCCTTTCTCCAAACATGGCCAATGCCTGAAGCTCGGGCAAACGCACAGCAAAACCTGCATTTCACGAAAACTGCACTCTTGTAGTGCCGTGTCGGTCAGCTTGCGGTCACTTTTCCAGCGCTGCTCATTTTTCACAAAACTCACCACAAAATGTCTTCTGTTCCCCCTGACCAAGGGTTTTGTAAACCGCCACAGTCCTGCGATGCATCCTCCCCAAGCCTCGGGCTTTGAGCTTCTGGAATTTCCTTTCAACCGATTGCTTTGAGATTCTCGAGGGTACCCCACAATTTGTTGGCAGGATTTGTTGTTCTCATTTATTTCCCATTCTTTCCTTCATCCTTTCATCTCAATGCTAGAGTTCTTCCATGACCTGTTTCACTTTTTATAAAGTGCTTTGTGGGACAATTCAACCCAAATTTTTCATGAGACAACGGTAAAAATATGGATGGGCCTCATTGACTCGAGACGTTTCAAAGAGTTTTTGTCGCTCGAAAAAATTTACTGACCCGAGGATATTGTCTCTTAAAACGATTTTTTGTTTTCTAACTCGCTGCTTGTTTCCTCGCTGGGTGTATGGAAGAGCCGATCAAAGTCTTTGACAGACATGCGGCACTGCCTTCATCGGCTGTAGGTTTCGGTGGATGGGGTTGTGTTCACTCTGAATGAAAAGTGCTGCGTTTATTTTGCTAATTGTATTTGTTGCTTGAAAAATTGGAAATTTGCAGTTTTGCTCGTGTTTATGCCTGGTGTTGGCTTAATGGTTAGGGTAGTGGGCTTGGGATCCTAGGGTCCTGAGTTCAAATCCCGCTCAGCTGTTGAATTAACACCACGTGGGGTTGACTCTGCCTGTCATCCTTCCGAGGTCGGCAAAATGAGCGCCAGCATGCTGGTATACTGTGTCGGAGTGGCGACCCGTCCAGGATTGTTCCCAATAGCCAAGGAGACTGCTTCGGCGGCACCAACGCTCTGCACAGAGTATGGTCCTAATGGATGGATGGATGGCTCGTGTTTGAGAGGATCGGCTGACTTCGTTCACACTCTCTGCAGATGGACCTCACGGCTCCTCTGATCTTTGGGGCTCATCCAATGGCATGAGCCAGCAAAGTTACGGGGGCCTTCTGGGAGCAGCCTCAGGTCACATGACACCATCCTCAGCCTACAGCGGTCTGCATCCCCATGAGCGGCTGGTACGATGATTCATTACGATTGCTTTTCGCAATATCTTCTTGGTGAAAGGTTTGTCGTATGGATGGTAGATGTTCTCTTAACGATTTATCGTATGCCACAATCGTCAAGAAACTTTGAATCCCGATGCAGAAGCCACTGCTTAGTCCCTTACGCATCTATTTTGGCTTATTCTTAGTTTTGAAAAAAGTGACTCCGAAAGTTTGCATTGTCTTCTCTTATTCTGCACATCAGAACTCTGTGAGTGTTTGTACGTGAAATATATGACTGAAAATAAGGGCTATTAGTGCATGGTAATATGGAGTGCCGTCACCACTAATTATTGGTAGCTTTTAACTCCGCAGGTATTGCTATAGAGCGTACTGGAACATCGTGGGTGGTGGAATACAAGCAGATGGGCTTAGCCTCCTTCTCTGCTGTTGCCCTGATGATAATGATGGGGCAATTTATAAGCTTTTCATGATGTCACCATTGACAAATTGCTGTTCCTGCTTGTAGAGTAACATGGAAAAAAAAAATGCTAAAGTTGGCTTTGGCATTGTTACTGCATTTGGCACTCTCCTTACACTTGTGGTGACCTTGTCAAAGCAAAGTGTAATTCTCAAGGTGGAAGCAACATATCCGATTGTTGATGGGTGCTGAGAATATGACTGTCACGATCAGTCCCCTGTCCGACTGCCATGCGCTTTTCACTTCATTGTAGAGCTACCCCTCACACTCGCCTGCGGAACCAGGCCTCAACCTGCCGCCCATGACAACATTTCCCCACCGTGGCGCACCCGTCTCCACGAGCTATGTGTCGGCATCAACGCACACGCCTCCCATCAACAGCAGTGAAGCACTTCTGGGCGAATCTCATCCACAGCACCCCGCACACGTTCCCTCTCCTGTAGCAACCCTGCGCATCTCAGGTCGGTGATATGACCACTTGTCCACGTAGGGTTTTACTATTTGACTTGTTGGCAAATCTTAAATGCCTCTGCTGCATTTCGAAGGCTTTTTGTTTTTTTATTTTTTATTTTTGGGTTCATAATTGTGCTCCACATCTATTATTTTGTTTTAACCCAGAGTCACTCACCACCGTATTGTTAATTATGAACTGACTGTCTGGAAATCCTTTTTATTCTTCATTGGTTTTTGGTTTCATCTCTTGAGCCACCCCTGTCCCCATGCTCCCCCCCCACCCCCCTACTCCATACAAAGGATCTGAAGAAGATGATGTTGAATTTTGCATCCACAGAAGGTCGTTCCAATAAAGATCTACCCTTTTATTGTCTCTAATGTACCTAACTTAAATCGTCTGAAAATTGTGTTCTTGTGACACCAACTGTTACATGCTCATATTTCTCATACTGATGTGACAGCCTTCGTCCTTGCAGTTAAAAATATTTTTTTGATTCCACTTTTAAACATCCCATCCGTAGATATCCTTTCTTGAAAAGTTCCACAATGAGTTTGGTTTTTTTTCAATGAACATTCCACTCACCTGGTTTCAGCCAGCCACCTGGTTTCAGCCAGCCACCCTTTCTGCATGTTTCCATTCATGCCAAACCAATAAAGGTGCATCCTCTTTTTTTTTTCCACACCCCCCCCCTCCAATCTCACCAATAAATTATGGAATCAACAAGCTCTTTGTTTTCCCAACAGCATTCAGTAGCTGAAGGCCTGGATCAATAGGTCTCCCTGATCTTTTTTTTGTGTCTACAGTACATAGTCAAGGCTCGTGGAAGAGCTAGAACACAGAATGGATCAGGATGCAACATAACAAAAAGAACAGCAGGAGGAGAAGGGGGAAATGTCAAAAGCGAAGGGGAGAAAAAAAAAGAAAGGCGAGACACCATGGCCGAGGGAGAAAATGAACGGAGACTGACAACAAGGGATGCGCGGGTAAGGTTGAGGGGTAGGGGAGAATGCAGGGGTGGACAAGTGGTGGGAGGAGAGGTGGTTTTTGGTGGGTGTTGAAAGGATCATGCTTTTGGCTTGGGAATGATCTGAGATTGTGGTGACCAGCTGTCTTGAAGACCTGGAGGGAAGAATAAGATTGAAGGGGTTGTGGAAGTTGGTTCTACAGGTCGGAAAAAGAGGAACGAATGAGTGGAGGTGAGCAGTGATCCTGGATTTTTGGAGATTCACCAGATGGTGGACCGTGTGTGCCCTGCAGAAACCTGGGGGGAGGTGGACAAAGCACAGAAAGGGCAGACGGTGCAACACCAGAAAGGAGGCAGTAGAAGACAGACCACCGACCTGTCTGCAATTGCGAAGTGATAAGCCCCATGGACTTAGCTTCATCATGGGAGATTCCAATATTGCTGAAGGCCTTGCTTTCCATGGTGTCAAACTGCAAAAGATGTGATGCAGGGGAGACAACCCAGAGGCGAGATCAGTACTCCATCATGCTGAGGATGAAAGCCTTGTAGGTGAATAGGAGCTCAGGTGTGTCAAGGAAGGACGATGGAGGATGCCCAGTTGGCAACTGGCTTGCGAGGCCAACTTTGAAATGTGATTTTCCCAAGATAGATCATAGCTGAGAGTGAGACCCAAGAGTTTGACTGAACTTCTTTGAAACTTATTTTAGAGGGTTGTCAAGAAAGTAGATGGAAGGGTTTTCTGTACGGTTCTTTTGGGGGGGGGTGGGGAGGGGAGATCTGAAAGTCTGAAGAGACGACGTAGTCTTTCTCCTTCCTTTTCCCTTAAGTTTCTTTGTTGCAGGTCATCCTGAATGATTTTGCCTGTGGCTCTTGTCCTTTAACATGTGATTCATATATGTATATAGAAAATATTTCTCTTAATAATTATATATACTTGTAGAATAAAACTCTCGAAACATTATCTTGGCTTGGACTGTTGTGAAGCATCTCATATGCAGTACTTTTTGAATGTCCCTCATATATATCTCTTTATATGATGGGGTTAAGACCACCATTGTTGTCCGAATGCTATTTTGGTGTTTGAACACCATTTTTAATCAACTTCTTGTTTATCATTGGCAAATAAAATGGTCTGTCTCCTTATTCCATGATTGCCTTTGAACATTCTCTTTGCAAATATTGTTGGCATGAGCTCATTCATATACAAACAAAAAAACATGCAAATAACACATTCGATGAAAATCATGCTGGTGAAATATGTAACTCTCAAAACATCATCAAATTCATGTCTCATATTCCAATTCACTTGAAGATTGTTTTTAGATATTTTATGTCTTCTATTAGCAATGTTCTCCAGCTTCAAATAACTGCCACTCTTTCTTCACTTTGCATGGTTTTCAAGACCACAAATGTAAAAAAGGTCCAGTTAGATCTTTGTAATAACAGACAGAATATATATATATATATATATATATATATATATATATATATGTATATATATATGTATATATATATATGTATATATATATATGTATATATATATGTATATATATATATGTATATATATATATATGTATATATATATATGTATATATATATGTATATATATATATGTATATATATATGTATATATATATATATATATATATGTATATATATATATATATATATATATATATATATATACAGTGAGGAGAACAAGTATTTGATACACTGCCGATTTTGCAGGTTTTCCCACTTACAAAGCACGTTGAGGTCTGTAATTTTTATCATAGGTACACTTCAACTGTGAAAGACGGAATCCAAAACAAAGATCCTGAAAATCACATTGTATGATTTTTAAATAATTAATTTGCATTTTATTGCATGAAATAAGTATTTGATCACCTACCAACCAGTAAGAATTCCGGCTCTCACAGACCTGTTAATTTTGTCTCTAAGAAGCCCTCCCATTCTCCACTCATTACCTGTATGAACTGCACCTGTTTGAACTCGTTATCGACATAACAGACAGCTGCCCACATTCAATCAATCAGACTCCAACCTCTCCACAATGGGCAAGACCAGAGAGCTGTCTAAGAACATCAGGGACAAAATTGTAGACTTGCACAAGGCTGGGATGGGCTACAGGACAATAGGCAAGCAGCTTGGTGAGAAGGCAACAACTGTTGGCGCAATTATTAGAAAATGGAATAAGTTCAAGATAACAGTCAATCTCCCTCGGTCTGGGGCTCCATGCAAGATCTCACCTCGTGGAGCCTCAATGATCATGAGAAAGGTGAGGGATCAGCCCAGAACTACACGGCAGGACCTGGTCAATGACTTGAAGAGAGCTGGGACCACAGTATCAAAGAAAACCATAAGTAACACACTACGCCGTCATGGATTAAAATCCTGCAGCGCACGCAAGGTCCCTCTGCTCAAGCCAGCGCATGTCCAGGCCCGTCTGACGTTTGCCAATGACCATCTGGATGATTAAGAGGAGGAATGGGAGAAGGTCATGTGGTCTGATGAGACCAAAATAGAGCTTTTTGGTTTAAACTCCACTCGCCGTGTTTGGAGGAAGAAGAAGGATGAGTACAACCCCAAGAACACCATCCCAACCGTGAAGCATGTAGGTGGAAACATCATTATTTGGGGATGCTTTTCTGCAAAGGGGACAGGACAACTGCACCGTATTGAGGGGAGGATGGATGGGGCCATATATCGCGAGATCTTGGCCAACAACCACCTTCCCTCAACAAGAGCATTGAAGATGGGGCGTGGCTGGGTCTTCCAGCATGACAACGACCCGAAACACACAGCAGGGCAACGAAGGAGTGGCTCCGTAAGAAGCATCTCAAGGTCCTCGAGTGGCATCGCCCGTCTCCAGACCTGAACCCAATAGAAAATCTTTGGAGGGAGCTGAAAGTCTGTGTTGCCCAGCGACAGCCCCGAAACCTGAAGGATCTGGAGAAGATCTGTATGGAGGAGTGGGCCAAGATCCCTGCTGCAGTCTATGCAAACCTGGTTAAGAATTATAGGAAACGTCTGATCTCTGTAATTGCAAACAAAGGTTTCTGTACCAAATATCAAGTTCTGTTTTTCTGATGTATCAAATACTTATTTCATGCAATAAACTGCAAATTAATTATTTAAAAATCATACAATGTGATTTTCATGATTTTTGTTTTAGATTCCGTCTTTCACAGTTGAAGTGTACCTATGATAAAAATTACAGACCTCAACGTGCTTTGTAAGTGGGAAAACCTGCAAAATCGGCAGTGTATCAAATACTTGTTCTCCCCACTGTATGTATATATATATATATACACACACACACACACATACACACACGTGGGGTGTGCTTACATCGTGTGTAAGCATATGATACGTGTGTTCCCCATTGTCTGGGGTTGCTCACCTGCATTTGATTTTTCATTTATTTATTTTCATTATTTTTTTCATTTATTTATATTATCATTCACAGATGCTTTCCGACGGTTCTGCGATTTTTTTTTTTTTTGTCCTGGTGCATCAACTTTGATGTCCGTCGGCACACAAAATTACAGTGCTTCCCCTTTGTCTAAGATCACACCTCCTTTAAAAGAAAAAAAGACATTATTTATATTTTCATTTGTGGATGTTGTTTTACGATTCCCCCCACCCCGGTGTACTGAATCCGATATCCATCGGCACACACATTTTCACATTTCTACGTCACCGATCTTTAATATTAGACAGTCAGTGGTTCAAAATATATATATATATATATATATATATATATATATATATATATATATATATATATATATATATATATATATATATATATATATATATATATATATATATATATATATATATATATATATATATATATATATAATGTCTGCAACTGCATGGGACTCAAGTCTATGAGATTGGTTAGGAGCACTTTGTCACGCTCCACATATTTTGGCCGACATCCCTACCCGAAGGCACTTGCCTTCAGGTTTTTTTTGGTTTGCATTGGTGGGAACATTCATCTGGGTGGCAGACAAGCTTTTGTTTCTTTGCAGATTATGCGGTTTTACTTTGTGAGACATAATCTGCAGCTGATGCTCATCATTACAGCCAGAGGTTGCTAAAATCATGACATATATATATATATATATATATATATATATATATATATATATATATATATATATATATATATATATATATTATACACACACATACATACATATATACTTGTGGGGTTTTCTTACCCATTACATGCAATAATGAACCGTGCCGCTTCTTCTCATCAGACATAATAAATAACGGCAGTTGCAGCATGACCTCCAATTGTCTCGGGTTACTCACCTGCAGTGAGCACAACAAGGCTGCACTTATTTTCGGATAATTTCATTTCCGGATGCTTTCCGACGGTTTTGTGATTTTTCCTGATGTATTGGCTTTGATGACCGTCGGAACGCAAAATTTCAGCTTTTACATCACCCAGAAGGTACCGAACATTCATATTAGTCAGAGATTCAGTGATTGGTAAGAATGAGCTTTATATTTTAGATATATGAGAGAGGAAAATCTGATCGACAATTTGGGGTTTTTTTTTGTTTTTGCTTTACAGGAAGCAAGAACAACACCGGAGTATCATCACAAACGGGTGACGCATTGGGAAAGGCCTTGGCATCTGTAAGTCACTTACTGTGCCCTTTTCCGATGTTTTATTTGCCTACAAAAGTATTTGTTGATTGTGTTTTTATCCATACAAGCAAATGTACCTGTTTGCCATCCAGGAGATAAGGATAAAGAATGAGATCGAAACAAGTGATACGTATATTGATGTATACTTCACAGTGTGGTTACCCTCAAAAAGGTCCACCAAATAGGGTGTCACACCCATTTATCTTTGTGCCTTTTCTCTGGCTCTGTGCCTTGTTCGGATTGCAAGACTTTTGTCCACTATTGGCACCTTCGTTCATTCAACGTTGTTGTTTATTACCTCCACCACAGAAGGTGAAGGAGGTTTTGTTTTCACACCTTTCTGTCTGTTTGTCTGTTTTTTGTATGCAGGATATCTCAAAAATTATGTACGGATTCGGATGAAATTTTGTGGACAGGTTCGGTGTGTGACAAGGACAAATTGCTTAGATTTTAGTGACGATCCGGATCCAGATCCGACGACTAGAGTTTTTTCAGTGATTCTTCACCATTGAGAGATGGGGCGAAAATGATATATAACACGATATCTCAAAAAGTTGTGAAGAGATTCGGATGAAACCTGGTGGATAGGTTGGGTGTGTGACCACGACAAATTGTTTGATTTGGGCAAAGATCCGAATGCGGATCTGGATATGATAATTATTTAATTCTGAAGTGATTCTTCACCATTGAGAGAAAGGGCGAAAAACGATATAGTACTGTGTAGTATGGTATTTCAAAAATGTATTGGGCCCGATATGTTCTCTTGGATCAGGCATTACGTGGCAGAGGTATGCGCTCTACCGAGTGCTCTTCTAGTTCTCTCTGTTGCTTTGAGACTTTATACAGCTGCATATTACACTCTCCTGACTTTCAGTGACAGCTTTAACTGTCATCATGAACATTCCCCAAGGAATTATGATGCCAACTTACATACAACACCTGCCACTCCCCACCTCCCTCCAAGTTGAATCAAGAGCGGCGAAAAGCTAGAGTATGGACCTTAATTTGACATTTGTACATTCAAACTTGCCAAACTCTCATAAATCTCAACATCTTAAGCACTTTAACAATTCACCTGCATTTATTTTAAATGGGTTTAACGATACGCATTTTGTTTAATTGAACTCTGCAGGAGACCTTGTGGGTTTGATTGCTTGCCAAAAGCACAAGGAAGCATTGAGCAATCAACTGTCGGCAACAATCCCTCTCTGTTTCAAAGTTGCTGTTTATGATTACTTTGGGATTCAAAATATGTTGCCTTTGGCGATAAATATTGGGATAAAGTGCATTTTAAGTGCTGGTTTATCAACAACTTCATTCCTAACTTAAGGATTTTACTTTTCGTCTGTTCTTGGATTCATGTATTTTTTGTGCAAACTTAAATTGTTTAATTCAAAAAGTTGTTTCCCCAACGCATCGCAACCTATATATTCATACAAATGCCTTAAAATGAGTTTGAGACTCAGGCTAACACATCTGGAAAACATTGAGCCAATAATTCTTCGTTACTCTGGCATTTCACATCTTGTTTCTTCGCCAAAATAGATAATAATCTTGGTGTTCTTGCCGTTCCTTCTCATCAAAGTCAAGTCATTTCCTTTCGTCATATTTTGGTGATGCTTCTAAATAATATTAACATAAATTTGCAAATGGGTCTTCATGCCGATCGCAAAATGATGGCACACATCCGTTGTGATATCCTGGTGTATATCTGCAGATGGCTTTCAGAATCCTTGGCTAACTTTTTCATTTCTTGTCCAAACGATGCCTCGCTGAGTCGTACCAACCGCTTGGATTGTCCTGGTCGTTTGGGCCGCAATCCAGACTCTTTTCCATGAAGGATAAAGCAAAACCATTTGCACCATAATTCAGTTTGGGAGATTTGACTTTCAACACTTTTTTTTCTCTCTCCCCCCTCCTATGTGCATGGCCTTTGCGTTCTTGGCTCTCGAGGGGAAAAAAGATGAAACTGGGTGTGCAAGCAATGCCTTTGATGTGCTGTTTGCGCCACGATTCGAGCGTGGCCACTTTCCAAAGCATTTTTTAGAGTGACAAGAGAGGGGTTTAGGCTACAATCCATGGAAGCAGCATTCAGTGACCTGTGGCATCATGTTGAACATTTTTGTCCACACAGCAATCACTTGTGGGGGGGGAGGAGGTGAAACTTGTACCAAAACACAGAGTACTGTTGACCAAAACTCTGCCCTGTGTTCAGGTCTTTTACTTGTCGGATCCTCCGGCAGTGGCTTAGAGCTCCGCAGGGTCTGCAGAACCTGCTTCTAGGCTTTGGGAGGAGACATGAAAGGAACTGAGCAGCCTGTTTGAATTTGCTGCCCTTTTTGCTTGGCTGCCCCTGGGAGAAAGACGCCTCCCATGTCACCCCCTTTCCAATTTTGGGGCCTGTTTGGAACAAGGTTCTGCATTTACTCAAGGCCCAGCGAGTGTGTCCCAGCAAAAAGCTGATAAATATTGACCCTTTTTGCTCCTTATTAAATTTGGCTGCCCGGCTGCTGTGTGTAATATATCGGATAAGTATTTTTGGGGTACATTTGTCTTGCTTGAAATGGAAAAGGCTGTCCAGGGAGCTAAATGAACATCCGTCATATAAGGCAACGCAATTTTCCTTGCTGACGACGCCAATATTTTTGCTTTTGAAGAGCTGAAGCTGCAGTTGTAATGGATAAGTGACGTGGATGTAATGCAGGTACTGATGTAACACGCTAAGCAATGAGGAATCATTTACTGTCCGTATTTATTCATTAAGGTAAGTCTGCTATTCATTGGCCGATGCGTGCTTTAGCAATTTAAACGTGCAAGTTAGGACGCTGTTCGTAATTTTCCTGCACACGGATTCCTTTCATTTCTGAATTTTACATTGTGACAACTTTGTTTCGCATTGCTTTTATTATTATTATTATTACAATTATGACTATTATTATTACATCCACCACCTAAGGTGGAAGGAGGTTATGTTTTCACCCCTGTCTTTGTTTGTGTATGAGCACGATATCTCAAAAAGTTATGGACAGATTCGGACGAAAATTGGGGGGAGGGGCAGGTTGGGTGTGTGACAAGGACAAATTGATTCAATTTTCGTGAAGATCCGAATTTGGATGCTCGTTGTTTTTTGTTTTTTTAAGTAAGCCTTCACCATTGAGAGTTGGGGTTAAAAACGATATCTAGCATAATATTTCAAACAATTATGGATGGATTCTGGCAAAATTTGGTGGAGGAGTAGTTAGGTGACAACAAGAAGCTGATTCGATTTTGGTTAAGGTCCTGATGCAGATCTGGCCTATCAGTGGGATACAACATGTAAACTGTTTAGCCTGGCAGAGGTATGCGCCCTCCCGCGTTGTTATTATTATTATTGTTTCTATTATTATTACTATTCAGTCACTTTCTGTATTCTCTGATGTTTGCCTTTTTGTTCGTGAGAATCAGCAGTACATTTCGTTTGATTGTTTTGGGTTTTTTTTTTTCTTTAACTGAGCTACTTCGGTGGCATTCACCCAAAGTATCAAAACCCTTCTTTTGATAGCTCCCATCTCGTACAAAAGAGTGCTAAAGACATAATTATTTGTCGGCGTTAACAAATTTCTAGCACCGACGTTTCCATGGAGTCGGGCTCTGCATTCATTCTGCAGCGGCGACCGTTGTGCGTTTGTCGCGCTTTCTCAAACTATCACCATTAATCATCTCCGGCGAGCCACAATGATGCCTCCCATCTGTTCCTGTAAAAACACTGCTTGGTGAGAGGGATGCTTTTGTTGAAGTCTTCCCTCACTCTGCCCTTTTTATTTTGCATTATACATATTTTTTGCAGTCACCATAAGTGCAGAGCAGTTTTTCAAGCCGTTTGTACTGTTTACTGATAATGGAAGAGCACAGGGTCGCTGCAGACCCAGTTAGCATTGCCAATGTGTCCATCGTCTACCCAAGGCCCCCCGATGTTGATAAACCTTCCGCATGCAACTGAATACCACGCAGCCTTCGGTTGCTGTGTCGAGCTATGCTTGATTTTTATTTTATCCACAAATACCATTGAACTCGATTTGGCTTAGTCGTGTTTCGTGGCATTTTCCAATTCCCCATCTGGTTTTGAACCAAGCTAGAACAAAGCATTTATAAACAAACCATTCAAGTGTGTTTCTGGCAAACAATTCAGTTTTATGACGCTCTTTATTGTTGTAATAAACCTATTTTGAATATCATTGCTTTCTGGGATTCAAATTTAACTTTCGGGTGCAATTTTTTTTCCTTATTTGATTTTTTTTATTTTTTTTATTTTGTGCCATGCGTTATTTTGAAATGAAGAAGCAGATTAAATTGACATACCTGCATTTGAATTGGCTTTTCTTGTCAAACTTTTCATTTGGCCTGGTTTTGATTGCATTTTGTCATCACAAAGGCCTCCTATTAAAATGTCTTTAACAGTTCAATCTTTTTCAAACATAATTGTAATTTATTGTCACATTTAAAAGAGTAACCATTGTGTGTGCGTACGCGCACTATAAGAGAAATGTCTGTCTGACTGTCTGACTGTCTGTCTGTCACCATGTTTCTCAGAGATGGCCAAACTGACCTTAGTCAAACTTTCAGAGGTTCATGTTCGAGTGCCCGGGAGTGTTTTAGGCAAAGTAAATTTTTAAATAAAAGTTGGATTTTTTTGTGGAGGGGCGGGGGGGGGGTTAATCGCTCTTTCGTGCCTCAGACTTTATAGCTATGTGAAAGGTAATATGAAATGATCCCCGACCCAATTCCTTTGTGGGGTTAGGGAAGTGTTTGAGGCCACTACAAAAAAAAATTGGAAAAAAAATCAAAATTTGATTTCTTCATAATTCCAGCAGGATTACAATGGCACTGGGCAACGCCAGGTACCCCTGTTAGTATTGTACATATAAACTGGAATATATATATATATATATATATATATATATATATATATATATATATATATATATATATATATATATATATATATATATATATATATATATATCTTGCTCAGTAGTTGTATAATACAATACATATTCACTTTTACTTGTATCCATGAGGATTTAAATTTCATGTATTATCTGAAGAACACGACGTGCTTGTTAAAGCCTACATTTGTATTGAAAATGTAACTCATGGTCATATTAAATTACCCATATATCAAAAACGATCCTGAGGATAATGTGTGCAAACTTTCCACTTCTCTACCTACTTTCTTGAGTGCTTTGACACTGTAAGATTTGATTTGTTTTGCTTTTGCTGTGCCTGCAAAAGGGCATGCTTTGTGCCCTTTTCTAAAAGTCTATTCGATTATCCCATGTCTCAATTGCATCAATTTTCCATGACAGAAAAGGTAATTCTATACTGCTGTGTCAATTTACCCATTGAAGCAGCTTAAGCATACATTACGAGGACCATAGATTATGAGAACGGACGATTTAGCTGGATGTAAAGCAGGTCTCCTCCATTAGGCAGGCCTGATCTGCTTTCTGGCTGCAGGGCATCTGTGCACTCACATATCCGCCCACCCCTTCACTCACTCTTACCCATCCTCGCTACGGCACACTGTCCCAGCACATGCACATAATAGCATACTCAACGGCATGTTTCATCTTGTCTTGCACATCATAGTCTGTGTGTGTGTGTGTGTGTGTGTGTGTGTGTGTGTGTGTGTGTGTGTGTGTGTGTTTGTGTGTGTGTGCGCGCGCGCACTGTATTTGGAGTGTTACTTCTAGAAAGCACTCCCTTAGAGATATCTGTGGTATACCAGTATGCAACCATTAAATGAGTCGCAGTGAGTAACAAAATCGATTTACTTGTATTGTATTACATTTTGGATTACTTATTGTTGTGTTTTTATCTCCGTGTGTTTTGAAAATAAAATCAACATGAAACTTCTCAATAGACTATCAAACATAATTTAAGTGAATACCGAGCTTCACGTCGACAGAACTGATCTCCATAAATGTGTTCCTGATTCTCACAGAGCTGAGCTCGAATCATCACATGTTCATATTGTTTAAATGTAATATCCCGACTCATTGTTTGTGCTCCGTCACTGTCTCGTATGTTGCATTACACAAAGCATCAACTAAGGGGCCATCTCTTTATTCCATTAACATGGGGAGGGAAGTGTTATTCGAGATGATTATAATTAAGAAAAAGGAAAAGAAGGAGAAAAGAGGGAAAGGTTGGCAAAGTTGGGAGACATAGAAAGAGGTTTTTCAGGAGATGTAACAATTACAGTGCCTTCATAAAGTATTCTTCACACCCCTTGACTTTGTAGTCTGTGGGCTAATGTAAAAAAAGCAAAATTTTGGGTAGATTCTTTTCACCCGTGTTTAAACACATCTATAAACTTCACTGATTCAGAAAAAAAAAGGTTCCACTTTTTCTATTCGCTTTTAGGGCCTCTGTTTTGAATTTCAAAATGGCTGCTGTTTTTACCCTATATGTATGATTTTTCGGTATTTAACGTTATTTTGAACATATAATTCAAAGTGTGTGCAAATAGAGTTTGGGTACCAAATGCATTGTAGTTGAGACAACTGTTCATCTGAACTCTGTTTGCATGATATCAATAGGTTTGATGTTAATGTTAAGAAATATTGGTATGAATATGACACTTATTACTGGTATCTGACGAATATTTTCTGCTTGCAATATGATGCATATCCACTGTGAACCAAATAACTTACTGCTTTATTTCAGAAGACCAAAAATGCACAGTGGACATCCCATCCTATAAAATACTTAAGGCATTGAAATTTACGGCAAATTGTTAATTTTACTTATGGTTATGATTCCAGATTAACCATGGCGTCCTGTGGAGAACCATCATGTAAGAAGCGTGCAACTGAACCTTCCATTGACTTTAGAATCTGCTTGTTGTGTCAAGGAGACAAGTTCACTGACATTAAAGGTGTTCATCAACTGGAGCATCTGCGGCTACCAGAACTGGAATCATGCCAATCATTGTTGGACTGTATAAGCAAGAGGGCTCAATATCAAAACCCTGAGTATGTTCGTTTGCATCAACAACTGAGTGGCATATCTGGAAAAGAACTGAACAACCAACATGCAGTGTGGCACAAATCATGTCATGGTAAAGCAACACACAAGCAACACATTGAGAGAGACAAAGCTCAATATGACAAAGCAGTTTTATCTCAAGAATCAAGTGTATTGTCATACAGCAAAGTCGGTGGTCACCCTCCCGCATCACAAACATCTAACACCCCGAAGCAAGCAACTCCTGCATCTACGAGCACACTAACAATATCTCGTTACCCTCCATTCCAAAAGGAACACTGTTTCTTCTGTCAAAACGAGAAGATTTGTGGTGGTAAGACAGAACGCCTTATTACTTGTCGAAGTGTCGATGTTGGAGTGTCAATCCAAAACATAGTTCATGTTAGCGGGAATGAACAATGGAAAGTAAACCTGGCAAACATCATAACTGATGGCGACTTTCTTTCAAGGGACATTATATATCACAAAAATTTCCATACCATTATCTGGCGCAAGTACATACAAGCCAAAGAAAGAATCAGCAACAGTGAACATCAGGCAGAAAATACAGTGAAATTTATTTCTGCAGAGATCGAGTTCAGTGCTGAATTGCAGGAATCTATAGATCAAGGAAGCATCCCACTACAGACAAGAGCACAGTGATAACGCTTCTGGAAGATCTGGTGGCCAATGACACAGCTCCAGCTTCTGCACAACTTGCCGAGTTTGAAGAGGGATCTGAGACATGTCTTGTAGTTGATGGAATGGGAGTGGTGCGGGAATTAATGGCAGTCAAACATTTCAAGACTGGCAAAGAACTTGCAATATCCTTTGTCACACTCATTGACTCAAAGGCTCGTGGATATTGTCAAGTGTGAGTTATATTTGATAATTACACCAAGATTACATCGCTGAAGGAGCAGACTAGAGAGCGGCGGAAAGGCAAGCTGAAGGGAACTTAATCCTACATTGTTCAAGACTCAACAGGCATCAAAGACAAAAAGATGTTTCTCGCCAGCAGCAGCACAAAGGATTCACTAACTCTCTACCTTTCCCATCAGCTCATCCACTACAGTACCATCAAGGTTATGACTGCAACACGGAAAGAGGTCATGACGAATTATGAAGTTGAAACAATGACCGGTATCAGCACACAGGAAGAGGCGGACACTTATAATTTATCATGCTGTAGAAGTTGCGAGCAATGGAATGAATGTCCACATATATTCACAAGACACTGATGTGCTACTTTTGGCTCTACGAAGTACACCACTACTTGGCAACCATTCTGCACTAATCATGGGCACAAGCGAAAGGTGACGGAAAGTCTTCCTACAGCCTATATATGGCAAGCTTGAACCAGAGAAATCAGCAGCTTTGATCAACTGGCATGCTCTCACAGGCTGTGATACGACAGGACATATCCAAGGGAAGGGAAAGAAGGGGTGCTTTACAACTTTCCTGAAAGCAAGCCCCACCATTCTGAGAGCACTAGCTGACCTTGGCGAAGGGGGATGCGCCATCTGAAGAAGGTCTTCATGGTTGTGAAGAGTTTCTTTGCTCTCTTTTCTCTCCAGTTGGAGTGCACTTTGGGCAAGCAAAGATGCTGAGATGGTTTTTGTTCAAGCAACTCACAGATGAACAAGGAGTTGACAAACTGCCACTGACTCAGGGAACATGGATTGAACATATACGCCGTGCCCATGTCCAGTGTAATATCTGGCGCCAGGATATGGTGTTGAACCCAACTTTTCTTGACCCTTTGACCTTGGGGTGGCGAAACCAAGACAAAAAGCTACTGATTGTTCTTTCTCAGGTTGCACCAGCTCCAGTCTCAGTGCTGCAGCTCGTCAGGTGTAACTGTGAGAAATCAAAGTGTTCAGGAAGGTGCTCATGCAGAGGAAACAGTGTGGTCTGTACCGAACTTTGCAAATGTGGTGGGGAAGGCGACAGCTGTACGAACATAACACCACCAAGGATTGGTGAAGATCTTGAAGTTGATTGAAGCAATGACAATTATAAATGTTTAATCAGTAACTTTGACACTCCTGATTCATAAATGTAGCATTTTCATACCTTTGAAAAAAAACTTATCCATCTTCTAATTGTATAACCACCCAAATAAATTTATATTGAATTACATGCTCTATATTATTTCTGTTAAATGTTTTGGAGGATTGGCAAAGAGTGTTCCAATCATAAATATGTTGTTATTATTGGAATCCTCCTGTGCAAAAACATATGATTAGACACCAAAAACATCTTCTTCTGTCTATTGGTTCAAAAGTAATGGCATTTTACATAGAAAACCCCCGAAATCAGGTGGCCATCTTGAATTTTTTTCCAATATTTAGAGTATTTCTAGTGCTCTTAGTTTGCTTCTAATGAATCTTTGTCCCCTTTATATGAGTTTACATAAAATAAAATAAATATCGTATGACATTTGAATGGATCTTCTTCTTTCGGCTGCTCCCGTTTGGGGTCGCCACAGCGGATCATCCGTATGATCCGCATAGTGATTTGGCACAGGTTTTACGCCGGATGCCCTTTCTGACGCAACCCTGGTCGTCTTACGACGCAGGGATATGGTACACCTATTTTAACCGGGGCATACACCGGGACCAGTATACTGGTACTCACTTCGCCGACCTCGGAAGGATGACAGGCTGAGTCAACCTCCTGGTGTGTATTAATTCAAGCGGCCAACAGGGCTTGAACTCAGGACCTTTTGGATCCCAAGCCGCTACCCTTACGACTACGCCAACACCAGGCAAAATGACATTTGAATGGATAGTTATGGTTAATTTGCAATATTATTTTTAAAAGAAGATTTTCGGCGGTGGCCATTATGAAATTCAAAATGGAGGCCCTAAATGTTAATGGAAAAACTGGCACCCTTTTTTTTCTAAACCAGTGAAGGTTCTAGATGTGTTTAGACATGGGTGCCATGAATCTACCCCAAAAAATGACAAATCCAGAAAATGTTACATAAGCCCACGGACTATTGTCACATTTTTTTTTTTAATCGACTGTCGAAAAAATTGAAAATTGACTGAATTTAAAATGGATTATATTTTTAAAAAATTTCACCGATCTACACAAAATACCCCATCATGACAAAGTGAAAACATGTTTTTACAATTTTTTTGAAATTAATTAAAAATTAAATGCTGAAATGTCTTGCGTCAATAAGTATTCAACCCCGTGAGTCAATACTTTGTATAAGTGCCTTTAGCCTGGTGTTGACAAAGTAGTTAGGGCGGCAGCTTGGGATCCAAGGGTCCTGAATTCAAGCCCCGCTGGCCGCTGAATTAAAAAAATACACCAGGAGGTTGACTCAGCCTATCATCCTTCCGAGGTCGGCAAAATGAGCACCAGTGAACTGGTATGGGGGACACTGCATCAGCGGCATAGCCGCGTCCCAACCAATGATGCAACCAGCAGCCACAGGCTGCACGAGAGAGAGAGAGAGAGAGCGAGAGAGAGAGCGAGAGAGAGAGAGAGAGAGAGAGAGAGAGAGAGAGAGAGAGAGAGAGAGAGAGAGAGAGAGAGAGAGAGAGAGAGAGAAAGAGACAGAGACGCGCCTTTGGCAGTGATTACAGCTTCGAGTCGTGAAGTGCTGCAGAGACTGTTGTCCTTCCAGCAGGTTCTCCCAGCTCAGCCAAGAATCACTAGTTCTGCAGAGTAGTCATTGGGTTCTTGGTCATCTCTCTGACCAAAGTCCTTCTTTCCAGGTTGCTCAGTTTGGTTGGATGGCCAGCTCTAGGAAGAGTCTAGGTAGTTCCATATTATCTCTATTTCCTAATGATGGAGCTCACTGTGCTTTTGGGAACTTTCAACACTCTAGAAATGGTTTTATGCCCTTCCCCAGATCGATGTCTCATCACAGTTCTACGAACAGTTCCTTGGACTTCATGGTGGAGTTTCTGCTCTGACATGCACTCTCAACCATGGGACCTTATATAGAAAGGTGTGTTTCTTTCTAAATCATGTCCAACCAATTGAATTGGCCACAGGTGGACTCCGATCAAGTGTGGGGACATCTCGAGGATGTTCAAAGGAAATTGGATGCACCTGAGCTCAATTTGGAGCGTCGTAGCAAAGGGGTGAATAGTTATTGATCCTTGAGATACAATACAACGCATTTCAGATTTTCAATTTTTAATAAATTTGTAAATTCTGAAAACATGTTTTCACTTTGATATTATGGGGTAGTTTGTGTAGATCGGTGACAAAAAATATTTAATTGAATCCATTTTACATTCAGGCTGTAACAATAAAACGTGAAAAAGCTTAGGGGTGTGAATACTTTCTGAAGCCCGGATGAAGTGAAGTAAGAGAAGGATGGCAAAGACTATGTTTGGGTTTTAGAAAGTATATAACAAGCAATACTGCACAGGAAGGAGGGGAAAGGTCAAGATTTCCTGCCTTTTTGGCACACATAATAAATAACATGGGAAATAATTTCTGAAAATGTTGAGAAAAAGGTATAAAAGTAAAATACTCTGTAAATGCCACCACTTTATCCTGGGAAAATGTACTCTTATCTTTCGCCCCTTTATCTTTATCTCAGAATACAATCATGTGTTCATAGTTACCTGTCTACCAAAGGTGGACGAAGGTTACATTTTCACCCCCGTTTGTCTGTTTGTCCGCAAGCAGGATATCTCAAAAAGTTATGGACAGATTTGATTAGCTTTTGATGAAGATCTAAATCTGGATCTGGACACTACAATTTTTTAATTCTTCAGTGATTCTTCTCCATTGAGAGATGGGACCAAAAACGATATATAAGCAGATTTGATTTTGGTTCAAGTCTGGATCCAGATCTAGTCTATCAGTGCGATACAAAATGGAAACTGTTCAGCCTGGTGGAGGTATGCGCTCAACTGAGTGCTGTTCTAATCGTCTTCATCAGAAACTTCCATTCCATTATGTTAGCCTCTAAAAACAGACACTCTCTGATGCCTGGTGGGAAAGTAGTTGTAGTTGTGGTATGAATCCAGTATTACCTTCCAAAAGTGAAATATCACATGACGAGCATGCAGAAATCAAAGTTTTGACTGTTAAATAATTAATGAATATTCCTTGCAAAACATTTAAGGCAGGCTCCGTGTTTCAGTTCGAAATGAATTGAAGATTCAAGAGGTGATATATAACTGGTACTGTAAATGATATGGCGGTTATTTTAAAATATGTTTTGCTTGCGGGGTTTCAGCAATCCCGATCAAACCACGCTTTGGAGAGAATTTTAAAGCTGCTGTCCTCTCTGCTTTCATGTACTTATTGGAAGAGAAGTGTGTCGGTGCAAGTGTGTGCGTGTGTGTATGTGTTCTGGACAGGTGGAACAAGTAAGTACACAGTTGTGAAAGTTTGTGTGCCTCGAGTGATGCAATCTGGTTAAATAGATGCTGTTATTGGTCCAACATAATTCAGTCGTACAAACGGATCAGGTCATAACCAGCACTGCTATCTGTCTCTTCCTTTAGATCTACTCTCCCGATCATACCAGTAACAGTTTCCCATCAAACCCTTCCACGCCAGTTGGCTCTCCTCCTCCACTTACAGGTACCATTTAAACCTTTGCACCATCATTCCTCATTATATTTGTACTTAATGCATTTCTCCCACCAGTAAAAGTCATTCGGGTATCTGACTCAATTTATTTTATTTTATTTTTTCTCTGCAATGGCATCATGTTTCAGCAAAATGGCTCTGGTGGTTTAATTGAATCACCCTCAGCAATGAGTACAACAGGGTATATGCATTCTCATTACGGCTTCAAATCCGTGAAACAAGTGGAGCAAACTTCAATGTCCCAGCAGCTTGTTTTCATGGCGGTTCCAAAACATGATTGTACGTGCAATGCAACATGCTATCTTTCATGTGTTTCTTAAACGTGTAAATGAATGTTCATCATTTACGTAGATGCTCTCGTATTCAAGCATCATCATTATTTCAAAGATCACAGCTGGGATAGAACAATGGCTGTATATATATATATATATATATATATATATATATATATATATATATATATATATATATATATATATATATATATATATATATATATATATATATATATATATATATATATACAATATTAGATTCCTGCTTTTCTGTTTGTCAGCCATAATTCTATCCCCACGCATGTTTTTTTTTAAAAACGGGGGGATCTTGTAATCGGCTCACTGTCCGAGCTGTCTCGCTATCTCCTCTGAAACGGTTGAGCAGAAATTCACCAAACTTGGTTGTCATCATAATGTGACACAAAGGTGCAAGAGCAGTATCACTTTTGGCCCCACCCCCTGGGGTGGGGTCAAAGGTCAAGTCCTGGAAAATGCAATTAGGGGCACATTTTTAAATGACACTTTGTATGTGCAATCAACATCGGGGGGGGGGGGGGTGCATTAAATACATAGTGATGTTTTTTGAGGGGGGGAGGGGATTTGACCTCGGGTTCATGCCCCAGGCGTGGAGACTTAGGGACGCAGACATCAAAATGGGAAAGCATTTTAAATTCAAAATTTGATATCAGGTCATTCTTGGTAGAACTTTTTTGCCATCTTTCAACTTTGCTTTAGGTGAGAAGTGTCACAAGTTCGGTGAATTAATCTGACATAAAGACAATGGATATGGATTCATGACGTATAACAACTCTTCATAAAAGCCATGGCCATGGATTCGGCTATCCACAGAGGAAAGCAAGGGGGTGGGAGGAAAAATAACATGCAGAGGGCAGATTAAATGAATTCAATAGTAGGCATGTTCCTTTCTTTGTGGTGTGGAATATGGTGACCGCATCATGTAGCTCACCACGAGCACGCTTCTGCCAAACAAGCCCCAGGCCGGCAGAGAGCTGTCATCTATCGGGGGGAACCCGGCAGTGCTGTCCTTTCAAAACAGCCATCCAACCTGGCAGCTCACAGTCTCCACCCCACTCCGGTTGCAGACCCAGTCTGTTTCTCCCTCAACCATCCACACCATGCAGCTCACTCCATGTTCAACTTCCTCTCAGTCCCTGTAGGACTCCTGCCCAGCCTTCCCAAGCTTTAGCAGGAGAACGCCTCGCAGCGAACCACAGTGTATTGCTCTGTGGCCCCAGGGAAGTGATGTTTAACACCCAGAGTGCCGTGGCACACAGGCTGGTCATCGATAACGCGAGGGAGAAAAAAGTAGGAAAAACAGGATACCTGTGGGGCAAATCGCTCGATACAATGCCCGGACTTTTATTTACCTTTAAATTGTTGTCCTACACACAAAATATCCATGAGGGCAATACACAAAAGACTGACGCAGTATGGTAATTTACACCAGAATCTCAAAGCTAAATGGGGAATTCATACCCCTCCCCATGCACTAGCAGGGGTACCTGGCATTGCCCTGTTTATTTTTGGTGGGGGGGGGGAGGTGGCTAAAACACTTCCCTACACCCACTAAGGAATGAGTTTGTGGATCATTTAATATTACCTTTCATATAGCTACAATTACTTGTTGGCACGACAGAGAGATTTTAAAATGGCCCGTCAAGGTCACCTGTCCAACTCGCAATCCTGTGAGATTTGCGGAAACCCCGTGGAATTGCAACTGTCAAGTAACCCTGTGACCAGAAACCAAGAGATCGCAAAATCAACTTTGCACATAGAGAAATGGACTATACTATACTGTACTGGGTGGTTACAAAGTCCCGTTACCACGCCCATCATAATCATCGACCCTGGTAAGGTGTGTGTGTGTGTGTGTGTGTGTGTGTGTGTGTGTGTGTGTGTGTGTGTGTGTGTGTGTGTGTGTGTGTGTGTGTGTGTGTGTGTGTGTGTGTGTGTGTGTGTGTTTGTGAGCGCGCGTGCATATATATATATATACATATAGATATAGATATAGATATACATTACTGTTACTGTTTTGTTTTTTATGACTATAAGTGTTGTGCATTCATTGTTTATATTTATACCTCTTGTCTGGTCATTATATTCATTTATCATGTTCTGAGGGCGATGGGGTGGGGGTGGGGGGGGCGTTGGTGTAACGGGACTTTGTAAACACCCTGTCGATTATTGGTTAAGACGCATTGTAAAAGTGTTACCTTAAAAGTGAAATTAGATGTTCTTCGTCGAACCGTCAACCTCGACCACTTTGAACCACGTTTTGAAGATAAACGGACACCGCCCGGACACATTTGAAGATAAACGGACACCGCCCGGACACGTTTGAAGATAAACGGACACTGCCCGGACACTTTGAAGATAAACGGACACTACCCGGACACGTTTGAAGATAAACGGACACTACCCGGACACGTTTAAAGATAAATGGACACCGCCCGGACACTTTGAAGATAAACGGACACTACCCGGACACTTTGAAGATAAACGGACACTACCCAGACACGTTTGAAGATAAACGGACACTACCCGGACACTTTGAAGATAAACGGACACTACCCGGACACGTTTGAAGATAAACGGACACCGCCCGGACACGTTTGAAGATAAACGGACACCGCCCGGACACTTTGAAGATAAACGGACACTACCCGGACACGTTTGAAGATAAATGGACACTACCCGGACACGTTTAAAGATAAATGGACACCGCCCGGACACTTTGAAGATAAACAGACACCGCCCGGACATGTATGAAGATAAATGGACACCGCCCGGACACGTTTGAAGATAAACGGACACCGCCCGGACGCGTTTGAAGATAAACAGACACCGCCCGGACACGTTTGAAGATAAATGGACACCACCTGGATACGTTTGAAAATAAACAGACACCGCCCGGACACGTTTGAAGATAAATTGAGGTGGAGCGAGGCCTCACCACACGCTGTTATACACTCCGGGAGGGGGGAAGGGAGTAAAGAGAATGGGGCAGAAAAAGGGGTCATGGGGAAGTGCACGGTGTGTTCTGAACATGTATGGGGACTTGACGGAAAGGTGGGGGGGTGGAATGGTGCCCTTATGCACCATTCCCGAGCCGGCAGAGAGTTGTCATCTATTAGGGAGATCCCGGCAGTGCTGTCCTTTCAAAGCCGGCATCAGAACTGGCAGCTCATTCTCCACCCCACTCTGGTCGCAGATCCATTCTGTCTCTCCCTCACCGTCCACACCATGCAGCTCGCTCCATATTCAACATCCTCGCAGGTCCTCTGGAACTACTGCCGCTCCCCCTTTCCAACCTGTCGCAGGAGAACGCCTCACAGCGAACCACACTATATTGCTCTGCGGCCCGAGGGAAGTGATGTTCAACACCCAGAGTGCCGTGGCACACAGGTTGTTCATCGATAACGCGAGGGAGGAAAAAGTAGGAAAAACGGGATACCTGTGTGGCAAATGGCTCGCTACAATGTTCGGACTGTTTTATTTACCTTGACAGAGTCGCCAGGCTGAGGCCTCTGGGTTGGAGGTGACGCTTTGGTGCAGGACTATGTCCATTGGAGATCGGGGGAGTGCTCGTCAGATTCCACATGTTATATATTATATATATATATATATATATATATATATATATATATATATATATATATATATATATATATATATATATATATATATATATGTTTGTTTGTTTTTCTAATACTTGATTCTCAATTTGTTTATTTTCAGCTCTGGAGTTGGGGAAAGTAATCTTTGATTCCTTTTGTGTAATTTTTTTTTTTTCATCGATGTTTTTTCCATCACATGGATCTTTTGATTCATAGTTTGGCCTTTTGGCATCCAGGCCATTGGTAAGGAAGCGCAAGTTGTAGCAACTAAGGGCCAGGACATTATGCAAACCAAAACGGTTACGCCTGCATGATTGTTAAAGTTAGTGTCATTTGACACCCTGCAAGGCCCTTTCTCATGCAAAAACTTGGCGTGCTGCGTGAATAGCGAGTCGAGAGGGGAGTGCGACGCGCGACGGAAAGAGGGAACCAAGAACGAGATCGTGGTGGAGTTGCAGGCGAGGGGTTCACAAAGGATGGTTGGGCTTCGTGACACTGCGGGCCAGAGCTGGGGAGCCATGCTGGGAATGGGGTCTCAGTGAAGAGTCCCACACAATGAGGCACAGACAGGCCTATGCAAATTTGTTAGATCCCAGCTGAAGGCACACTACGTTAATGCAGAGCACATGGGGAAAGGTTCATAAAAGTAGGACACTTCAGTACAATGGATTGTCGATTGAGTGTATTTTAAAATCGCCATCTCACTGTTTCTCAGCCTCATCCTACGACCACGGACTTGCCGTAGACATATTCCCAGCAGTTTCGTTTTCTCCACATTATTTTCAGCATCAGTGAGCATTTTTTTTTTCTAGGCTAAAGTGTTTTCAAAAGAACAGTTTGTCAATTCTTTTTATTTTTTTTATTTTTTATGCTTCGTTGACCTTGACCCCGACTGCACTTTGTGGAGATCCCTTTGTGATTCCATTATTCCCCCAGCATTTTGTCCTCCCTGTTGCTCGTGCAGGTGCAAGTCAGTGGCAAAGGCCCACAGTGCATTCGCCTTCTTCGCCCAACTATGAAAGCTCACTGCACTCACTTGTGAGTAGAAACTTTGTTTCTGCTTTATCCTCCATGTCATCATGTTCCTTGATTATAGTTGCGTAGTTATTCTGGAACAAATGAATGAATAAAGGGGTTTTTGCAAATATTCCCAAAATATACCCCCACCGGCCCCATTCTCCCCCAACTCTTCCTTTCGCTTCCGGTCTCTTTTGGGTTTGCTTTGCACGTGGAAATGAACTATCGCGTTGCAGGATCGAAAGTGGAAGTCAGCTTGTCTTCATTCAAATTTACTTGCATTTACCTTTGACGACCTACACAGGCATCCTTTTTGTTTTTTGTTTTTTGTTTTTCTTCGAGGAACGGCCATTTTGGAGACGAAAGGTTAGCATTTTTGGTTCACCTCGTGCATCCAGGTAACTGACAACATTAAGTGACCTTGAAATGTCAGAATAAAGGAAATAACGAGCTGCTCCTCTTTGTCAACAAGCTCTTGTCCTTCCTCCCCATGCACTTGACAAATCATTAATCATGCATGTTCAGGACTAAGGTGACTCCACGTACCTCTTTGTGCTTTTTATTTTCTTTCACACTACAGTCGGCTTCTTCAAATGAATCGCCATTTGATGACGCTTTCTCAGGACTGTACAGTATATATAAATTTTTTGTTTGTCAGTAAAAAAAATACCGGTACGATCTATCGCTCTGGAATTGTAAACAAGCCCTTTCTAATGTGATCTGGTGAAACCACAATGTATGAAAGAAATTCCGCTTTGTGTTACAGTTGTGCCGTTGGCAGAACTTGCCAACAGCCGATCTTTATATAAAAGCTTAAGCATGTGTTTTTAATTCTTTTTGCTCCCTTAACCGCTGCCCGGTTTGCTTTGCGTTGCTGACAGAGCATTTTTTAATGCTTTTCCTATGGGCCTCGGCTGACTTGAAAGGAACAAATAAATCAGCAGGCTGTGAGACGGGGCTGCTCAAAATGGTACTGATGCTGAGGTCAGTTAGAGTGGCGATGAAAAGCTCATACTGAATGTAGTTTTTCCAGCCTTTGACAAATCCATTTTCTCTGCCAAAACAGTCGGGATAAAAAGGGCCGTCATTAAATATGTAAACCACCACCGAGCGTTCTTCATTACCGCATTTTGATGTCGAAGTCTGCATTATTTTGAAGACCCGTGGAGCGTCCCGAGTTTTGAAACGAAGAATTGATAAAGTAGCTCGGGAGAGTCAAAACCATCCGTTTGGTTCGACCGAATGAATCAAAAAAATCTCCAGAAAGCTTTCCTTTCAATTTTTGTGCTTCACTGGTCGGGGCTGCGTCTGCTGCACGACCTGCTTTTGTTGGAACTTGTGCATTGAGGTAGTTTTTGTGTATACACTACTTACGTCTGATTGGCTCTGTCGTGTATACATGTGCGGTGCCCTGCAGGCCCTTCTGGACTTGACTTGGGAGGGTAGCACACATACTTGGAACAAGAAATGGGCCTGGACTGAATCTTAAGCAATTAACTCGTTTCAAGAGGACGTACAAAATGCTGATTGTGCAAAGAAACAAAAACAAAGCATCGAAGAAAGTAACATTTTGGACCCAAAGCTTGAGAGCACATTCACACTGTATTTTCATCTTACTTTTCACTCTCGGCGAACCTTGCCTGTATTTAACTACAATGTTTCCCTTGTCAACGCTCTTTTTTCCAATAGAAAAGTCGGGTCGAGCAACAACTTCATGAACACTTGCAAGATGCCATGTCCTTTTTGAAGGACGTTTGTGAGGTAACAAACAACACTTACACTTTGCAGTTTCGACGACGATCTTTGCAGTTTTTGAAATCGACGATCGAGATTTGCAAGATGCAGATTTGCGAGAAAAACCGTCAAAAGTATACGGCCAACATCATCGTTGCCGAAAGAGGATTGAATGATGCTGGCCATAATTCCCTCGAGAAAGACATTAAATGTAACTTTGAGATCAAGGTTTAATTGTTTAATTTAAATGTGATTATGTTTTTTGTTGTTTTTCGTTTTGTCCTGAACAGGGATTCTACCCTTTTCATTACACTACGGAGTACCAGACTCACTGGTGTAGTGGTTAGAGTGTCCGCTCCGAGTCTGGGAGGTCGGTGGTTCGAACTCTGGCCGAGTCTTACTAAAGCCTATAGCTCTTCTAGTTCTTCCACGAGCCTAGATTATGTATATTTAAATTAAATGGTATGTGCTGCTTCTTTGCTTGGCAATAATTATTTAAAAGGACATAGAACAGACAATCCCCAGAGGATAGCATCCATGGGGAGGAGGAAACTCCCCCCCCCTTCTTATGAAATGCCCCTCATTGCATAACTTCTTCGTTTGTACGCAACACAAGGCTGTTGGTCACATCATTGGCTGACGGTGCGGTGTGCCGCCAATGCAGTGCTCTCTGTAGCTTAGGGCAGGAATTTGTAAATTTTTTCAGGGTGCTGACAATAGCTCGGATACTCTTTGCGTAGGACACCATGGGATCTTTAATATCCACTGACGAATGGTGGCAGATGGGACACCCGTTGAACGTCCGTCCGAGTGACGGCACACACATTGATGAATCACCCTGCCTGTGAAACACCAGGATGGTAGTTTATAGTTGAGTCGGGATTCAAACCCAGGCTAGACAACTTAGAGGCGAGTGTGCGTACCTCTTGGCCTTCTTGTCAGCCCATTGCATAACTAACAGTAGTATAATCCAATCCTGAGCTTTGCCGTGATGCAAGAATTCCAATGGCGGTTAGTTTTCGCTCTGGGGGCATTACGTTCATTGCGTTTATTGATGATTTTCCTACGGAGGGCTCCATTTGGGGCTCCACAGAGAGCCTTCACTGGAGCCGATGCCCAGGAAAGTGGTGCGTCGTGCCTTCATTGCCGACCGGAATCTCGCCTGACAATTCAACTCGTGCATAAACTCGATTGTAGCTCCCAGGGAGAACAGTCTCGATGCAAATTAAAACAAATTGGACTGCTGCACGAGCAAGCTGCTGTGAAAACAGTGGGGGGAAATTACGGTACTCTGTACATAGGTGGTACGCAACCCACAGAATGTATAAGTGTTGGAATTTGAGAGGTTTCATCTTACTTGGTTGAATTTTGTTGTGCTCTTCTGGGGGTATTTGATCCAGGATCCTCTTTGCTTTACACTTGCAGAGCCGCATGGAAGACCGACTAGATAGGTTGGACGACGCCATCCATATTTTGCGGAACCATGCCGTGGGACCTTCCACCGGTCTATCTGGCGGCCACACGGACATGCATGGTCTGCTCGGACCATCGCACAACGGGCCACTTGGGGGGTTGGCCGCGAGCTACGCTGCCAGTCTACCCTCATCTCGCCATTCCTCAATGGTAAGTCGTTAACAGCGGACAAACTCACTTGCGGTCATGTTAATTTATACGATATATTAATTCAGATAATTTGTTTGATTTGCTTCTTATATGTGGAACTAGAAAAGTTACTGCTTGTTTTGGAGTGGGTACTGCTGTTCGATGATCGTCAAGTTATTATTACAAATTTTCAAACAGATTTATCCAATAAATTTGTAAATTGATTCCGAATGACAGAATATCCTTTGTGCAATGGTTCCTGCAATATTTTGTGGAGAGGGGGGTGGGGGGTGGAGACCCCTCCAATAGTAAGAGGCCATGTTTTGGGGCAGGCCATTCACCACCTTATCTTTGTCAATATTCCCAAGTGTTTATGTGTTTGTTTGTACGTTTGTTTGTTTGTTTGTTATTCTTTTACGGCCAAACTGTAGAACCTGGAGGCTCCAAATTTTAGGTATCGGTACTTCAGAATCTGGGCAAGGTTTTAAGCAACACCACAATGGCCTTGACATCCATTGTGATGCCACCAAAGGCTGCTTATGAAGCGTATATTGGGGTGTGGGGTCAGGCAGTGCTGCCGCAGGCAAGAGGTAACCGCCATTAGGCCAATAATTCCACAGCTTTGCAATGTCCGACACCTCCTGAAACCACCGCCAGGAAAAGCTCACTCAGCCGGACGTTGCCAGATTTCCCCCTCTCCCCGTTCAGTGCCCAGTATTCCCTCAACTCCCGGCATTGCCAGGTATTCCTTCCCCCTTCCCCTGGGGAAGCTCCGGGTATCCCCTGCTAGTGAACAATAAATGTGAGAGAGATGAACTTGTGCCAATATACCGGTTACAGGTCCTGATCATTTATTTGATGTTTCAATCATTACGCTTTATTTGACTCGCTTTCTGTTTCTAATATTAGTGACATTTGACAATGTCAACCGAAGTGAGGTTTGCAAGGAAAACCAAACAGGAAAGAGCTTATTACGGCAATTAGCTTGACTGCTCATTTTCAAAATGGATCCACAAATGATCGCTCACTTGCTGCCATGCTTTCATGTAACTTCAGTAATGGAAGAAAGAAATTGCAACTTTTCTCAAGTCACTCGTTCATGCTCCGTGTTTACGCAATCGTGACATTTTTATGAGAAATTGTCTTTTAAAAAAGGGATCTTTCTCGGTTGACTGACTGTGTGTAGATTTTGTCCCGACTTCACTGAGTTTCGTGAAATACTTGAAGAATAATTATTTGATGACTTTTTTTTTTTTTAAGTGCATTCCTCTAAGGTGTGTGAATATTTTTCAATAAGAATGTATCAGGATCGAAAGTCTTCACAAAGGGATTATAAAACTTGACTAAATATTTACAAACTTTTGTGGACCCCATTGCTTTGTGTAAAATTATTTGTCCCAGGCAAGAGCATTCCAATAGTAGAACTATAGTAACTATATAGTACTAGAGTTAAATATTATAGTGTTACTACAGTACATTTGGTAGTTCTACTGCAGTAACTGTGGGAGTCAAAGTGGCACAGGCTTCGTTCAGCAAATGCAGTGTGTGCTGGTCACCTGTTGAGGTGTGTGTGTGTGTGTGTGTGTGTGTGTGTGTGTGTGTGTGTGTGTGTGTGTGTGTGTGTGTGTGTGTGTGTGTGTGTGTGTGTGTGTGTGTGTGTGTGTGTGTGTGTGTCCGTCCAAATGGTGCTGAGGGCCTGCACTTCTCTTTGAGCTGTCTAGTCTGGGTTCAATTCTTGGCTTGACTGCACATACAGTACTCTGATCGGTGCTTCACAGGCAAGACAGAGCATCACAAAGTGTACCATCCCTAGGACAGATGTTAAGCTGGCAATCCATTTGGAAGTATTACTTCATGGACATTTAATAATCCGACAGTGTCGTTAATGAAGAGTCGGTGAGCTATCGCATTATTTAATGCTGTGATGATATTATAATTAAGTCGTCATTGTAAAACGCTTGTATTCTCTATATCTTTTCAACTTCTGCTATTAAAACTTTCATTATTTATTTTGTTATACTTTTTCAGGTTTACATTCATCTATCTTCCCCTTTTTTTTAATTCAGTTTTTTAGTGGTGTGTTTGCTCAGCAGTAGAGAGCTTGTGTCAGCGCAGGTATTTGTAATTTGGCCAGGATGCCGGCAAATACTCACCTCCTCTTCGCGAAGGACAACGTAGGATCTTTAACATCCACCAGCTAATGTCGGCAGACTGGATCGCCAACACGTATTGATGAATCGCTCCACCTGTGAAACACCAGGTGACCGTTTACAGTTGGATCGAGATTCAAACCCAGGCTAGACAGCTTAAAGAGGAGTGTGCGTACCTCTAGGCCATCCTGTCAGCACACATTTCTTGTGAAGAGATGTCACTGCTGGCTTCAAGCATCAACCTCATATCTTCATTTTTGTGGTCGATTATCCCACGGTGAACAGCAATTACATTACATGTGTTTATATTATTACCGGATGTGTGGTCAACAAAGATTTTCCAACAATTTTCTTATCCTTTTGCACCTGCTTCGAGCTGCTTTTCTTGCTTATTAAAACACTAGCATATATAACCCGTCCCTTCGCTGACCGGAATATTGAGAAAAAGAGGGAAAGAGAGGGATGTAGGAGAGGGAAGGAGACTGGGCAAGAGAGAGAGAGAGAGAGAGAGAGAGAGAGAGAGAGAGAGAGAGAGGGGGAGAGGAAAGGAGAGAGGGGAGCAAGGAATAGTGAGGGAGTAAGTAGGGAGGAGAGAAAGGGAGAGCGAGGAGGGGAGAGGGGAGGGGTGGGAGGGAGAAATGGGGTGAGGAAGGAGGAAGGGGGGAGAGAGAGAAAGAGGGGGCAGTGAGAGAGAGAGGGGAGGGGGAGAAGGGGATGTGACCATGAGGGGAGGGGTAGGGGAGAAGGGGATGTGTCCGTGAGGGGAGGGGGAAGGGGGGGAGAAGGGGATGTGACCGTGAGGGGAGGGGGGAGAAGGCGATGTGATGGCCAGTTTAACATCCATCCAAGAGATGACACACAAATTGATGAATCACGCTGCCTGTGAAATGACGGGATGACAGTTTATAGCTGAGTCGGGATTTGAACCCAGGCTAGACAGCATAGAGCGAGTTCACGTACCTCTCGGCTATCCTGCCATTTTGTGGGGATTCATTGCTTTGCAACCACTGAAAACATTTTTCAATTATCTCTTGAACTCGTATTTCACTTGTCCCGTTGCTTTACTCATTATAATCCTCTAATTTATTTTGCCTTCCAAATTGCGGGGATATCCCCACAGAGAACCGCGCCGTGGTATCACTATGGAAGCTTGTAGAGCACTGAACCCAGCACTCCAACGAAATGATTGAAGAAACTTTAAAAAATAATAATAATAAACGAATAAGTTGAATTTTTTTTAATATGTTTTTATCTACGTCAAAGTGACGGGTCGTATAATGAAAGCAGATTACACAAAAAGGGGAAATGTGTAAAAATAAAATAAAATAAATTTTGCAACATTTTCGGTGGGTGAGGCACCGCTCGATACACCGCTGGGCCCAATACAGGTAGGTGGGGTCTGAACTTTGTCTGTGGATCGATGTATTTTTGGTTGTATCTTGCAGAGGGACCGTGCGGAGTGACAATGCTGGTACTTTTGCCATGTATCGCCATGGCTTGCAAACAAACAAACAAGCTGTTAGTAGAGTGCTCGCCAAGTGATTTAAGTACTCAAGCAAGCACTCGAATAAAACGGTTAAGGAACGGCTGGCTTGGCAAGCAATAGTAACCTGATTGGTCATGTGACACACCCACAAAAACAAAAACATCACAAATTTCTTAACACCTTCAGATCACTCCACATTTCGTCACTACTCCACGAAATCCGATCCTCAAAGCCGAAATCCTATTTTGATTATATATTTTAATTTGTCCGTTAGCGGTCATCGTGGAAAATCGCATCATATAAAGCATAAAATCACTCCAAACTCTGAATTTGAAAACTATGGTACTGTGACAAAAGCGATGTACAGGATACAGCGGTTAGTAGGTATGAAGACCGGGCATTATGAGTGAGGAAAGTGGTAAAAAAGACAACATATGAGCACTTTATTGTTGTGAAACCGTTGCGGCCTGTTCCACATCAAGGCATTGTTGAGCAGGCCGAACAAAATGGTGACTTAAGACCCCAGCGAGTTGACAGGGCTGAGCAAGATGGTGCAACGCCATCTTTGTAAGGCTAATTTTTGTTTTTCATGATGAGCACCCCCTAAATTATCTTTAAAAGGGGTGTTTAAATTTACGCAAACACCCAGTTTTCATTCATGCACCACCTTGGAGTTCCCTTAGTATGCATGCAAAGTTCGGGGTCTCTAGGTTTCATGGTTTTGGAGTTATGGAGGAGACGTGGTTTGTCGTTGCCTTTCCAGCAATCAATCAGGGCAGTGATTTGTAATTTGTTCAGGGTGCCCGAGATAACTTACTCAGTCTTTGCAAAGATCACCGTGGGATCTTTAACATCCACCAAATAATGCAAGCATGTGGGACACTCATCTAACGCTCATCCAACAGATGACACACACACACACACAGGAAGTGTTATGGTGCAATTAACATCCATTAAGAAGTGATAGCATGTGAGACAGCCAGCTTCATGGCCCCCTCCAAAACGATAACCATTGAGGAAAGGCACATCTCATAATGGGGTACTAAATATTGGTTCCTTTTTATTGTACGTGTTTGTTTTTTTTAATTTAAAAGGAAGAATTTATTATTCTTGAAATGGGTCGAAGATTACTTGAATTGTTTGCTGTTAGTTCAAAATGCTATAATTACCAGTTCGACACCATTTTAAAGCTGTGGTTGGTACCTGTATCCTCGATGAGGACTTCTACTTGTTACCCTCGCCGGAGGAGAGGGCATTGCATTTGGGTTTGTTTGTTTGTTTGTTTCTCCGCACAGAACTGTAGTGTTTTTCTCCGCAACCGCTTTTTGAATTGAGACGAATTTTCACCATCGGAGCGACCGCACATGTAGAATGTTTTATTGGTAATTATGTCAGGTCACGTGGTGTGGCAGCCATGTTGGAAAAATGGAGAAACTTTGGACCTCTGTATCTCTGAAACCGCACCAAGGAAAATAATTACACTTGGCACACGGCAATACTCCTCATGGGGAATCGGTGGGATTCTTATGACGTCATAGGTGACTTCGTTATGACGTCATAATTGCATTACGTAGAACGCCACATCTGATCAGTATGAAAATTTTTGAAGGTCATCAAGGGATAAAATGGTCCACAGGAAAAATATGATGTCATTGGGTCACGTGATTCGGCCATATTGTTTTTAGATATAGAATGGAGATAGAATAGAAACAGCCATATTGTTTTTTTTGTTTTTTTTCTAACCTTCAAAAATCTTTCTCTGAAGTGGCTGAACAGATTGAGGCGAAACTATACACGTATGACCACCTATCCATGAGGAACAAAAGGTTCACACATATGATGTCATAGGTCATATGATTTGATAGCCATATTGGATTTACCCTAAAACCTATAACAAACAATCTACAGAATGGCTCGACAGATCGAGGGGATACTTCACACAAATGTTCCACAAGCATTGGGTGTACAAGTTTGTTTAGGAATAATTGATATGTCAAATGGTTTGGCAGCCATATTGGATTGAAGAAAAATATTAAATCATGTTTTCTCTGGAACTGCTTTACCAATTGATGTGAAACTTCACAATTATGATCTAGTCGTGATGGGGAATACACGTTTACAATTTCAACTTGAATGGACACATAGTCTGGCAGCCATAATTATTTAATTTTTTGATCTGGATTCTTTTTGTTTTTTCTTTTTGGATTTAATCATTTTTTAAACTTTTTTTTTAATAGGACTCACTTGGCTGTATCTGGATGGGTTTGAAGTTAGAGTGGTATCAGCTGAAATGTGAATCCTATCCAGGTTCCTCCTGATGCCTTCATGTTTGCTTTTTGCTTGTTTGGGTTCCTTCTGATTACTCCAATTCAGGACTGTACCTGTTTGTTCTTCCATTTGATTTAAATTGAAACTATTTTAATCCCATTTTTTAATTCAATCGAATAATAATAAACGTCATGGGTACAGGATCAAGTGTCCGATCAAAGCGGGGTTGCGTCAAAGCGGGACGTCTTGGTACCCGGTCATCACTGCCAGCAGTTATAAAGTGGCAGTTCTAATTATGTCTCTTAATAATTACATCACACACCAATACACAAACACCACACAAAATACATGACAAAAAAATACACAAACACCACACAAAATACATGACAAAAAAATACACAAACTCCACACAAAACAAGTCCTGGTGAGGGTCGACAATCTCTGATTGCTCTTTTTCTTGTTCTTATTTTAAAATGACAGATTTTGAAAGTTAAAACTACATTGGAGATTATTGCTGAACCATTCACATTGACTTTAATGTCCTGAATCATACAAAAGTGTGTGTGTTGTTCTGACCCCATTAATATATTTTTCTATCCTACAAAAAGAGTCCTAATACGTCCTCAACTCTGCGTGGCATTTGAGCTCACATGATTTTCTACCTGCTATTTGGGATTAATTTTATCCTCGCAGGACCGTGGAGTTGATTTCGCAGTGTGCCCCACAAAATAGTGACACATTTTCAGTTGTGATTTTTTTTTTCACTTGCAAAATCGAAGATTTTTCAAGCATATTTGTCAATCGATTTTGTTATTCTGTCTGTCTGTCAATCGCCTACAGGTCACAATTCTAAACCAATTGTCATGAAACTTTACCAAGTTGTAGAGATCATCTCAATGAGAAGCCTATTGATTTTGAGGTCAAATTTCCAAAATCATCAAATTTCATCTGAAAAATCATCACTTTACATCCTATTAACTTGGATATTAAACAGCAATTGCATAGTGCATCACTGAATTGGGAAAGCAACTCCTTTTGAGGTCAAAAGGTCAACTCAAGGTCAAACATCTAAAATCATCAATTTCAATCTGAAAGAATCAATTTTCACCTGATTGACCTGACCTTTGATGAAGATTGTCAATTTTAATCTTGATGAAATGGACAATTTGATGTGTCAATGGCAAGATTTGGAGAGGGGAATGGATTTTGCAAGTATCGTGCTCTGCACGACGTCTTTTTCTTGTTTATTTATTTATGTAGACAGGCAACACTCATGGAAGAGCTTGTACACTGAACGGATCAGGACATACCTGGACAAAAAGGAACAGTGGAGAGAGGGGAGGGGGCACCAATAGCAGAGTTGAAGACCAAGATAGAGGGAGACTTGGACAAACAATGGGTGTGGGGAGGAGTGGGTGGCAGGAGAGGATGCCTGGGATGGACATGATGGATAAAGAAGGAAATTCTCATGAGGGAAAACTGGAAATTTGGAAGGAAGAGCGATTGGGGTGGAATGGAGGGTAGGGGTAACAAGAGTAGAAAAGATCATGCTTTTGGATCAGGGATGATCTGAGATAGTGATGAACAGCTGTCTTGAAGACCTGGAGGGAAGATTGAGATTGAAGAGAGTATGGAAGCTGGTTCCACAGGCAGGAAAAAAAAAAAGAGGATGCTTTTGGGACACAATATTTGGAAGCAAGCACAGAAATGAGACATTCAGCCTTCTCATGAGCAGAATTGGCTGTGGTTCCATTTCAAGAAATGGAAGGGGAGCATACACCAGAGACAGACTTAACAAGGTGCCCCCAGATTTTAGAGGATGGAATCAAGTTTGAAAGTTCAATCTCTGTCCAGGTGCTTCTGAGCTCAGGTAATGGACCAGAAACAAATATCTTATTTTTACCCCATGCGCTCAAAGCAAAAAGTGTGGTTTAGCAATGGTTCATCTTGTCTACCTGTGTGTCCACAAATGCCAGTTTATGATCAAGGAACAACTTAATTCCAAATGAATGTTATATTTTAAACATGAATCAGAAAATGAACCTGTAGTTTAGCGGAACTTTGGCTCTGAATTTGTCCCGATCGTGCATGTGCAGAAAGGAGTGAGATAATATATATTTTTGCTCCGTCTTGCCTGTCTGGCAGTCAAACAAAATTGATAACCATTCCAAACATGAAATTTAATGTTTTTAAAGACGTCATCAGGGACATAAACAACAAGCATGACTAACTAATGTAACGTGTTAAATAAGGTGGTGTAAAAGATGCTGCTTCAACGGCGATGAGCTTGTGAAAAAAGTTTTTTTTTGTTTCCTACAACCTTGAAAAAATTATTTTATTTCAATTTCATAATACTTGATCACCGCAGAAGACAAATCGCCTTTTTAGCACTTTCCAAAACCTTCCGTTTAGCAGTACTGGGACAAAATATTGCAGCATTTTACGTCGTCATGACCAATCAAATTTGCCACTCACAGACCCTTGTTATGCCCTTTTTTTCTCTCAAGCCCGCGTGGGGTAAGGTTTTCTATAAACTCTCCAGTTTTATTTTGGTTTTTTTGTATACTGAGACGAGGCTCGTAGAAGAGCTAGAACACAGAACATATCAGGACGCAGCTTAACAAAAGGAATGGCAGAAAGAGAAGGGGGAAATGCCAACAGCAGGGGGGGACGGACACAGAAGGGGGGAGGGACAAAATAAACGCAAACGGACAACAAGGGATGCGGGTAAGGATGAGGAATAGGAGAAATGCAGGGGTGTATAATATGGATACAGAAGCAAAGTCTCAGGAGGAAAAAAAAACCCTGGAAATTTGGGTGGTGGGAGGAGTGGTTTAACGGAGATAGAAAATATCATGGATTTGGGTGGAGGATGACTTGAGATTGTGGTGAACAGTTGTCTTCAAGACCAGGAGAGAAGAATGAGATTGAAGAGAATGTGGAAGTTAGTTCCACAGATGGGAAAAAGAGGAACAGATTATTGCAGGTGTGATCCTGGATTTAGGTAGTTACACCAGAAGGAGGTTTCTGGGGGGACAAGCCCAAAGAGAGTAGAGGATGCAAGACCAGAAAGGTGGAGGAAGAAAACAGAGAGACCACCGACCTATCTGTGATGGGAAATTGATAGGCCCCTGGACTCAGCCTCATCGTGGGATATTCCAATGGCCTTTAAGGCCTTGGTTTCCGTGACATCAAGCTCAGCAAGCTGTGAGACAGGGGCACCAACCCAGAGGGGAGAGCAGTACTCCTCAAGCTGTGGATAGAAGTTTAGGTGTGACAAGGAAGGGCTTTGCACGGTGGAGGATGCCCAGTCGCCGACTGGTTTTGGAGGCCAACTTTGAAATGTGGTTTGCCCAAGAAAGATCATGGCTGATAGTGAGACCCAAGAGTTTGAGTAACAGAGCCTCTTTGAGAGGGTTATTATGAATGTAGATGGGAGGATTTGTGGTACGGTCCTTTCAGACAGAGAAAAAGTGAGTGTGTAGGATATCTCAGGATTGGAAGACATATTTCAAGTATTTTATTTCATGAAGGTCTGGAGAGAGGGAAGAGGCTGCTGCGTGTCCGTCTGCAAAATGAGGGATGTCATGGCAGGGGGTGGAGTCATCGGCAAAGAGATAAAGAGGATTTTCCAGAGAGTCGGAGAGATCATTTATGAAGATTAGGAATAATATTGGGCCTTGAACACTGCCTTGGGAGACACTCCAGCCTTGACTCAAAGAGGAGATGAAAGGATTCCATTGAGAGCCACATCTTGGCGACGAGAGTAGAAGTCAAAAGCCATGTGTGGAGTTGGCCTGGGATGCCATAGGCAGAGAGTTTGGAGAGCAAGAAGGGATGCCAAACTATATTGAAAGCATGATATATGTCTGGACTAGACACGGCCCTGATCTCATGTCTGATATTGAGGGGCTCCATCCAGTGTTTGGAGCATAGAAACAGCATGTCCAAGGCAGAGTGACCTGGTTTCAATCTAAATCATGATCTGAGATGAAGCTGTTGGAGAAAAGGAAGGATTTCATCTCAACTATGGTGATGGATTCTCTAACCTGCTGATGATTGGAAGTAAGGTGATTGGTCTGTAGTTATGGTGATAGGTTTTTACACATTTTTTATGTCATGCTGTGATGTTGGCTGATTTACATACAGATGGAAGATGATCTCAGTAGGGTAAATGATAAGGTGAAAATGGCAGAGAGAGGTAGTGCAAGAACAGCAGAGCTGAAGCTGTCCGTTCTGGTTGCAGAATCAGTCGATAGTTGCCAAAAATATTTAAAGTAAAATCATTAAAACACACAATGCATTAGTTTTGGATTATAATTATCATTCTCATTCTGTTGTCTAATACAATGCAGAATACCACACTGTTGGGATTAGAAACAAAAAATGTTTCCACCTCTCTACTCCCACCCCCACCGCATGAGATCCTGGACACATTTCATTAAATGTGAATTTCCCTGCGCTCTTCCTTTGCTGTATTTTATTATTTAATCCAATGCATTGATATTTGAACACCTTGTAAAGTCAATTACCATATAAATGGGTGATGGCATTGTGGGGGGGGGGGGGGGGGGATATAAACTTTTGGCTTAAAAATATATTTGAAACTTTATTAGCCGATCGTGGAGCTTCTCCGAATCGAGTGCGGTGGCTTTCCTTTCCCTCGTCAGCCATTTCCTCAAGGCATACCTGTAAACTATGCTTTTGAAAATTAAAAACCTTGTTAAAAGCCTTGGCAGTGTAAATTTGATGAGGGGGTTACTGAAGCAATCTGTTTGATGATGCTTAAAACCACAATGGTGGTTGTAGGTTATTTGGGGTCCATTTGCTTTCACAATGAAACAGTATTTGAAAGGTTGGTTTTTATAATCAGTACATGTTGCTACAGTCGATTTTGCAACCAATTCCAAGATTATTTGAACAGCAATTAAAATGATAAATGTCATTTAAATATCTACTCTTAAGGTTACCAAGTACTTCGACTCAAGACATGAAAACCAAGGACTTTTATGTACCCCAGATATGTGGATGATAACTGAAATAAATATGAGCTTGCACATCCTAGATCAGCCTGGTGTTGAATTAGCGGTTAAGGTGGCTGGCGTGGGACCTAAGTGTCCTGGGTTTCATCCCCTGTCGGCTGTTGAATTAACACCAGGTGGGGTTGACTCAGCCTGTCGTCCTTCTGAGGTCGGCGAAACGAGTGCCAGTTTACTGGGGCAATCACCATTTGGGGTAACATGCGTCGGAGTGGCGACATGTCCAGGACTGTACTCCTTGCCAATGAAACTGCCTCGGCAGTGCAAAAGGAATGGTTGTATTATTATTATTATATTACATCATAGATCATCAACTGGAAGAGGTTAAACTGAAGTTTTAAAATGGTATGATCAAGCGAAGTTTAAATTGACAACCAGTTTTTCTTGCAGTTTTAAAGACAAAACTGGAAGCGATGGAGTATTGAAGTTTTGAAACATAGATTGAATCTGCTGAAAGAGCACCACGACAAATGGCAAAGGGGTCATGAACTAGCATTGGGATGGTGGAAAACACGATGACACGGGACGAGCAAATACATACAGATGGAGACAGGATCAAACGAATCGTGATCGAGACAGGATTTGACACTTTATTAGAAACGTTGAAATGAGCAGTGGCCACCTTGAAGAACTACGGCCAAGAGGAGGATCGGATGGACAAAGGGAGGCAGTTCCGGACAAGAGAAAGGAGGGACAAAAGAATGGTTGGGATGTGTGGGATTCCTGTGTCAACATGTGGCTATTGATACTTAGTGCTGTGAGAATCGATACTCGACTCAAAACCGACTGGTGAGATTTGAAACACGACACATCAACTTTCAATATGCTGCACATTTGTCCGTTGTTTATTAATGTCCTTGTAATTCAGGTTAAAATACAATGATGTAATCTAATGTCCATGTATTCTATTTGCAATCTTTTTTCTGATCCTTATATCACTATTGAAATTAAAGTGCTCTGGACGTCGGCAGGTTGATGTTCGGCAGTTGGTGAGTCGATAACTGCTTCGTGTTGGGGGTGGAGGGGGCTCATGGAGGAAAGCACAGTTAAGTTAATTCCTTTTTGTTACTAATCTCATTTGTAGGTTTATTACATGTGGGGTTAAGAGACTTTTAATTTTTATTTTTTAATACAATGATGTCTCGCTTGTGGTGGAGTTTGTACATGAACTCTTTCAAGTCCAAGTGTGTTGAAAGTTGGCTCTATCTGCCTTCTTACAGTTCATCAAGGCTAAGTTTTCCACATCATCTAGGTCTTGTCTTTCTATTATCATGTTATCTCGATGTTGTTGTTTTTAGGTCATCTCTACCGAGATGACCTAATAAAGCCAGACCAAATGTCCGTCCGTACGTCCGGGAACAATTTTTCTTTCCGTTCTTGATGAAACTTCGTATGTAAGTAGACGTCGATGAGTGTTGCACAACAATATAACTTTTGTCCGGGTTCAAGGTCAGGGTCAAGGTCACGAGGTCATCACCATTTATATATAAACATCATTTATATATAAACCAAGTTATAAACATCACCATTTTCAAAACCTATCTAGTCTGCCATTCTACAAGATACTCAGCAACTGTTTATTGATTATGATAGTAAAAAAAAATTATCTTGTATCCAACTGGACAGATTTTTGAATTTCCGTCCCGTTTGGCCGCCACGTAACCTGGAAGATGGTCAAAAACACCTCCCGGTACAAAGAAAACTTTTTACTTCCGATCTTGATGAAATTTGGTATGTGGGTAGAGGTCGATGAGTGATACCCAACGACATATTTTTCCTGGATTTGAAGTCAGGGTCAAGGTCACAAGGTCACGAAAGTTGTGAGTCGCCATTTTCAAAACCTATCTAGTCTGTCATTTTAGGAGATATCTGGCAACGGTTCATCGATTATGATAGTAAAAAACATTATGGAGATGACCGTCACCCCCACACGGGGGTAATTTTTACATATAATTTTCTGTGTTTTACGGTGTATTGTTGTATTGTTGTGGTGTATTGGCAAATTCATGTTCCTGTGAGTATCTGGCCTCCTCCCCAAGGCCTCAGCCAGTGGGAGTGCCAATTCTGTCTCTGCTCTGATGGCACATGCCTCATTCCACTTAGTGTGTTCCTTTCACACTCTTCACCTTTATCTTATTTCCCCATCCTCTATATATATATATATATATATATATATATATATATATATATATATATATATATATATATATATATATATATATATATATATATATATATATTTATATATTAGTAATAGGCATCCACAACCATCCTTGACCACGTTGTGGAACGTTGGCTGAGGCCCTCACTTCCTGGTATTTTTCTTCCGCCCTCACTTTTTCAGCTTTATTCACTTTTAAATTTGTTTTCTCTGCAATAGTTTGAGCGATTGACACAAACCTTTCAAATGAGGAGCGCCTTCCCATGGAGAATGTTTTACCAAAGTTACCTGACGATTGGAACGGAAAATGTGGCCAGCATTCCAAAAAGTCTTTTCTGTAGGCTTGGGTTGCAGGGTGTTTCATGTATGAGGAAAAAATGGCCTCGACTTTACGATTCACTCAGCCGAGTCCGATAAAGCATATAGCCCCCCCCCCACCTTCACCCCCCCACCCTCAATCCATCCTCAACCATGATCTTTTCTTCCCCCACTAACGCTGTCCAAGCCCACTTCATTCTGGCTTTCCAGTTTTTCCTTCCACTTCTGTGATTACGAGTTTGTGGCTGTATCCATCTTGTTCGCCCCATGTGTCCTCCCCTTTGCTCTCCTTTTTCCCCACATCCAGAATTTCTCCAAGTGTCCCTCTATTTTTGTCCCTCAATCCCATTGTTGGTATGGCCCCCACCAACCCCCTCTCTTTCTATTGTTTGTTTCATTCTGTTACGTACTGATCTGTGTTCTAGCTCCTCCACGAGCCTCAACTGTACACAAAAACTACACACTGGACAAAACCATGAGGAGACCATCGGAGTACTTTTGCATGAATTTTTTTTGTGAACAAAACCTCGGCTTAAGTACTACAAACTCACATTTCTCTGTCGCAGATGAAGGGAGTACAAGCTGATGGAAGATATAAGGGTAACATATTAACATTATGCCTGGTGTTGGCTTAATGGTTAGGGTGGTGGGCTTGGGATCTTCGAATCCTGAGTTCAAATCCCCCTTGGCTGTTGAATAAATACCAGGTGGGGTTGACTCTGCCTGTCATCCTTCCGAGGTCGGCAAGTGGCATTGGAGTGGCGACCCATCCTGGATTGTGCCCAATAGCCAAGGAGTCTCCTTCGGCAGCACCAACACTCTGCACAGAGTATGGTCCCGATGGATGGATGGATATTAACATTGGGGTGCTTGGGAAACAACTGGATACAAACAAACAGTTGGATTAACAAATGGGGAAACAGGAGAGAGAGAGAGAGAGAGAGAGAGAGAGAGAGAGAGAGAGAGAGAGAGAGAGAGAGAGAGAGAGAGAGACAGAGAGAGAGAGAGAGAGAGAGAGAGAGAGAGAGAGAGAGAGAGAGAGAGAGAGAGAGAGAGAGAGAGAGAGAGAGAGAGAGAGAGAGAGAAACCTGCAGATAAGAGGGACAGGTGTAGGCAGGGTTAATTGTCATGACACAGTCACGTGGTAGGTATAGAATAATGAGGTGAGATGCCAGTTAGCTGGCATCAATGAATTACTGGGATATTAGTCAACAATCGACAAATGAACACAGTTTACAGAATTTTCACCTGAGCTCCCAGCATCATGAGCCGTGAGTTCAGATGGGAATGTTAAATGGGCCAACAATTCTCATACATCATTGGTGGTTATTCAAATGATTGTCTTCCAACAATCTCACATTCCTGTGGTTGATGGTGATCATTTCACGACTGATTTGCTGCAGAGAAGAAATCATTGACTCAAACTCGAGCAAGAGGTCACATTTTTCTTTACGACACTAAACCCCAGACTCAAGACTTGACCCACAAGACAACCCTTGAGGCTCAATTCCAGGTACATTTCCAGAAGCCCTATACATCCAGCATGAACTTGAGTTAAATCTTTGGTCTCGTGTTTGGGAGCTGGCTGTTTCATTCGGAAAATGGACAGAAACCAGCACATTCATACTTTGACCACACTACCCCCACCCCTACATCAAAAGCAGCCACATCTAATACCCATTCCACACTACAAAGTCTCGGAGGTAAATCCGATTCGACCGCACCACTACCTCTGCAAATTCGGAGCTTCAACCCGACATTTTTCTTCCCCTGTTGGGGAGGAATGTTTTTTAGGGCCAATACCCTGGTGCCTTTAGGTATTTTAACCCTGCTCAAGACCATGGTTATCTCGGAGGTACCCCGGGGTATTAGATGTAGTGTAAAATGAGTGGGGTTTATTTAATTGCGGAGTAAACATTCTATTAAAGGTATACATCATAATGCATGGACAAAGGTCAAAGGTATTGTTTACTGGCATGTCTTTTTCCTTTTCTGTGCCATTATTTTGTATATTGTACATGTATCATGGGAATTTACTGAGCATTCTTCCATTGTTCAGTGCAAGAGGATTCTTAATTTCAGTTTTATTTACTGACAAGCCTCAAACAGTACTCTGGTCAAACACTTGGAAGATATCTTTCAATCCTGACAAATCTCACACTCTCACTATCTCTGAGAGCACAGTCTGGCAAACCCCTTCCCCCATCTACTTCTTAACAATCCTTTTCAGGAAGTTCAGTTTTTCAAACTCCTGGATCTCACCATCTGCCATGATCTTTCTTGGGCAAACCACATTTCAAAGTTGGCCCCATAAGCCAGCCATCCTCCGTCATACAAAGTCCTTCCTTGGCACACCTGAACTCCTATTCACCCACAAGGCCTTCATCTGCAGCTTGATGGAGTACTGCTCTCCCCTCTGGGCTGGCTCCCCTGCCTCATACCTTGCTCAGCTTAACGCCATGGAAACCAAGGCCTTAAGGTTATTGGAATCTCCTGCGACTGAGCTGAGTCTATGGGCTTATCACTTCACTATCACAGACAGGTCGGTGGTCTCTCTGCCTTCTACCACCTCCTTTCTAGCTTGCACCCTCTGCTCTTTCCATGCTTTGTCATCCCCGCACCCTCCCAGGTTTCTGTCGGGCACACACAGTCCGCCATCAATCCCCTTCTGGTGAAACTACCGAAATCCAGAATTGCTGCTTACCTCCACTCATTTGTTCCTAATTTTTTTTTCTGCCTGGAGAACCAACTTCCACATTCTCATCAATCTCATTCTTCCATCTAGGTCTTAAAGACAGCTGTTTTTTTAATCACGATCTCAGATCGTCCTCAATCCAAAACCATGATCTCTTCGACCCTCATTAACACCCCCACCCCTCCCCCCACCACCTCCTCCCGACCACACACCAATCCCACCTCCTTCCAAATTTCCAGTTTTCCCTCCTGAGAGTTTGCTTCTGTCTCCATCTTGTCCACCCCATGCATGCTCTCCTGCCCCCCTCCCCCCCCCATTCCTCCCCACAACCATTGTTTGTCCAAATCTGCCATTAACTTGACCTTCAACTCTGCTGTTGGTGTTTCCCCACCTTCTTTCTGAACTCTTCCTTTTGTCCTGTTGTGTCCTGATCCGTTCAGTGTACTAATACTAGCTCTTCCACGAGCCTCGTCTATGTATACAAAACAAAAGCTGTCGACATCACCTCCTTTGGTTATCTGGTTAGACCCTTCTACCCCTTCATCGCAAAATCTTAAAAAGCAAGACAAAAACGGAAGCGTCTCTTCGGGAACTGGTGCTATTTTCTATGTTGTGATCGTACAGCGCATGCGGCGACTATAAAGTAAAGCATCGTGGGTCCAACTCGATTCATGAGATGATAATCACTAACATATAGTCTGAAAAGGCACTGGAATACCATGAGGAAGCTTGTACCGGGTTAAGGAAACCACAGGGTTCGCGGAACTGGTGTGAAAGGGACGGAGGGGTGATGAACCGCTGGGTAAAAATTAAAATTCCCCTGGAGTTTGTTAGCACTTTGTAGTGTGAAATAAGTATTATACACACATGGGCCCCAGCCCATCTTCACCCCCATTTCCCGCATTGATTTCCAATAAAATGCCAATTCCTCTTTGCGTCCAAATGACTCGTATCCTGAGCACCTCTTCCTTTCCCGAGGATGATCAGGTTAGAGCTAGTTGTCATGCCCATCCACCTGCTGGGTGCTTTCGTGTTAACCAAATAGGCACTATTAATAAGACAGGTTGATGTTATCATAAGTTTCCAGAAGAAGTTCCTACAGGGTCTGATGCAGTCACAGTACCGTACTTGCAGGCAAAAATACTACAGTGATTACTATAGTATATGAGAGTTGTACTGTCATATACTATAGTTGATAACAGGTCCTACGATAGTAGTCTGCAGAGAATTACTGCAGGAAAGGAATGTTATTTTTACCTGGGTGCCTATTTGTGCCAGGGATTAATCCCTCCAGCCCAGAACGTATGTGTCGTCATCGGGGCGAGTGCTGGTGTGCATCGCACCTTGCTGTGTCACATCAGTGTTCCAGACATTAGTGTTGCTCAGCACCCTGATCTAAAAGCTATTCAGGAGATTAAAGTGAATATTTTTAAAAATATAGTGTACATCTTATTGATATAAATCATTGATGTGTATCATTTCAGATTACTCTGACTTTAAGAACAGACATTAAAGTCACCGTGGAAAAATTGTCGGAAGAGACGTCTTTGATCTATCTCTATGTCTCCTCTTGAAATCATATTTCTTTAAATCATACTATCCGTAATATTTCCAGTGATCCATAATTGTTCGGGAATCAAAACTACAGAAATGTCGATTCTATGGTCACATCGTTAATTGATTGCGACACCTACATTTACTTATTTATTTATTTATTTATTTATTTTCCAGTTCATCTCAAAGTTGTTTCCATTGTCTTCAGCTGGTTCATAACGACGCAGCTGCTCACCTGATTGCTTGTACTCGCAAAAGAGACCGTATCTCTCCCATATTGGCTCAACTTGATTGGCTTCCATTTCTCTTGTGCATTCATTTTTAAGTTTTCATGATAAATTTTCAAAGTTTACATCACATGGTCCCCCTCTTGTAATGGCGTTAGTTGTTACCTAATATGTACCGTTCACGTTGCTTGCCGAATCTTTCATTCGCTTTACTTGGCCGATCTTTTACCTCCTTCCAGTTCTGACAACTACAAAGTGACCCATCATTAAGTCCCCATTTTAAATATAGAAATACCATGTTTTTAATGCAAATAGAACATGAAAAAAAAATTCTTGAAAGGCCATTTATTGCCTTTTTAATTTGTGAACATCAAATTACATTACAAGCTCCTGTGTTCTCAGAACATTATTTTTCAATCGTTCGACAACATTTTCGTTCAACACTGTTTTCTGTTCATCTCGCTGTGGTATGTTTTCCTGATCCTTTTACGTCCTTGACTTATTGGAGGACATTGGGACCGTACTCTGTGCAGAGCGTTGGTGCTGCGTAAGCAGTCTCCTTGGCTATTGGGTACAATCCTGGATTGGCGGGTCGCCACTCCGACACAGGATACCAGCAAGCTGGCACTCATTTTGCCGACCTCGGAAGGATGACAGGCCGAGTTAGCCCCACCTGGTATTAATTTAACAGCTGAGCGGGATTTGAATTCAGGACCCTAGGATCCAAAGCCCGCCACCCGAACCATTAAGCCAACACTAGGCATTATGCTATAACTTATAACTTGACTTATCCAGATGCTATAAGCTTTTGGTGATGGTTTTTAATCGTTTTTTTGGATCCAAAGTAACATGTCTTCCCATTTATTTCCACCACCATCTTTGAACTGCAATTACAGACTGCCAAATCTCAAACTGCCAAACCGTGCAGCAATTGGCGCTCTTTGAGCAACAGTTAATCTCTCGGCCATAATGGATCAATCTAAAAGCAAAGAAAAAAATATTAATGGCAATAAACAAGCTTTTAAAAATAAATAAAAACCAGAGCTAAGTCGATGGCACACCATCGCAAATCCCCATGCTCATCACCTAAAGGAAGGTTGAAAGATGGCTAAAAGTTCAACCAGGAATGACCCAATATCAAATTTAAAGTTAAAAAAAAATTCCATTTTGACCCCTGTGACCCTAAATCCCCACCCCTGGGGTACAAACATGATGTCAAATCAAAAAAATTGTGGCACATTCCGTATACTGTACAAAGTTTCATTACCTCTGCCACCAAAGGTGGATGGAGGTTATGTTTTCAACCCTTTGTTTGTTTGTTTGTTTGTTTGTGAACAAAATATCTCAATAAGTTGTGGACGAGGTTGGATGATGCTTGGTGGGCAGGTTAGGTATGTATCTTGAAGTGGGCAGGTTAGGTTAGGTATGTAGTGCAACAAGGAAGAATTGATTCAATTTTGGCGAAGATCCGAATCCGGATCCGAGAATTTTTTGAGTTATTCTTCTCCATTGATTGATGGGGCTAAAACGATCTATCGCACGATATCTCAAAAAATTATGGACCGATTCGGACGAAATTTGGTGGACACGGGTGTGTGCCAGGAACAAGCCGATTACATTTTAGCTCAGGTCTGAATCCAGATCCGGTCTAAGAGTGGGATACAAAACGTAAACTAATCGGCCTGGCGGAGGTATGCGATGTACCGGGTGCCCTTCCAGTTAGCCCATAATTGCATTTTTTGGTATTTGACCTTTTGACCCTGCCCCCAGGGCAGCACCAAAATGCTCTGCTCTGGCACCTTCTTTCCATGTGGTGATCATAACTACCAAGTTTGTTGAGTTTCTGCAAAACCGCTTTAGGGGAGATCGCGTGACGGACTGACGGACAGACAGAGCCGATTACAATATGTCCTTGTGTTTTTTCAAAAAAACGTGGGGATACTCATGCTCTACCTAATAATAACAACGGAGTATTTCTACATTTATAATAAGGACTTGATTTTGGATCACCCTGGTAGATCGAAACCTATCTCTAATTGTGCTTTATCAAGTTATCCCTCCTTGTCTGTGAAATTATCTCCCTTTTTCTATTCGCTCTGAATTCCTTTCAAAACAGCTTTGATCACTCTTTTTTTTTTCTTACTTTTCAGAAAGCCTCGTCTCATCTCTAACTTTAATAATCAAGTAACCGTTTAATGGGTATACAGCTTTGATATGTTCACACGAAAAGCACCGTCAGTGTTGTCATCATTCATTGCTCGATTGTTTGGGAAGTGACTGAAACAACAATTCACTGTTGCTGTGAATCACCACTTCCACACTGCTCTTTAAAGCTCGACACAACTGCTTGGTGAGTCATTTCATTCACGGCATGATATTAGAGCAGCGCCCGGTGTCTGAGTGACAAGGTTATAATTTGCCTGTTTAGTTTTTAATTGGTGGTCATCATATTCATTTGACAATTGATTTAAATGCTTTTTGAGATGAATGCAATTGGTTCACATTTTTCTCCACCCAGGTTGACGATCGTTTCTGTGGCACTTTAATATCTCTTGATTGGTGGTCTCTTGACGAGAAAAAAATCACAAGGACAATCCAAATGCATGTTTATTAATTAATTCATTTTTTAAAAGTTGAGAGAAGATAATCACCGTAAAGTAGGTCTGCTCTTCAATACACAATTCCTTAAGCCAGCCACGCACCAAGGCAATTTATCCGCATGAATCTCGGGCAATTCACGAGTAATGAAAAACATTCGCAATAATGTTCCACAGGTGTCAGAGCACACAAAAAAACTACTGGTTGACATTGGGGAAATCCATATTTAACTAGAGGGGGAGCACTCAGGAGAGTGCAAAACCTCCGCCGCCAATACTGCTGGGTCACTCAAGTGAACCTTATATCTTATTCATTAAATATGATGTCAACAGTGCTGACAGTTATCGTTCTTTTCTCCAACATTTTTGGGGGGGTTGGAAATCACTTAAAACATGTAGAAATGCAAAAAAAAAAAAAAAAATTTCTCTAACAATTTTTTTTCTCTAAATTTTTTTGGAGGGGGGTTGGAAATCACTTAAAACATGTAGAAATGGGAAAAAAAAATTTCTTCTTTTTTTTGGGGGGGTAACAATTTTGGGGGGTTGGAAATCACTTAAAACATGTAGAAATGCAAAAAAAAAAAATTTTTCTCTAACAATTTTTGGGGGGGTTGGAAATCACTTAAAACATGTAGAAATGCAAAAAAAAAATTATCTTTTTTTGTGGGGGGGGTAACAATTTTTGGTGGGGGTTGGAAATCACTTAAAACATGCAGAAATGCAAAAAAAAATTCTCCAAATTTTTTTTGGGGGGGGGGTGGCGGGGACCAAGTCCAAAATTTAATGGCAGGATCCTTGGACCATACCTAACCCCCCCCCCCACCAAGTTTCGTCGAAATCCGTTGAGTTTTTCCGTAATACTGTTCACAAACAAACAAACAAACAAACAGAAAGGGGTGAAAACAGTAACCTCCATCCATCTTCGAAGATGGCAGAGGTTAAAAATGGAGGTCCAGCAACTGGTGTGGCTTGCACAGCAGGCAAGGCTCTGGTTCCAATGCTTTGATCACCGAGTGGTCTTCATCCGACACTGTGGGCATCGTGTGCCTCCCATCTTCCAAAGTGGGGAGGGAGGATCGCATCACTGCAATATGCACATTATAAAATCTAATATTGAAAACGTCGTTATGTCTCACCATCTGCTTATTGCTATGTGAACATGCACACATAAATCCCAGGTGCTTTCTGGGACAATTTTCTGCAAGCGAATTCCATCGTTTACCTGCATTCTTAAACTCTGGGATTTGAAATAAATAAATAAAAATCGATGGATCTGCCACTCTTTATTGATGGTTAAGAAGTGGACAACTCTTTTAAACCTTAGAACTCACCCGAGTTCAAGAGGGTGTCTAATGTCCGGAAATCCCTTGGAGATGTCGTGGCCAGCACAGGGGTATTAGCAACAGGTTTTAGTAAATGATTGGCGGTTTGTTCAGGGAATGGAACATGTCCTGTTTAATGCAGATTCCAGGGTGATATTTGGGTGAAAATAAGTCACTAGCGAGTCCCATGCGACGTAGCATTGAATTATGAAGCGAATCAAAGGTTACCTTTGGTTGCTGTGCAACTGACATCGAGGCGAATCGCCTGGGATTCACGCAGACATAACGACTCGGTGTGTGGTGGTCTTTAGAAGTTGTCTTCAGGTTGAAGTATCTCTGATTTTCTATTTCAGAGTCCTGGTCTTTTGTTCACCAGAGATCGAGCAAAGCTGTTGGACTTAAAGTGAGACTTAAGGGCATGTACCACCAACATCTCGTCACTCGACCCTACGACCAAAATGCAACACTAACATCATGCTTTGTTGAAGAAATTAAAAGAAAAAAATTAGAATTGCAATTTAGTTTTTCTGTTAATATCTGAAGTTAGCTTGGCCGTCGCACAGCGAGGTGTGTGTGTGTGTGTGTGTGTGTGTGTGTGTGTGTGTGTGTGTGTGTGTGTGTGTGTGTGTGTGTGTGTGTGTGTGTGTGTGTGTGTGTGTGTGTGTGTGTGTGTGTGTGTGTGTGTGTGTGTGTGTGTGTGTGTGTCATGTATTTTTTTCTTCTTTTCACTGGACATGACAGATTGCATCTAATTATTTTTCTTAACATGTTTTGTGTTTTTGGGGTTTTTTTTCAATGTACCATACTCTTGATAGGTTGAGGGTCGGTGCTGCCGAAGCAATTTATTGGCAAGGGTTACACTGGGTGGTTTGCCATTGCCTTGCTAGCGTTGATTGTTCATGCTCTATCCTTTTTTAATACCGAGCGTCAAGCAAGGAAGCACCATGTACCATTTTTGAGTCTTTCGGATGACTCGGCGGGGGTTCAAACTGTCGACCTCACAGACTCAGAGTGGGGGCTCCAACCATTATGCCGCAGAGTCTGGTTCTTAGCATCGTCAGTCAGTAGAATTAAGATACCAGCAACTACTGAAACGTGACTTTTTTTTTTTCTGATAACATTATGTTATGCCTGCTTTTATGCAAATACTTTCCCAGCAAGTCCGCAAGGAAAGTGACTTCACTTATAATAACTGGAGAAGCCTCTTCAAACATGAATGCCACTGATTACTTATCTGTGTGCCTTGATGCTTCCAGACCTTTGAAACTAAAAGTGCTGTAGCCATTGAAAACTAATGTTACTGTTGTTGCATAATGTAACAAATGTTACATAATTCTGCTCTACATCATCTTATTAATGTCATAATACCCATTTTTAGCCATGGAAGTCTTTAGCAATGTTGAAATAAAGAAGTCGTCTTGCTGGTGAAAGCTAGTGTCTATCTGTGTGGGCAGACAGGTATAACAATGGATGAGATTAACAGGATGTTGATTGGGTGATGCTAACCGTCATGGGAAGCAAAGACAAGCTGACGTTTCGGGTATTAACCCTTCATCAGAGCAGAAAAGAGATGAAAGGTTAACACCCGAAACGTCAGTTTCCCCTTGCTTCCCACGATGGTTAGCATACCTCAATCGATGTCCTATTGATTTAAGCAATGCACCACCTTCGAGAACGTAATGAGCATCTTCAGGATTAATTGGATTGCTGTTGACAGTCATGTCATCCAGAGCTTTTACTTGAGATTACTTGTCAACTTCCCTCATAGAATGTGTTTGCATATGAAATAATGATAGTGGTTTTGTGTATTATTCATAATTGAAGGTCTGGGGAAATGTCTGCAAAAATTTTTTGGGTTTTAATCGTAGGTCAACTGTCAGTCGTGAGTCAACGTGAGTGTGTCAACATGATGGGTTTCACCATTATTATAACACCGAGAAGCACTCGCCCCCTCCAGGAGCGGCCAGGGGGTTATGCTGTTATCCTTATTCAAACATTTAATTCAAAATCTCTCTAAAATGCCTCTCACTGCATAATTCAAAACCCCTCACTGCGCTGGAAAACGTGGGGACAGGAATACTGCACTGTAGAGTGGGGACTTGTGATACCCTCTCCCACCAGGAGCGGCGCTACATGATACACATTTACCTAGAGAATTTGCGTCTCCGCCTCAAAACCCCCCAAGACCACCGGCAAAGACAAAAACACCCCTCTGCACTAATTGTGGTCATGTTGATCCTGTGTGTAGCAAGTCTGAATATAACTGGCCCAAAACTGTAAGAGGAGGAGGAGGAGTAGCACCTCCCCACCTTGTCTTCAAACCCTCTCTCTGCTTAAAGTCCACAACTCTCGATCCGAATTCTCCACTCCCCACCACAAGTCCTCACCCCCCCAATCCCAACCACAAGTCTTCAACCCCCCGACCCCCGCAAACCTCAACCCCCTTCTCAACTGTTCCCCACCCCCAACCCACAACTTAGTTGCGACTCTGCCCCCCACTTATCTGTCCTCCCCTCTCCCTTTATTCTTCAAGTGCTCAACCCTCCTCCCCAACACCACTGCTCAACCCCCTTTCTAACCCCAAATTCTCAAGCCCCCCTCCCCCAATATCAAGTCTTCAACCACACTCCCACCTCAAGTCTTCAACTCCACTCCCACCCCAAGGCCTCAACAATCACCCCCCACCGCCCTCCCCGGACACAAAAACACAACGTCCTTAACCCTCTCCCAAAGACTCAACCACCCTCTCCTAATGCTCCACCCCCTCTCTGACCCCCCCAACCCCTCACATCCCATTCTGTCCTCCCCTACCCCTTTCTGAACAACATTGCACGAGGATACACAAGGAACTTTGGCACTGGGGGAGGCCATTCAGCCCATCATTTTATTTCTATCTTTTTTGTTTTTATTGTACACGTGAAACGTGGCACCCTTTTTGAATTGAATTACCAGTGGACGAAAATTTTCATCACATCCTTTTAACATTAGCGTTAAACATGTGATTCGAATATGGCACAAATGATAGTCTAAAACGACTGTAGCATGAAGAGGGATACCTGAACAATTAAAACATGCCTGCGTTGTTCCTGTTCCCATTTGTTAAGAACAACATGAAAAGTAAATAACGATGGAATGTTAAATTCACAAACTCTTCATCCTTTTTCCCTGTTGCTAACAACATTCCTTTTCTGTTCGTTTAGAACAATGTTAAAAGTATATTAAAGCACATTTAATTCACAATCTCACGATATTCTGTCATCTCTTGATTCTTCAGTAGAAATAGTAGTTAAATAAGGTAGGTTATTGAAAAAAAAAAACATACAAGGTCATTTGTAATGGAAAAACATTATCAATCGGTACTCCTCAAACAAAGACCTTAAAGGGGAACGAACCCAAACGCTCAAACCACCTCGACGCTAATCTATCCCTTGATATCCTACAGAACAGATACAACGTCTTTTTCCCATTTCTGAATTATAAAACAGGTAAATTTGCGATTAAAAGTCAAAATCTTCTTCTTCAGATTATCCGTGACATCACACATGAAAGTCGACCACCACATCCGTGCTGTCTCCGGGTTACATTGTGGGATGATTTGTCTCAAATGGCGAATAATTTTCGATTTTCCGCAAGTATGCCGAGTCGATGCGTCCTTAGTGCTGGTATATTAATACAAACCGAGATGATTTCATGCTACACCAATGGCCAAAATTCCTGAAGTTTGACAGAAATTGGACGTGGTTTGTCCAAAATTCCCGTGTGGATCGGGCCTACAAAATGTTCGCTTTTGTGCTCGGAACATGTTACAGATATGGCTACATCTTGTGGTTATCCGCCACAATTGAGAGAGGGTGCCATCCCCATGATTAAGTGGAAGAAACAGACGTCGCTCAAAACTGTAACACCATCTCTACCGAGCTACCAGCATATGTACACGGACAATATGAGCAACAAATCAAACACCTGTTGCTATTGCTCGGCAGTTACCACAAGAGCTCTGGAAAAATAATTATCGATCATCAACACAAATATCTGCAAATCAAATGAACCATCGGCTATTTATAGCTACACCGGAGAGAAAGTATGTATGCATCATCTACTGCTCCGAGAGGATTTGACCGAGGACGCTAAAATTTTCATGGTACCCCCCCCCCCACGATACCCACCACCATCCCCACATCAACAATCACCCCACAACCATCCCTCACACTCCCTCCGCGCCTGTCTACAATCGCTATCCATGAGGGAGGGACATCAACACCTCATGGACATGACGGTGGGACACGGCGCAGACACAAATGGCGTCTGGCCAAAAAGCATGAAACAGCATGATCCCTTAACATACAAGACACCTGGTCAGCCTGCGACAGTGGGGAAAAGCATTCGTCGCCCATTTTGTCCGAGTGTGCTGGGCACTGCCTGTGCTATTGGGCGATGACGGGTACTTCTGCTCGAGTAATATATCAATCGATTTACCAATTAATACAAAATCCCTCCCTTTTGACCTGTCAATTGAACAGAAACCCTACCGAGCTGATGTGATCATGTGACCAGCATTTTCATATTCATGAACACTTCCGCCATCTTCGTCGGAATCGCTCGCACAAGGCTCAAAACGATACGGCTCCACAATTCCCGTGAAAGTGTTTCCATCACTAATTTTGTCGTCAATAGTTTCTTCAAAATCCCAATGATCACTTTCAACATTCTGAGAACCATCACAGTTGCTAATGACTGTGGAATCGGAATCAGAATCCGAGCTCGACCTGCACTCTTTCTCTTTATAAAACCGCTGCTCGGATCAATCTGGATTCCAGATGTGACATCACTGGCGAAATCGAAAATCGATACTCTCGGCCTTTTTTCGACACTTTGTGATTGGCAAAAAAAAAAAAATTGTTTTCAAATTAGACCGTGATTCATGAATCTCAATGGTTTTCAGAAAAATAAATTGTGTCTGGGTTCCCCTTTAATAACGAAATGGGTTTTATGGTCCCTGGTCAAGCGGTTTTAGAGAAAATCATCGGATAGAGAAACAAACAACCAAGAAAGACGTCATGCATATCACGATGCTTGCGAGATCCATAAAACAAATTTGACCTTAAAAATAATTGGTGGTTGAATTCAATGAACAAATATGCAAATCCTCTTCAAATTTCAAGTCAATTCGAATGAAAATTGAGGATTTTAAAAATATCTCCTAAGTTGTTGACCTTTGACCGAAGTTGACCTCAAAAATAATTGGTGGTTGAATTCAATGAACAAATATGCAAATCCTCTTCAAATTTCAAGTCAATTTGAATGAAAATTGAGGATTTTAGAAATATCTCCTAAGTTGTTGACCTTTGACCTAAGTTGACCTCAAAAATAATTGGTGGTTGAATTCAGTGAGCTGGTATGCAAAACCTGTTCAAATTTCTCGTCAATGGGATCAAAATTGAGGATTTTAGAAATATGACAAAGTTGTTGACCTTTGACCGATGTTGACTTTTTAACCTCAAAAGCAATAGACTTCATGCTCATGACGAATCCACCAGGTGGTGAAGTTTCGTGAAGATCGGTATAAAAGTGATTGTTCGCCAATGAGAGAGAGGGCCAAAAATGATTTATAGCACAATATCTCAAAAAAGTTGTGGACGAATTTGGATAAAACTTGGTGGATAAGTTGAGGAAGTGACCAGAACCAGCCGATTAGATTTTAGTTAAGGTCTGGGTGCAGATCCAGCCCATCAGTGGGATACAAAATGTAAAATGTTCAGCCTGGTGGAGGTATGCGCTCTACCGAGTGCCGTTCTCGTCATATATTATGTGGTGGGAGATTTGCAGCTCAAACTTTATATTTCTCTGGAAAAAGCAGCACACTGAGTAGTAACAAATTAAAATTCTTTATTGTTGCCTAACGTTTCAAGAACCGACAAGTCCTCTTCCTCAGAGGTAGTAAGTGCAGCGTTAGCGTGATACTCTGGTGGGAATTAGTGTGTTGTTGTTTGGTGTTGTGGTCTATGTCAATGCTAATCACGGTGCTTCTTGTGTTTGGGTCCTTGTGTGCTGGTCGTGTGTTGAGAGCTTTATCTTGTGGCTGTGCATTATTGATGCCAGCAGTGTCGGTCCGTTTTGGCGTTTTTGTTGGCGTTGTGGTTGACTTCGCAATGCCTGGAATGTGGGATTTAAATCGACGTGCCGATTTATTGACTTCTGATCCGACCACCAAGCCTCGATTGTTTCATGGCTCAGCCTTGTTGACCCTGCACCGAGGACGGATGTCTGACTCCAAGCTGTCTTGTGTAACTATCAAGGACAGACAGTCGCATTATCCCACCGTGCGATGGTGTTCAGTTAGCCATGTGGTCAATCGTTTGGATGTTTGGCAAACTTCATTGGCTTCACAATTCCTGCGTGGCATGCTGTCAACAACCTTCTTTCTTTCGATCAATTTCTTCATTCAGTCCTTCGGTTTTGACATTTATGCACATGAGGATGCTTGGGGTTTGTGGGTGAGATGGATCCAACTATTCTACTTCATGCATGAACCCTCGAGTGCTTTCTTATTTGTTAAACAAACTAGAACTAAAATAGTTTGAATGTATTACCACGAGAAACGTTGCATTCACGTTCATGATCAGCACACGGTAAAAAGGTGAAAGAGCAGTGTCAATTTGGGCCCACTCCCTGGGATGAGGTCAAACGGTCAAGGACTGGAAAATGCAATTACAGGCACATTATAAAACATTTTTAAATGAAACTTTGTGGATGCAATCAAAATTGGGGAAGTTTGGAATATGTAACGATTTTTTGGATTTGACCTTGGGTTCATGCCCCCGGGGTGGGGGGGGGTGATTTGGGTCACAAGGGTCAAAACGGTAAAAAAAATTTTAACTCAAAATTTGATGTTGGATCATTCCTAGTGCAACTTTATACCATCTTTCAACTTTGCTTAAGGTGGGAACGTGAGGATTTGCGATGGCGTGCCATCAATTTTGCTGCCGTTAAACTTTTGTTCGAGAAAATATGATGCGTATCCAACGTTCATTCTGTTTGATACATTTTGAAGTTTTTTTGATGACAATCATTGAGTTTTATCCCAATCACCTGTCTCACACTCAGTGCTGTAATATTGTCATGTTACACACCTTAGTTTTTTCTGTCTTCCTTCCTCTCTTGTAATTACATTTGAATGATCAAAGTTCTCCCTAATATTGGGGAATAAACTCGTGATTTGGACTGGAAAGTGGGAATATTGTATTGCTGACACCAAGGAAAAGAGATGGAGTGATGGAGTGGGAGAAGGTGGCCAGTGAGTATTGTTGGTGGAGTCAACATGTGCTAAGTGGGGTCATGGGGAATGCTACTCAGCAAAATCGAGTGCGTTGGAACTCTCAAATTTGCACACACAAAAAAACTGTTGCATTGTACTTTTGAAAGGAGACGACCACTTCTTTAATCATTCAAGCACCTACCTTATTGGGCTAATGTTTCATGCATGGTATATTTTCAAAAATAAATGATCTTGTTCGTGTCACCACCTGCTTCATGTGGTCAGTGGACAGTTTCAAGTGGCCATTATTTTATCCGCATGGGTCATTAGTACTGTCCCATCGTCCGCGTGCCGAACCATTAAGTAGCGTACTGCATGCAAGCGGATAACGTGAGGTGGTGTGTGTTCACTGTTTCAGCTACTTTTTTTTTTGTCTATTTGCCAGCCACTCGTGCAAACTCAAATTGCTTATTCTCATTTCTGGAAAGTCATTTTATAACATACAATTTACACATTTGAAAATCAGGCCGAAGCGATAAAATCCGGATAATCCATACATCCATCCATTGGGACCACCACACTCTGTGCAGAGCATTGGTGTTGCCGAAGCGGTCTCCTTGGCTACTGGATGCAATACCGGACCACAGGAGCATCCACCCCCTCCCTAAGATCCCAAGCCCACCACCATAACCATAAAGCCAACACCAGGCGAAACCAGATCATGAAAGTAATCAAAGTTCATCCATGAACAAATTTCAATGTGCAATGTAAGAAAGACAGATCCTTCAGATGAAGATTTATCAATATTATTATTTAAATCATCTGGAGAATTGATACTTCAAATTAATAACGATCTTTCTTCAACTATTCATCAATGAACGATTGCACATCCTCAAAGAAAATGAAAGTGAAAGTTTAGGAGTTTGTGACAAATACAAAGTTTAATTTTATAAAGGCATTATATTGTTGTTGTTTTTTTTTCCTCTAGAATAACGAGGCTCATGAAAGAGCAAGGTCAAATTGACAGTAGGGTAGTGGGGCAATAATTGAGCACAACCGGCAAGGGGATAAACGACCAGGAGAAGAAGAGAGAGGGGGGGGATGGGAAGAGTTGATGGGGAGGAGGAGAGGGAGAGAAGAGATAATTTAATTCCTGTTATAAAGCACTCGGTATCTGGTACAATGTACATGCTGATTACAAAATATCTTCCACAAACATTTTGTTAAAAATATAATCATGTATTTATTTTCTCAGACAAAATAATAACAAACTTATTGATAAACTCAATCATCCAGTGCACGAGAAGCCAAAAGTGAGGTTAAGCAATTGGTTAATGTCCGTCAGTCTGTCTGTCTGTCCACAAACGCCGGTTTATGATCGAGGAACAACTTAATTTAAATTGAATGTCATATTTTAAACATGAATCGGAAAACGAACCTGTAGTTTACCAGTACTTTGTCTCTGAGTTCATCGCGATCGCACATAGTCCGTCCGTCCGTCCATCTGTAAAAAACAAAATGAGGACGACCCTTTCTACCCTAACATGGTTAATTCTAAAGGGTAATAAAGTGTAATTCTAGGGGGTTCTAAACAGGAGATTCTAAATGGGAATTCTAATGGGTTTCCTTCATTTCTCAGCTCTGCCGGTTTCATATTGAAAATGCAAACTGAACTGCTTCCTTCGAACATGGATGTGATATTATTTTTTTTATTATCATTATTATTATTATTATTATTATTATTATTATTATTATTATTTTATGGTTTTTTATGCTGTTTGCCTGTCTGGCAGTCGAAAAATTGAAAATCAATCCAAACAGGAAACATGGTTTTTTGGGACATTATAAAAGACACAAACAACAGGCACAAATAATGAATGTCACGTGATAAATAAGGTGGTGTAATCGACAATCCGTCACAATGGTGGTAAAATGGTGATTAAATTCCGGAATTAATTTATTTATACAACGTTTATAATAGTTATATTATTTAAATTTAATGATATACTTCACTGTGGAACACAAATCACCTTCTTTTTATCACTTACAAGAACCTCCAGTTTTGTAGTACTTGGACATGTTAAATCAGGTGGTTTCTGAGGGTGATTGATAAGACTGCTTCGATCGCGCAAAACGTATGGATTTTTTTAAACAATCTTTAAAATCATTATTTTATTTAAATTGAAGTACTTATAAACGACAACACTGTGCAGGGGTATTGTGTTCTACAAACACTATAGTTGATTAATGGTACAATGTCATTTAATAGATAAATGCTCTGTTCAAAACTAAACAAGTAATCCATTTTTCAAATATTATACCAAAGATCACATCATTTTGTTCCCTTTGCTATCAAGAGTTGCAGTATGGACAGGTTAATTTGAGTGCTTCTCCCAAATCTGGAAGGTGCGAGGTAAAATTCAGGCTTAACACAATGATGTTACATCATCTTGCCCATGTGACCTCTAGCACACTGAGAATAATATACACACATGGCAAGTTTCGTCCACAGCCTGGTGGAGTACTGCTCTCCCCTCTAGGCTGGTGGTCCTGCCTCTCACCTTTCTCGGCTTCACGCTGTGGAAACAAGGCATTTCGGATCATTGGTATCTCCCGCGGTGAGGCTGAGTCTTTGGGCCTCTCACTGTCTCACCACAGGCAGGTCGGTGGTCTTTCTGTCTTCCACCGTCTCCTCTCTCTGGTCTCGCCCACCCCCCCCCCGCTCTGTCTGCGATATGTCTCCCCCCCCCCCAATACTTCTGCAGGGCGCTCAAGGTACGCCGGCAACCCCCTTCTGGTGAAACTACAAAAATCACGAATCACTACTCACCTTCACTCTTTCATTCCTCTTTTTCCCCACCTTTGTAACAAACTCCCACACTCTCTTCAATCCCATTCTTCCCTCTAGGCCTTCAAAACAGCTGTTCACCACCACCTCTTATCTTCCCCATCCAAATCCTTGATCTTTTCTACCCCCGATAATCCACCCAAGCCCACATCCTTCAAATTCCCTGCTTTCCTTCCTGAAAGTCCCTGTAGCATCCACCTTGTGTACCCCTTGTTCCCCATCCTATCCCTCTCCCTTCCACAGATTTCCTCATGTCTCTGTGTTCCCCATTGTTTTGTCCTTCCCTCTCCCTCCCCTCCTGTCTCATGGCCCCCTTACTGTGCGTTGTGTGTTAGCTCTCACACGAGCCTCGACAATGTATACAAAAAAAAAACGTTGGAGGCGACAAAAAACGGGTTGGTAGGAATAGAAAAAGGGGTGTTTTTTATTTTATTTTTTTTAACCCTTTGTGTGCTGCGGTCGCAGTTTTTCGACGAGATAAAAACAAATGAACCATTTTTGTTGTTGATTTAATTTTGGTTATCCATCTAACTTGACACCCAAGTTGTGTTTTTTGCAAATACCACTTGAAATTCACAGTCCTATGAAAAAAAAAATTCATTAAGCAACAGAGAACAATGCAGCCGTAAACAATGCAACATGCAAAGGGTTAATCAAACATGGTAAAAACGCTATTCGATATGTTGACTAATCAGTATTGATAAGGAGGTTCCAAGTAAGACAACATACATAACATTTGTCAATTTTATTTGCTTTTTTCGTTTCCAGTTGTCGCATGTGACACGCGGCGTCACATTTACTCGAAATAGCATCCCCACAATAAAGAGCAGTGTTACCCGGTTTATAGAGACCAGGTGATGATAAATGGTGATGAATGCTATTTGATGATCTTGACAATAAAACTTTGAGAAATGTTTGTTCATTCACAAGCATCAAACCGCATCATGGCATCCCATTGTATCATTTTGTTTTTTTTATTGCGGTTTGAATTTGGAACAGTAATTTGTGGACACCCTGTTTCGAATGAAAACCATCTGAATCAAATCGTACCATTCAAAATACTCGAAATTGCCAATAAATATCACAGTTCGAAGTCGAAGAGCGAATTGGAAAGCCAATAGGCCTACCGATTGATTCGGGTTGACGACAAATGGTGGACGACAGGGTGTGACGATGTGTACAGATGAGGATTGAAGGAATTGGTCAGTTGGGTGAAGCTCATGATGTCACCAAACCAATATAGTCAGACTAGGGTGGTACCTTGCATATCAGATAAAGGTCGCTCAAGATCTGTCACTCTGTGTGCGAATCCATGCGAATGAAATGGAAGCTAAACATTGCGTTTTAGAAATTGTTCGTACTTTCCATGCAATACGGGTTTTAACGGTATTAAAATGGGTTTAAAGAAAGAAAACTGGCCAAACCCGCAAAATACCGGTCACTTGCCATGTAAGAACATATGGTGTTGATGTTCACAATGTGTGTCAGGTTCTATTGTGATCTTCATAAGCTAAAATGTATTTGTCAAATTTGGTTTTAAAATATTCAAACGATGAGTGTTATGACAATGGTTGTGACGTCATAATGGCAGTTTTTTCATAAAAGCTTGGCATTCTTGTTTCTGATCACAAACTTTACTCTCGAGGTCCTGCTCTGAGTGGTATTGTATAGTTGTCAAACTGAAACGTTCACTGAAATAATGCCGATCCATTTATGTTCTCGCTATTGGAAGTCTACTCTAAAATGACCTAACTTATGTGGCTATTATTTTCGGTTAATACTTAAAATATACTACATGATACTGTGTGTGCATGGTACACTCATGAACTGTAATCAATATCCAATAGTGGTTCTAAGAGCGTTTCAGAAAGAGGTTTATAAGATGTGTTCTATAAATTACATGAATACGAGAATAAATGCATCCATTCATGAGGGCAATCCTTTGAAGGCCAAATGTTTCACTAGTTGGTAACTGTTAAACATTTATATGATGATTATGTCGTGTTCATATACATTTTATCAGCCAACTCGTCTTTTGTATTTGCTGTGCTGCAAAAATATTGTGTTTGAGTATGGTTTCCTTTTGTTCCAAGAAATAATCTAACAATTTAAACATATGTGATGACTCAGAGTTGAGATTTTGGGTCTTGTACACGAACTTTACATGCATGGTCTCACTTCCGGCGCTGTAAAATTCCCACGCGACGTCTCTGATAAATTGTTGACAAGTGGTCCGGTAGGCCACGGTGGCATCGTTAATGGCGTAGCCTAGAATCCACATGCCATAGCCTACTTGCAGCAGCATATGGACTCATTCAACAAATTGTTTTTGAATGTTGCCATTCCAAGCCAAAAAAGCATGGCCACTTAACTGAGATGTGGTGCAAACCAGGGGGCCACAGGGTTTACGTGGTTAGGTCGTCACAGGGTGGATGGAGGAATTGCCTTTGATACATGGAAAACGATGTCCATTGCTGCTTTATGAGCTGAAACCCCTGGCTGGAGAAATGCCTCTTCCTCTCCCCTGTGATGCCAAGCTTATGTTTGACAGGTCCTGAACATGTAAGGCCACCATTGGTTTCCTGTGCCTTGTTTGTTTAAATGAATACAAATTCTTACTGATGCAGAACAGTGTTATAATTCTGGGGAAGGAGAGTGTACATCAAGGAGAGCACTCGAGAGATACGGATGGAGTAGATGATGAAATTTTTAAACTCAATCTTTGTTATTTTAAGGCATAGATTTCATCTGAGCCGATTTCCCTTTTCAACCTTTCCTTCAATGGGAAAGTTCAAATGATCTTTTCATCTTTCCGTATAATGTATAATTACAGGGCAAGGGGGAAGGTGCTCCTTTACAAAATGTCAGAAGTATAGGAAAATGGGCTGCAATCCTCAGAATTCTTGTGCCTTCCCATGCCCTGGCCATATGTATCATGGCTGCGCAGCTGGCCCCAATCAAGGTAATGTTGCTTGGCAGAGGCGTTTGGAAACTCGATCTCCTAGCACGCCACTGCCTGCGCCTGCGTACAAGTGTCCCTTTCACTCCGGTCCAAGTCCTAATTCTGAAGGCCTCAAAGTTGTGATGACAAACTTGCTAATTTGGTGCAGACTCTCCCCTAAACTTCTGTGGCAGTGTATGAGAATATTTTTGTACTTTAAGCCCTCCTCTTTTTGTGTTCTCAAGTCTGAGCGCAGTTTTAGATATTGAGCGGTAATCTCCAACCTGCTAAGCACAGAGTCTTCACTGCATTTCGAGTTTCGATGTAGGGCAGGGCTCAAGAGCTTCATCCACTGCACCTGCTGCAAAATTTCCCACAAGGACGAAATCTGAGCTGGCATGGTCGTTTGTCGTATTTCCTTTTCCGCCCTTCCCCCTCCCTCTCTCCCCCCCCCTCCTTCTCACTCCTCTTGAAGATGGTATGCCCAGCTGTTCCCTGGCTCTACGTGTGGTGAGTGAACAAGCTGCTGTGCCTTTTGTATTGCCGTACAGAAAAGTGTGGGAAGGGTCGACTTATGAAAGCCACCACTGTCAACCAGAATTCTGCTTTTCGTTGGTGGAGTTAGTGGTTCAAAGGAGCATGGATGCCTTGCTGGATAAAGTTCAAATGCATTTAACTACAGCAACTTAGACAGCTATGTCTGGGCTACAGAAGGACACAACAATCCCTTCTGTTTTGTGAATATTTTTGAGGGGGTTCAATAAATCCCTCTTTTTCTTTTTTTGAAATGATTATTATTTTGGCATTTGCCATGTTGTTGTTGTTGTTGTTGTTGTTGTTGTTGTTGTTTGCTTGTTTTTCATTTCTTGGGATTTTGAAGTTTCCAATGCTTTCAAATACAATGTGTCCAGTTGTCATTGAGTAATGATTCATGTGGATCAATGATTTGCTTGATAGAAGAAAAAAAAAATTTAATCCAAAAACTCGCATCCAAAAGTATCGTAAGTAAAAGTAACATTCCAGTTCGTTGAAAATTCAATCTGGACAGCTGTGGCATTTGGTGAGTAATGACTTTTGCACAGCTGTGAAATCGAGGTGAGGAATGGACAGACATACTAAAGGACTGGACCATTTCAGATAGACAGACAAATAGATAGATGGGTGGATATGACTAGAGAATATTTTCAGCTTCCACTATACTGCAAAAAAAAAAAACCTGTTCTTTCAGCCTCCACTGTATGAGAGAGATAGAGAGGGGGAGAGAGAGAGGGTGGAAGAGGGAGGGGGAACGAGAGACATGGGGAGAGGGAGTGTGAGGATAGAGAAGGGAGGGAAGGTGAGAGAGAGAGAGAGAGAGAGAGAGAGAGAGAGAGAGAGAGAGAGAGAGAGAGAGAGAGAGAGAGAGAGAGAGAGAGAGAGAGAGAGAGAGAGAGAGAGAGAGAGAGAGAGAGAGAGAGATAGATAGATAGATAGATAGATAGATAGATAGATAGATAGATGATTAATTCCTTAAATTTTCACTGTACTTTGACACAGACAAAAATATTATTGGTCTTGGTTAATTGACTAACTGACCGGTTCAATGACCCTTCAGATCATCAGACAGAATGAGAGCTTTAAAAACAAACTCTCAAAATTTAACAATGACCTCTAGAGGGCAGTGTTCCATCCAGCATTTTAAACCTTCGGTCTTTGGTACGTGTTTCTCTTTTGCCAAAAGCCTTTTACATTAAAGTATTAAAAGATTTATTGTTTTTTAATCCAAACATTCAGACAAAACGAAACGCATCTCAGCCCAAGGACGAAAGTACACGGTCATGAGAAGCTTGTCAAACGAATACACATGTACCTTGTCCCAAAGGCCAAAATGCCTGGTCAATGGTCATGCAATTAAACACATGCATCTTGGCCTTGAAGATTAAAAAAATACATAATCGTGTAAGAGAAATACTTGCTTTTTCTGCTTTCACACATCATCAGCAAGATAAAGACAAGCTTAGAAATGCAAGACTTTTGGCTCAGGCTGTATACTGTTACATTCCCCAGTGCATGACAAATGCTTGATTGGCATTACTCAACATGTCAGATTGGATTGACCGAGAGAGAGAGGGAGAATGAGAATGAATGAATGAATGAATGCTACCCAATGTTACTTGCATTTGGGGTCATATGATGCTAGTCAGCATCTGTGTTTCAGCTTCATTCACCATTAATATTTTATTGCCTTTCGGGGCCATTTTCCAGAGATAAATAGACGACTCAAAATAAATAGTAAGCAGTTTCTTCTCCAGCATGTGTTTTTTTTTTTCCAGAACACTCCCAGTTTTGACAAAAGTCATGTCAGAAGATTCCAGCAGTTATTTCCAGAGAAACCAGTATGTCGACCCCGTGTTCAGAGGCCCTGCCCTCGAGAGTGCCCTTGCGCATTCTGCACTCAAATGGCCAGAAAATTACGGTTTAATCATCCCAAATAGGCTCTGGTGGCCGGAGAGAGGCCAATTTGACTGTGGTCTTCTTCACAGATCATCAAGCGTATAATTGCCATCCCACTACGGCTCCAGTTAAACGGCATCGTGCTTCGACACTTCCTTTTGTGCTCGGCAATAGTCCCTTCGGCTTCATAATGCCAAAATGGCCGATTTCCGTCAAGTGACGTGATTTTGTTTTGAGCTCTGCTTGACGAAACGTAACGCTAGAGTTTAACCAACTACCATTGTGGACCCGCTGGGCTTGCAGAGCCTATCACTGGCAGTGGCACAATGCTTGTGATATTTATTCCGGAACAGGCAGTGATTGCTAAGAAACGAGCTCTTATCCCAGACAACACCCTCGACCATAGAGAGACTTAAAATTCAACTTGGGAGATTTGGATGACAGTGTTGACCCCATAGTTTCAGCTGTATGCAAATCTTCTCGTCACTTCTCTTGTCATTAATGCCAGACATGTACATGAAGGCATCGCATGGCTTCAGTCCAGCATGGCTTTGCTGCCTACACTCTTTGTGCTGCCTCCACACTTTCCTACACTCTTTTGTGACGAGCCTTGCATTTTATAATAGCTCACAAATAATGAATGCCTCACCCTTCAGAAAAAAAAAAAACCCAAGCAAAACGAGCGAGGGAGGTAGCTTGGAAATCGAGCTGGGAGACGTTTAGGGAAATGGACAGGTTTGGTTGCACTTGAAAAGTTCTGGAAAGGATGTTTTTTTTTTTTTCTTTCTAGTTTTCCTCTTCGTATTTGAATAAATTATTGATGCAGCAAACGCTTGCTTCAGGGGGACTTAATTAACGCCCTCATTTGCATGTTTAATTAACGGTTGGAGCTGAGAGTTTGTATGCAAGGCACAGTTTCTGTGCAATGCAAGTGGCTTCTAGCAGTTGCCCCGATTGAAAATTGGCTTGAAGATGCACAATGAGATCGGAGGACGGGAAAAGACGATGATACGAACTTTGTTTGGGTTCATTTTCCTTCGAACTCCGACCGCTGTTAAGCTCGTTTGCATTATTTACGTGGAATACGCGATGGATTGATCCTGAAAGTCGAGCCTTCAACTATCGTGGTGAACATCTTTCGAGTGCGCTGGCTAATTCATCCGCTGTGTGGAGTTTGTGGCCTCGGCCTATTGCTCGGACATCGAATGATGTCGTGTGAAATGAGGTGTAGATCGAGTTTTCGTGGAACGATACCGTGATGAAGCCATCAGATGCAGAGATTTCGCCTCGTTGCTTTTTTGGAACCACAAAAGTTGGCCCTGGTGTTCGCATTTTGAAGGCATTCATGAAATTGGCAGAGAAAATTTGCCTCACTGATGCCGTTTGAATGAAAAGTAAGTGTGACCTGGCCACACGCCATAAGGATGAGGCACTTGCACTCGTGTGGGACTTCGACTTCAGTTGCTGTCAGTTTGGTACCACAAATGCTTCTGCTCACAATGGCAGCTTTAAGTCAAGGTGGCCTTTTGTCCCTGTCCAAGCAACGGTAACCCTCGTCGCCTTTTCCGCCCCACTGGAATTGTGTTGTGGCTCCTGGGATGAGCTGCAGGAATGCCCGGACAAGTGCCGTCCATGCGTGGCACCGCGCCATGCCAAGCTTCGAGCAAATCGCGCATTATCTCGCTAATGCTTTGTCGCCATGGTGACCTGCAGAAAATCATCACGGCTGTAGGAGCTTTGCGAGCACCCGGGGAATTTTATATCGCAGCGTTGATTGCAATTAACAGATGGGTATTAAAATTAACTGTCGTGGCGGTCGGAGGGAGGGAAATGACAAGAGACAGATGGAGGCGCATGATGTGACTTGGTTTTGCTGATACCGGCCGTGGGTAGCCAGGAAAGCAGCAGGAAAAGGAGGACAACTGTCTGACCCAATGGGCAACCTGACCAATTCTGTGATGTCCACTGCATTGACAACAAACAAATCCTGGTGACCAAAAGGGCTCTCCACGACATTCCATCCCAATGTCACGTCGCCGCTTTATGGAACTCTTGGCAAATTGTGCATGGTTCGCTGTTGCCCTCTGGTGGGTTGTGCCTACCGTGCATTCTTATGCACGGTGCTGGAGTTTCATAGGCATACCTGTGTGCCATCAGATAGTTGTTTTGTGCCTTGGAATTCCCAGAGATGGTAACATTTTACAAATTGGCTTTTTGTTCAAATCAAGCAGGAACATTATTTCACTCTATTAATAGCTAAATTTGAACATATTCCTGTTTCGTCGTTGCATTATATCATGTTGCGTCAGCAAATCGTGCTGCATTTTTGAGAGGATTTAAAAGCTGACTCTCCTGTCTCCGTTCAGTTCGACATTAACAATCTCATTGTATATTTTGTCGTTATGCCTTCAGAGTATGTCGTTGGCCCAGTACCATGACTGTATAAAACCAATTTGAGATAATGGAATATGGATGTTAAGCTGAGTAGGATGGCGCTATATATGATGAGCCTTTAATGGCCACAATTATTCCCACCTCGTGGGGTTGGCCGGGGAACGTTTTTGGCCCAAGTCTTTCACGAACCGGCTGGCCCGGCCTGACATTCAACGAAATAGATTGGAGCAGAAATTTGGAATTTGGCCATGGTGCCGGCGATAGCTCACTTGCTCTTCACAAAGGACACTGTGGGATCTTTATTGTCCACCAACTAATGCCGGCAGACGCAACGCCAAGTTTCACGTCCATCCGGCAGACCGCGCACAATGATAAATCGCTCAGCTCGAAAACACCAGGATGGCAGTTTATAGCCGAGTCAAGATTTGAACCCAAACTAGACAACTCGGAGGTGAGTTTGCATACCTCTAGGCTATCCTGATAGCCAGGTTTGGTGGGGATGTGAAGTGTAAATTTGAGTTGGCCTGTTTAGGATTCCCATATGAAACCATGACTCATGATTCTGGGATCACAGGTTCAATTTCTATGTACTGTGTTGATTTGTCTAATCTTTACTTTTGTCCTTGTAATTCATGCAAAAGTGCATTGATGTCCTCTAATATCCTTGTCCTACGTGTGATACATTGGTTTTAGATCATTGCTTAAAAAATATTGAGTATGATTTTCAGAAAATGGATAGGTTTAGTTGTATAGAATAGATAATGTATCTCAGAGTAGATGTAAAAGGATATGATGGGTTAAATATCTCCTTCCTATGTCTAATATCTCTATTATAATACCAAGCTTGCACACTAAAAACTCGACTCGCCATCACACGATCCCTATGAAATTGCTGTGGCACTTAGCGGACATGCCGACAATGTTTGGGAAGTCTTGGCGTTCCATAGTACCACTTGCATTTCGCACAATGCGTATTTTTGTCATTCCCCGTGTACGGTCTGTCGTCTGCTACCAGCTATGTTGTACTGCTATCCCGTGCATGTGCACGGGTATCGCTAGTCCCTTGTATTAGAATGCCTGCTTGACTCATTGCAACTTTAAAGATTAAAAGTAAGACTTCAGCGTCGCAGCAAGATATACCAACTTTTATGGACCCCAGGGAGACAACTTTATTACATTTAATGTCTACTTTTGAGCACTTGATGATGATAAGGTTGGTGTTTTCATGCGTTCACAGGTCGGATCTCACCGAGAGGATGGTGTTGGGATCCACACATCACTGTCCAGTGTCATGCAAGGTCCAGCAGGCCAAGACATGACGGCAACACAGGAAGCCTTCCGCAGTAAGGCGCACAAATCACGAACCTGAACATTCACCAATTGTTAGTGACCTTACAAAACATCAAGGTCTCATTTCGTGGGCCTGATGTTTGAAGTTGCCTCATTGTTTGTAGTTGTGTTTTTTTTTCAATTTCTTGGAAAGTCGTTTCCTCGACGGGTGAGTGACCAGGGGTGATCCATATCACCTTGACACTCATTTATTTGACTTGAGCTATGAGTCATCTTGCCTGCACTGGATAAGAAGGCCTGCTGTTGTCCATTACTTCCATGTCTGGTTAAACTGCTTGATGAGCATTTTAAAGCATTTTAATAGCCCCCCTAATTGGTTTCTCCTATCCATTGAGAGCTTTCCCGAGGTCGTATTTCGGGCTCAAGTCTGCCAGTGCTTTGTATTGTACTGTGGCATGGTGCCTGACATCGAAGCCAAGTCGCTCTTCAAACAGTCTTTTCATATTTCTTACCATGTCTCATCTTCCAGGTTATTTTGTTTTTCCTCATCAATTTCCCATTAGGTTTCGGCTGTTAACATGTTTACATGATCTACAAATGTTTCCATGAATATATATATACATATATATATATATATATATATATATATATATATATATATATATATATATATATATATATATATATATATATATATATATATATATATATATATATATATATATATATATATACGTTCATGTTGTAGTTTCAAAAAGATTTTTAGTCCACGACCGGTTTCACTGAAGGGAAGTGCAGGTTTGCTGTCTGTCCGTCTGTCCGTCCCACCTGTGGTTTTTCAGACTTTTTTTTCCCCACACCCGTTAACATATTCAACTGAAACTTGGTACGTGGCTTTATTATGATAAGTTACAGAACAAGTTTGAGTTTCAGGGTGTTTTGCCAATTTTTCAGATATGCCCTAAATTGACGTAGAAAATATCACATTGGAAGGGAACATGTATGGTAAAGCAATTCTCACTCTTGTGTTGTTTTCCTCTAATTTTCATGAGACTTACTGCCAATGTTGGTGTATCTCAGTCCCCTGGTGATTTGGTATGACCCTCTCTCCAAAATATTCTCAAAACTTCAAAACCAGTGTAGAAAAGTATAATCCCACTCTGCTGTACCGTACGACCACTCTGCTTCTTGACAGGTCATGGCTATTGCCTCATGAGGTCTATCTCTGAAAGTGACCCTCAAACAGAAATTCAGGTGTACAGTTTTAAATACTCATGCTTGCTCATAAAGACCGCACCTCCAGGGAATAATTTAATTTTACTGCGGAAAACTATGTCTGTTATTCCAAAACTTTCCACTGATAATCATTGAGATTGACACCGAGCATTTGTCATGATCGTACTGTGTGTGAGGTCACAATCTTCGCAGAACATTACGTATCCAAGGATTTGCAGCATTATTCCGCCGAGACATCATTTTGAATAAAAAAAATTTAATGTTTCAGTGGATTCTTCAAATTATCCAGGATATTCCGATGATGTCACACAGCCTGAGGAAGGATATAGGGACCACCGAGATTTCATATAAACATACTTATATCACAGTGCTAGGTCTCCATGATATAGTAATAAGTTATACACAGATATTTTCAAAGCAACTCGCAAGCTAATTCAACTTGATAAACTGGAACGGCACCCGGTAGAGCGCATACCTCCACCGGGTTGATCCTTCACCAGCCAAGATTGAATCGGCTTATTCTCGTCACCTAACCAACTCATCCACCAAGTTTTGTCATAACCCGTCCACAACTTTTTAGGTATCGTGCTAAATATTGGTTTTGGCCCCATCTCTCAATGGTAAAGAATCAATTTTTAAAAATTTAAAAACGATAGTATCCGGATCCAGTTTTGGCTCGTCACCAAAAATCGAATCAATTAGTTATTGTCACACACCCAACCTGTCCACCAAATTTCGTATGAATCCGTCCATAGCCTTTTGAGATATCGTGCCATTTATCATTTTGGCCCTTTCTCTGAATTGTGAAGAATCACTTTTTAAATAATTATATCCGATTCTTCACCAAATTCTAATCAATTTGTCCTTGTCACACACCCAACTTGGCCACCAAGTTACATCCTAATCCATCCGTAACTTTTTGAGATATCCTACTCATCGACAAACAGGGGTGAAAACATAACCTCTGTCCACTTTCGGTCGCAGAGGTAATCAAAGATACGAGTTAAACAAAGTCAATATGTGCTGAGTCATACTTCAAGTTAGCTCGAATATGCTCTCCTTCATTCTGCAAATGTTTCTGAACTGAGTAAAAATTTATTGTAACTTATTAAAGTTTATTGTAACATCACATTCAACTTTGTTCCCAGTTCTGGTAAAAAATTCAAAAGTTTAATTCTAAAAGTGTCTGTACACTATGTGCAGTAGTGCAGTAAAAGTGCAGTAATTGTATCATCACAACTTTTACACGATTCTTATGAGGTCATTTCCTTATTTGCATTGGGTAGAATTTTCACAACCTCATTTATCATACTTCCTTGTGATGTTTTTGACCTTGCCCATTTATTTACTTGCCCAGCATGTCTTTTATACTGCCATAAAGATTAAAGGCTTGAGATCGCCAGATGACATTGCATTTTATTTCATCATGATCAAAACTATGACAGCAATTAACTGGTGTCTCGTTTAAAAAAGGCAAGTGCGATTGTTTACAGTAGTTGTCAAAATCTGTCAGTATACATAACTCATGCTGGTTAATGCAATCAACATCTGCAGACAGGGTGCAGTAGTGGAATCCCATTTGAATTGCTTTTCAAATCATATTTGGTTGTAAAAGTGATGGGTGTATTGTTGAGAGGGGAGGTGGGGTCGGAGCATCGTGAATGTCAGGGAGTCATATATCCAGGAAAGCTTGTTTACTTTAAGCTGTTGTGTGTACCTCATGTTTCAGGCTTGACTGGGTTGCTGCAAGGGACATTAGGAAGTGGTGGTGGCACAGATTCCGACGTAAAGTCAGAAGATAATGACAAAGACGAGAATGAAGATGGGAAAAGCAACCGTGAAGACCGCAAGTTGGATGATGACAAGGATGACCTCAAGTTAGTAAAATGGAATAGGTTGATATCATCTTTGATCACCTGACTTCCACTCTTGTCTTCTCCTAGTGCTCCAACACTTTACTTTCATCTCCTTTTTCATTATGACCAGCACATTACCCATAGGGTGTTTGCGTCACCCCCTGCAGTCACGCAAGCATACTTACATTTTTACTGTGAATAAACTTACACATGCAATTCTGACAACTCCTCAACAAAAAAATCCTCAGTGCTCCCCTCCCATCTCTGTCCCATCTTTGCTCTCCCCCCCCCCACCCCCCAACGCCAAGTCCTCACCCTTCCCCTACCATCTGTATGGCACCAATCTCCTTCCCACACTCAAGCCTTCACCCTCTCCTCCACCCCATAACGAAAGTCCTCAACTCCTCCCCCCAAAGCCTCAACACCCCTCCCCCTTCCAAAGCTATTCCATCTTCACTCTCACCCTCCTCCTGCTCGTAAAAGTAAACGGGAATACGGGAATTCCCACGTCAAAACTATGGAATATTAAGAGTTTTCTGCTCCCCTATCATGCCATCACCGACTTCACAGTTACCTGTTCAACTCACAATATCAAGAGAAAATAGTTGGATATAATAGCAAACCTGTGTAACCTCTGCAGTAAAAGTGCTGCTTGAGAGAAAGGGTTCTCAAGGGGAATTCTAAAAGTTCAACAAAAGGTAATTCTAAATGGTTTTATAGCATTCCTAAATTGGCAGCCATAGTTTAGAAATTATGGGTCAGGTCAGGCAAACTGTCCAACCAATGGGAGGAACTCACATGCAAGACTCCTTTTATATATCGACTATCAAATCACTTTCTCTTTGGAATTGGTTTTTCAATGCCTCTTTTTTTGTGAGTGTGATTGTGAATTAATGCAATTTTTTTGGTGATAAACAACAAATTAGAAATTGTACACAGTAGACCCTCAAATATCATGGAGGTTAGGTTCCTGGAAAATGTCAACATAGTTAAAACCACAATAGTGGAAACCAAGGGCCAATGGGAAAAGTGGGGATCGGTTCCTGGATTTCGAGAAAATAGAGAGGAAGGTGGATGGCAGCCTGAAATAAATACATCACAACTGAAATACACATGTAAAATAAACATAAAACATGTTAACATCGAAATGAACATATAAATACAGTATAAAACTAGAAGGGCACTTGGTGGAGCACATACCTCCACCAAGCAATGCTTGATCCATGAGAACATATCGATCCCAATACATTTTCTAAATATTGTGACGTCCACGGGACTTGAACAGTCCCGCCAACGTAGAATGAGCCGAAACGATGGAGGCGGTTTATTTATTTATAACCCAAACATGGCGGTTCTAATCGCTCTACCGCAAACGGGACGAGGAAGGTGGCACGAGTCACTTTTCACTGAGTTGATGATGTTTATTCGTTTTTATTATTACCAGAAATAACAAGACTCGGCAAGAAGAGGGATCCGGGGCGATTCGACGGGATGGTGTGGGATCGGGCGTGGGGAAAACACAGACAATTCCAATGAATATACAGATCTCAAACCTCTAAGGCGCCAAGTTCACACACACACACACACACACACACACACACACACACACACACACACACAAACACACACACACACACAAACACACACACACACACACACAAAACGTAGCTATTTCTGGTGGTCAGGCTGGACCGTGATGTGGACGCAACTGTCCCTGGATCGGCGTCGGACGAGCTGGCCTTGCTCTCGTCAGGGGGCAGGAGAAACCGTGGTGCTGTCGACCTCCTGGTCTTGGCCCAAGTCCGCTCACAGCCGCCAGGGAACCAGTTATGGCACCAAGTTGCGAGCAGGAGAGGGAGGCAGGTCCGCCCGCCGTTCGACCCCGTACTCCGAGTCAGCAGAACCCCAGAGCCAACCAAGGTGAGGCACGAGGCTCAGCAAGGCTCCAAGATACGATGAAAAACACGATCGAATCAGCACAACAACAAGGATGCTCTCCGCGCAGCAGCCTCCCCACCAAAAAAACACGATCTTTTGGTTGTAATCTTCTTCCTCTTCCTTTTCGATCCCGAACAGAACCTTTTTATCCTTCTGTCCTCGTCACTTCCAATCGAGCCGTTTATTGACCTACCGCCGTCGCCTCCTGCCAATCGTGATCACGGGGCGGAGCAATCCGCTGCACTGTCCTGTGATGTCACGGCCAGTCTCCAGAGAATACCAAAAAGGGGTTTACGCAGACACACTTACCCTATCCTGTGTCCCTATCTAATTACGTGACAATTATCATCTCCCCCCTTGAAGAAATGAACATTTACTAGACAACTTATCACCACTGAATTGCTACTTATTACATCGAGATCCTGGTAAACTCGAACAGCATGGCATACCTAATTAAACATCCTAATTACCCTTTGAATGCATACCCCCCCCTCAAACGTAACACTGCCCCCTCCTCTGGTACCGCAGCTCCTGCAAGGTATATCACAGGCGCTACCGTACCAGCCTTAACACTTACTGACTCACACCTAATTAACCTAACGAAATAAAGTAGGAGGGGCAATGGGCAGCGAGTCGCAGCTAACTTACCTATCCTGCTTAATGTACTACCCCCTTATGGCCTTATCCTCGCCTAAACAATCATTCGTTTTTTTATTTTTCTTATTTTTTATTTTATCACATGATAGCACTGAGCGAAGTTACACTCCATCTTCTGGATCATCGCTCTTGCCCAACACTCTTCCAGTGATCTGGGGAGGGGAAACAAAAGGTTCCACAAAAACACAACACTTATACTTTACATTCCTACTCTAAGCCTTAACGACACTATTCACAGGATATTTACACTTGACCGCCTCCCCCAGTGGATGCTAATAGACCCAGCGTTACCTGGGGAGCCAATTTTCAAATTTGCTTGCCCCAAAATTATGCGGACATCATGCCCTTGCTGCACCTGTCAAGTTGTGCGGGATCGAGTGGGACTCACACATCTTCACAACACTCACACCATGGTCATCATCACATTTCTAGGTCATGGTCCTCATTTTAATCATGCAGGCTGAATCCCGTCATGGCCGTGGGGTGGGTTACCACAAGATGATGGGGGCATCTCAGGTGCAACCATGCCCACAGGTAAGCTTTAGTCCAACGCGGACCTTTCTCCGCCCCGCTCCCTTTGATTCCCTCCCCCCTGGTAGCCATCAGCTCTAATCCCGTACAACACTCTGGAAGGGGTCTCACTGGCTCCTCTGGCCTTCCTGGGTCGCCAAGGTCCTACCCGCCTTGGTCGCCCAACCAGACCCTCTCCCAGTTGCCTCCAGACACTGTCACCATAAGCCACCAGGTGGTGAATCGCCTTGAAGGGGGTCGCAATTCCCGCTCACCGTGAGCTTCAGCTATCCCTGTGGACAAGCACATCATCCCCACCCACAAAACCCACATGACTCCCCCACCCCATCGGCCTTACATGTGACACCTGCATTTCTAACACTTCACCGACCATGACCTTCCCTGTTACCACACCATGTCCAATAAAAAATCAATGTGTGCACCATACATTTCACTTCTTAACTTAAAACAACTCACACAGCACTTCTCACCCGATCCATGCACCAGCTATTGGACAGCCACTTGTGCCCGCTTTGTTACCAATTACCCACTGTCCCGATTGTCACTCTAAAACCCAGCAGAACTTACAAACCCATGCCAATTTTCCCACAATTCATTTTTTTTTTCACCAAAGGAGGGCACTTCGCCACTATCTCAGCAGCCGAGCATGGCCCTATATGCTCAGCCCAATCTAGTGTCCCCGACCCCCGACAGTGATCTCCAGACCCGACCTATGAAAGGGCATCTCGGATAGACCTGGCGGTTCAGCAGGAGGATTCACCCTCTCCGAGTCTAAAAGTCTATTGGAGGGTCCCTCCATCGCCGGGTACCGGCAATATCGTTGCATGTGTCCTCTTCGCCCGCACCGGAAACAACTCCCCATAAAAGGCCCCCGTGAGTATCGGTGAAATGTCTCTTCCGGTTCCGGACCCCCTCGGCCATAATCAAATTGCTCTATTGGCTGGGCTGGACCCCGCCGCTTTGGCACACCAACTACCGAATTACCCCTTATCAAACTTAACAAGTTTCTGGCAGATTTCCTTTAACATTTGGGTAATGACAATTTCTCCCAGCCCCCCCTCCCTGATCCTGGATCTCCGCCTGTCGGATCGTCACTGATGGCCTCTCTGGAACCCGACCCGGCCGACTCCACGAGGCCAGCCTGGCCGCGCACTCGGCCGCTCGGTGAACGGTGGGTGGATCCTGAAACTCCACTAGCGCTCGGACCTCAGGGTCAGGAAGAGCAGCTAAAAATTTCTCTAGTGCCAGTCTGTCCCATGCCTCCACTGTAAGGTCCCGATACGCGATCCTGACTGATTGGTAAATGTCCTGCGCCAGCTCCTGCACTGTCTCACCCGGCTTTAATCTGCGGTGCTGGAGCTGAGCCCGCACCAGATCACAGTTTGCTGCAAACCCAAACCGACGGCTCAACGCCTCGCAAATGTGGGAGCTGGTCAACATCCCCTCCGCGATCACGTTTAACACGTCTGCGGCTGGTCTCCACAACGTTGCCACCAAATTCCCTGTACGTTCCTGCTCATTCCACCCGTTTAGTCGGGAAATACACTCAAATTGCGTCAGAAAAGCTTCAACGCTCCCTGACCCGTCGAAATTTACCAGGGGGGTCACTTTTACGGTGGCCCGATTCTCAGTTTCTCCCTTGTCCGAATCCAGCCCAGGGATCAAACACCCTTGTGGCTGCGTATCCAATTTCGGAGCCCACTGTGGCCAAAGATGTTTTGTGGTGAGGGTCTCATGGGTCAATTTTGCCTCCTGTTCCAAACGTTGAATGGACCGATTCACCTCTTCCCGCAAGATCTTCTGGGCCGGCACAACCTCCTCCAAGGCTCCGTCGCGAGTTTGTAGCTGCTCCTCAACCAACCCGGACACTCTACTTACAAAAGACGGCTCTACCAGGCCTTTATCCAAGACTTCATCTTGGCTCATCATTTTATCTTGTTCGTCCAAACGAGCCTCCAATCCTTTTACCTCCTCCGCCAAATTCATCTCTTGCTTCCTCAGCTCTCCCCACTCTTCAACCTGCAGCTGCATATGAGCATCCACACAGGCACGATGACGTTCCAGGCTTTCATCCACTTTATCAACCCGAATGTTCATTGCATCAATTTTATCTACCAATTTTTTTCGTATATTTTCCCCCTCCAATGTAATTTCTACCTTTGTTTCCTCCAATCTATCCTCGAATTTACTTTGTATTTCTCCCAATTTAACATCCACACACTCCTCCATCTCAGTTTTCATTTTCTCCATCTTTTCCCCCAATTCATCCCTCATTAAATCAATCCGTGCACCCAACTGTTCCCCCATTACCCCCAATCGATCCGCCATCTCTGCCCCCTGTGCCGTCATTTTTGCCCTCTGTGTCACGAATTGATTTTCCATTTGTGCCGTCATTTCTGCCCTCTGTGTCACGAATTGATTTTCCATTTGTGCCGTCATTTCTGCCATTTGTGCCCCCTGTGCCGTCATGTCTGCCCTCTGTGTCACGAATTGATTTTCCATTTGTGCCGTCATTTCTGCCATTTGTGCCCCCTGTGCCGTCATTTTTGCCCCCTGTGCTGTAATTGCACTCATTAAACGTTCCAACATTGTCCAGATCGTCATCGTGCCGGTTTCCAGCGCTGCCGGCTCCGTTACGGGCGATGAAGCACGGTCCACGCTCGGAATGGGGGAGGTTCCTTCCTCCTGTGGCCTTCCTCCTCAAACATCTGCACATCCGCCATGGTGCAGAAGTCCCGTTTGCCGCCAATTAATTTAAATTTGAAAAATCCCACCAAAATTTTCCCGCGCTCACGTGCTTTTCTGTAGTAATTTTATATTCCAATTCGTGGCGAGATTTTAATCTTGGTATATTCTCCCGATACCAAATATAATTTAGAGGGGTTCGAACATCCAACACCCTGACACCAATGTGACGTCCACGGGACTTGAACAGTCCCACCAACGTAGAATGAGCCGAAACGATGGAGGCGGTTTATTTATTTATAACCCAAACATGGCGGTTCTAATCGCTCTACCGCAAACGGGATGAGGAAGGTGGCACGAGTCACTTTTCACTAAGTTGATGATGTTTATTCGTTTTTATTATTACCAGAAATAACAAGACTCGGCAAGAAGAGGGATCGGGGCGATTCGACGGGATGGTGTGGGATCGGGCGTGGGGAAAACACAGACAATTCCAATGAATATACAGATCTCAAACCTCTAAGGCGCCAAGTTCACACACACACACACACACACACACACACACACACACACACACACACACACACACACACACACACACACACACACACACACACACACACACACACACACACACACACAAAACGTAGCTATTTCTGGTGGTCAGGCTGGACCGTGGTGTAGACGCAACTGTCCCTGGATCGGCGTCGGACGAGCTGGCCTTGCTCTCGTCAGGGGGGCAGGAGAAACCGTGGTGCTGTCGACCTCCTGGTCTTGGCCCAAGTCCGCTCACAGCCGCCAGGGAACCAGTTCTGGCGCCAAGTTGCGAGCAGGAGAGGGAGGCAGGTCCGCCCGCCGTTTGACCCCGTACTCCGAGTCAGCAGAACCCCAGAGCCAACCAAGGTGAGGGACGAGGCTCAGCAAGGCTCCAAGACACGATGAAAACCACGATCGAATCAGCACAACAACAAGGATGCTCCCCGCGCAACAGCCTCCCCACCAAAAAAACACGATCTTTTGGTTGTAATCTTCTTCCTCTTCCTTTTCGATCCCGAACAGAACCTTTTTATCCTTCTGTCCTCGTCACTTCCAATCGAGCCGTTTATTGGCCCACTGCCGTCGCCTCCTGCCAATCGTGATCATGGGGCGGAGCCATCCGCTGCACTGTCCTGTGACGTCACGGCCAGTCTCCAGAGAATACCAAAAAGGGGTTTACGCAGACACACTTACCCTATCCCGTGTCCCTATCTAATTACGTGACAATTATCATCTCCCCCCTTGAAGAAATGAACATTTACTAGACAACTTATCACCACTGAATTGCTACTTATTACATCGAGATCCTGGTAAACTCGAACAGCATGGCATACCTAATTAAACATCCTAATTACCCTTTGAATGCATACCCCCCCCTCAAACGTAACAATATCATTCTATAGACTATTTTGACCCTATCTCTCAATGGTGAAGAATCACTTAAAAAATTCTAGTAGCCGAATCCGGATCTTTACCAAAATCTAATCAGTTCATCCTTGGACAAGAAGGTCACACACCCAACTTGCCCACAAAATTTAATCTGAATCTATCCACAACTTTTTGAGAAATCTTGCGCAAATAAACAAACAAGACAAGCAGTCATAGACTGGTACTTACGAAATCGTCAACTTGACCTCTGACCTTGTCTAATAAAAGCTGTCTCTGGAGAAGGTAGCGACGCAAACCAGAAGTTTCTACGATGATTCTGTATCAAACCATCAACTTCTTCCGTTCTCGAGTTACCGCGGATTAACGTAACGTAAAGGTCACACTCGACGGCACCCCCAACTCAAAAGCACGCCGGGGCAAGCGTGATGACGTCAGTGCGCACACGCAAAGCCACGTCACCTTTATGTGACTCAAAGACGTGTCTGCTCGAGCGCGCTGCACCACGTGACGGCCGTGACGCGGCGGGTGAAATTTTTTTATACAATCTTAAGACGTCTCCAAAACATCCGATTTTTACCAGAATTTCGACAACCGAGTGTTAAGCGTCCGAAGCGATCGCAAAAACCGAAGACAAAATTAAAATCGAAGTTAAAACGAACTCGTAACGTCGACCGAAGCAAAACTACTCCATTTCTCCACAGGAATTTCCGGAATTATTTAATATTATTTTGTAACACTGAAATTTTTAAAACCGCCATAACTCGACGAATTGACACAAATTCCGCCGAACTTACCTCGATCTTCCAAACTCACGCTCCGTCAACAATACCTTTGGTAACTTTTCTCGAGTTATCATGTTTTGGATGTTTGACCTCATTGTGACCTTGACCTTTGACCGATTTTGACTAAAATCTAATCAGCGCTCGCCATCACCCTCCTGAATCACGTGGTGTAATTTGACATTGGTAGCTTCTTCCGTTCTCGAGTTATCGTGCCTACAAACAAACACACACACACACAAACAAACACACACAAACACACAGAGGACGGAAGTCATCAATATACTTACAAAATCTTTAGATTTCGTAAGTAAAAACAAGCCGGTAGGCGGACATGGGTAGTCGCCTACCCAATAGAACCTGACGCGATGGGCCTGTTCGATGGGGAATGACCTGAGGATTAAGCACAAGAAAATTCATGATTCTAGCTTCAAGGGTTAATGCTGCAGATTGTTTTTTCGTTAAAATACCCCCACATTTAGAGGTTTTTCGGCCGTTGCTTGGCAACGGAGGGGTCCATAGCAACGGTTCTTTCTCACACATAACTAGGACATACCATGAACCTACCATACCAGTTTCATATATATATATCTGACTCATAGTCTCTGAGATATAACGAACTTCGTTTTTTTTATTGTTTTCGACCAGGGTTCATTCAAAGTCTATCTTCTCTGACAGTTTTCATAGGATTCGGCTGGAAATTTTTGACAATATGGCTGAATGTACTGCCCACAGTCGGTCGTCGCCCGATTTTTGATTTTCGAAAAAATAATTTTTTTCTGATTTTTCAAAAATTTCAACGTCCCGTTGCTAGGCAACGGTGGTGTCCATAGCAACGGTTCTCATTTTCACACAACTAGGTCATGGTATGAACCTACCCACCAAGTTTCATCGAAATCGCCATTGTATTAACGGAGCACTGGACCGAACAGACAGACATACAGACATACAGACATACAGACAGACATACAGACAAACATATCGACGGAAAAAGTGATAATAAGGGTAGATCAAAAAAGAAAAAAAATTTTTTTGACTTTATCGACTACCCAACAAACCGACGGAAAAAGTGATAAGGGTAGATCAAAAAAAAAATTTTTTTTTTCGACTTTATCGACTACCCAACAGACAAACATATCGACCGAAATACTGATAATAAGGGTAGAAAAATTTCAAATAATTTTTTTTTTGAAAAAAAAAATTTTCCGATGAGATTGACTACCCAATGATGGCATGCAGAGCACGATACTTGCAAAATGCACCCCCCCCCACCCTTCATGCTCCAAAGGTTGCCATGGATACATCAAATTGTCCATTTCATTAAGATTAAAATTCACAATTGTAATCAAAGGTCAGGTCAATCGGATGAAAATTAATTATTTTTCAGATTGTATTGATGATTTTATAAGTTTGACCTTGAGTCGACCTTTGACCTCAAAAAAAGCTGGTTGCAAAATTCAGTGAGGCACGATGTAATTGCTACTTAATTTTCAGGTGAATCGAATGAAATTTGATGATTTTAGAAGTTTGACCTTTGACCTTTTGAGCCCAAAAATAGTTGGTTTCCCAATTCAGTGACACAATTTGCAAATCTTGTTCAAATTCCAAGTCAATCGGATGAAAAATGATAATATTAGAAATTTGACCTCAAGATGACCTTTGACCTCAAAGTCAATGGACTTCTCAGTTGAGACTACCTCGACAAATTGGTAAAGTTTCATGACGATCGGTTTTGAATTGATACCTGCAGGTGATAAACAAACACAGACAAAATAACAACATCGACTGAACAATATACTTGAAAAATATTCGATTTTGTAAGGAACAAACACACAGACAGGGGTGAAAACATAATCTCCTTAACCTTCGGTGGTGGAGGTAATAAACAAAAATACATTTTTACCTTTTAAATTTACGACAAAACACTGAGGTGCTTTTTGTTTTTTACAAAGCAGCAAGGTGTCTGAAGGTAAACATATTACGTTCTCTGTCGTAAATAGAAAACGCAAGACTCAGCTCGGGATGATGATGATAATGCTGTTTGAGGGGGGAGGGTGGACGTTATAAAGATGTGAATGTAGAACTTCCAATTGCTGTTGGATCATCGAGAGCACAACGGAGTCACCTGCTGCGTTGCCACAAAGAAGAAGGGTAAGACGATCCTTAGCCACCTTGACCCGGGGCAGATATTTCCTGCTTGGACAAGAAGGTACGAGATGGCATCTTCTTCCAAAATAATCCCGTCTCTTCGACGGTAAAAACCTGCTCCGGCATAAATCCCTTCACCTCATTTAGTTCCATGAGCTGCGGTGGGTCGTTTTTCGCAGCATCATAGTTTGCCATGGTTGAACTCGAGCCTTCAGCCCGGGTGCCTCATTGAAACATTGGTAAATCCGCAATTGTTTCTCCCATGCACCAGTCCACTCAAACGGGTAAATCCACAATGGTTTTTGCCATACACTGGTCCACTCCAAGGCATTTTTTTTTTTTCTGTTTGGTCCTCGATCCAAACATTAAGCACTTTTTCCATCCTTTCACGAAGAGAATCACGGGACTGGAATGAGACGTTTGCGCTTTGCGGAGCGGGAACACTTGCACGGATATTTGATTTACTTTTACCGCACAGTTGATTCATTGATCCCGCAATGGCGGCCCACAGATGCCACACTTTGACCTCATGCTTACCGATCTAACAACTCGACTTTTTCGCACAATGTCAGAACCATTCTCTGCCTTTTGGCGCATCTAATTTTGTCCATCATTTTACGTTTGGACCCCATTATTAACTGTTGTGTGTGCTCGATCTAATGAATGTAATATTACAGGACCTCTGTATGTCATCTCTTGTCTGATGACGATTCATTATTAAACTTAACTTTGTTCCCGTATGCTCGTCCGATTACTGCAATTAACGTTGCACGAGAAACAAGAAAAAGCCGAAATAAAATCCCATGAGAACTAGACCACAACACAATAGGTTGCCCGCAATTGGTTGAAACCCACGATATTAGAATCCGTGATATTTGAGGGTTTACTGTACTTTGAGCTCTTCCATGAACTTTCAAAAGTATTGCCTTCAATACCTCAAAAAAATTCCAAATTCTCCTTTCTAGGTTTAAAATTATGAAGTTCAAAATGTCATGAAGTGTTTTATCAAGTTTAAAATGTTTATCTATTTTTAAAGGTTTTATATTTCCCACTATTGGTTGTTTTTTTGTATACATTGTCGAGGCTCGTATAAGAGCTAATACACAGAACGTATAACAATGGGAGCAGGAGACAAGAAAGGCGGGAGAGGGAAGCACAAAACGGTGGGGAACAGAGACATCAGGAGATCTGTGTAAGGGAGAGGGATGGGGCGAGCAAATAGGATAAACAAGGTCTTTCAGAAAGGAAAGCATGGAATTTGAAGGTGGGTTTGGGGTGGATTAATGGGGGTAGAAAAGATCATGGTTTTGGATGGGGAAGACATGAGATGGAGGTGAACAGCTGTTTTGAAGACCTCGAGGGAAAAGTGGGATTGAAGAGAGTGTGGGAGTTTGTTCCAGGAGGTGGAAAAAAAGAGGAATGAAAAAGTGAAGGTGAGCAGTAATTCTTGATTTTGGTAGTTTCACCAGAAGGGGGTTGCTGGTAGACCTTGAGCGCCCTGCGGAAATATGGGGGAGGGGGGGGTAGATCACAGACAGAGCAGGGGGGACGAGGTTGGAGAGGAGATGGCAGAAGACAGAAAGGCACCGACTTGTCTGCGGTGTGAGAGAGAGAGACAGAGACACCCAAAGACTCAGCTTCATCGTGCGAAATACCAATGATCCGAAAATCCTTGGTTTCCACAGCGTTAAGCCGAACTCGGTGTGAGGCAGGAGCACCAGCCCAGGGGGGAGAGCAGTACTCGATCAGGCTGTGGATGAAAGCTTTCTTTGTGGTTCGGAGCTCAGGTGTGCCAAGGAAGGACTTTGCACGACGGAGATGCCCAGTTGCCGGCTGTCTTTGCAGACTACCTTGGAAATGTGGCTTTCCCAGGAAAGATCATGGCAGATAGTGAGGCCCATAAGCTTAAATAAAAGGACTTCTTCAAGAGGATTGTTGAGAAAGTAGATGGGGGAGTTTTTCCTACAGTCCTTTCGGAGAGACTTGGTGAGTGTGAGATTTGTCAGGATTGAAAGACATATTCCAAGTGTTTGACCAGCTTGTGATTTTATCCAGGTCTGTAGAGAGTGAAGAGGCTGCTGCCTGCCAATCTGAAGGATGGCAGATGGTACAGCAGAAGGTGGCATTATCAGCAAAAAGATGAAGAGTATTTTCCAAAGTCAGAGAGATCATTGATGAAAACCAGAAAAAGAACAGGGCCCAGAACGCTACCTTGAGAAACTCCAGCCTGTACAGGAAGAAGAGATGAGAGAACTCCATTAAGAGCCACATGATAACTGCGACAGGAGAGGAATTCTGCGAGCCATGAGTGGAGATTGCTTTGAATATCCTAAGAAGAGAGTTTGGTGAGCAAGGCAGGGTGCCAGGCCATATTGAAAGCTCGCGATATGTCTTCCGAGATTGCTCAGGTCTTTTGTATGGCATTGAGGACCTCCATCCATTGTTGGGAAAGCAGACACAGCATGTCCAGGGTAGAGTGTCCTGGTCTGAATCCAAATTTATGATTGGAAATCAAGCCATTGGAGAAGAGGAAGGATTTAATGTCAGAAGTGATGATGGATTCCATAAACTTGCTGATTATTGGGAGAAGGCTGATTGGTCTGTAGTTTCAGGGATCTGTTTTTGAGTGGTGACCTTTTTTATGCAGAGTGGTACTGTTTGCTGATTTCCAAGCAGATGGCAGATGACCTTGAGCAAATGAGAGGGTGAGTAGAACAGAGAGAGGGCGAGCAAGAGCATTGGAGCAGGTTTTTAGGACATGTGGGCTGATGCCGTCTGGACCGGTTGCAGAATCTGAGTCGAGATTTCACAGCCAGCTCTCCACCTTGTCAGGAAAAAGTACACAGAGTCCAGGGACAGCTGAGTGCGACTGGCTAAGGTGGGTACAGAAAGCGATGGGTTTGAAACACAATATGTAAAAGCAAACACAGAGTTTAGGCATTCAGCATTTTCGCAGGCAGCCCGTGCTTTTCTACCATTTTTCGACCCATCTCTCAATGGTGAAGTATCACTTTAAAACAATTTTTAATTATTGTATCAGGATCTTCACCAAAATCAAATCAATTTCTCCTTGTCACACACCCAACTTGGCTACCAAGTTTCGTCCAAATCCGTCCATAACTTTTTGAGATATCTTGTTTTCCAGTCAGACCCTGACATTGACGGGGGATGTTCCTGAAAAAATGCTGCTAATATCAGGGCATTGTTTCAATGGGTAAAGGGGGGATAGGTTCCCAGCGGTTCGTGATTCAAAAGGGAAAACCATGAATATGTGAAGCACAGGGCTGCGAATGTAGAGGCAGGTCGAAAAAAAACAACCCGTGAATACATGAAATACAGGGCTGCGAATGTAGAAGCAGGTCACATTTCATGAACTGCGAATATGTGGGCTCCGTAAATAGCAGAACTGCAAATGCTGGGCTCCGACTGTATATCGTTTTTAGCCCAATCACTCAATGGTGAAGAATCACTTTTGAAAAATTATCGGATCTGGATCTTCACCAAAATCGACTCAATTCTTCTTTGTCACACACCTAACCTGTACACCAAGTTTTGACCGAATCATCCCACAACTTTTCGAGATATCATACGACAGGGTGTTCCAAAAGTCACCTCGGGATTTAGAAATTAAATAACATTTCTGTTTTTTATCCCCCGCCGCGTGGCGGAAGGGGGATATTGTTATCACCCGGGTCGTCCGTCTGGCTGGGCGTCAACATTTATGGCGTCAACATTTATGGCGTCAACATTTATGGCGTCAACATTTATAGCTGTGAGTGCGATAACTCACAAACTGTTCGCCATATCTATTTGAAATTTGAGTCACACATGTACCACCTGAAAAGGAAGAACCTTATTGATTTTGGGCGTGGCCGGCTCCAAGATGGCCGACTGGGGCGGTCTGTCTGTCTGGCTGGCTGGCTGGCTGGGCGTCAACATTTATGGCGTCAACATTTATAGCTATGAGTGCGATAACTCATAAACTGTTCGCCATATCGATTTGAAATTTGAGTCACACATGTACCACCTGAAAAGGAAGAACCCTATTGATTTTGGGCGTGGCCTGATCCAAGATGGCCGACTGGGGCGGTCCGTCCGTCTGGCTGGCTGGCTGGCTGGGCGTCAACATTTATGGCGTCAACATTTATAGCTATGAGTGCGATAACTCATAAACTGTTCGCCATATCGATTTGAAAATTTGAGTCACACATGTACCACCTGAAAAGGAAGAACCCTATTGATATTGGGCGTGGCCGCATCCAAGATGGCCGCCCCAGTTGGTCATCTTGAAAAAATGTTTTTTGTAATGGAAAACCGCTCATCTGATTTCAATTATTTTTCAATGGCGGGGGATTCCCCATCTCTGATGGCATATTTAATAATTCATGATTCTTTTTATACCAAAAGAAAATCTACAAAATGGAGATAAATTTGCTTTATTTATGAAAAATGATGCAGCTTAGATGTCCTCCATTTTCGGCTTCGCAGAGACGGGCTCTTTCGACAGTATTTTCCATGACAGCGGACAATAACTCTGGCTGCAGCCCTCGAATTTCTGCGCAGATGTTGTCCTTGAGCTGATGAATTGTATGGGGCTTATTGATGTATACACGCTCCTTTATGTAACCCCAAAAGAAAATAATCGGGAGGCGTCAAAGCAGGAGAACGTGATGGCCAAGAAATTTCTGAATTTCGCGGAATTATTCGGTGTCTCTTGTATGGTTTTCGGTGACATCTTGGATGCTGCTGTCCTGTCTGTGTCTGTTTGTGGTGAGGATGTTGAGGTCGTGGAGAGATTCGCTTACCTTGGCAGAGATATTCATGTCTCTGCTGGCTGTGAGGCAAAGGTCAATAGACGTCTGGGTCGGACCTGGGGAGTCATGGATTCACTGGATCATGGGGTGTGCCGCTGCCGGTACCTGTGCGGGAGGACGAAAGTCCGAGTCTTCAGGTCCTTGGTACTTCCAGTCTTGCTCTATGGATGCGAGACTTTGACTCTGAGGAAGGATCTGAGACGGAGACTTAATTCCTTTGGTACCAGGTCTCTTCGGAGAATCCTTGGCTATCGCTGGTCGGATTTTGTGTCCAACAAGCGGTTGCTGAGAGAGACTCGGATGAGATTTGTTACCTGCATGGTCCGTGAGCGTCAGTTGCGGCTGTATGGACATGTGGCTCGTTTTCCTGACGCTGATCCTGCTCACCAGATTCTCTCAGCGAGGGAGTCTCATGAGTGGAGGAGGCCAGTGGGCCGACCACGTGCCTCTTGGTTGCAGCAGGTTGACCATCATCCCAAGGAGATGGGGATGGGCCTGGCATCTGCCTGGGGGATGGCCAGACGGAGGCCCCTGGAGTACCGGCGGAAAGTGGACGCAGCGACGTGCTGTTCTGGCACATGCTCCCATACCTGACCTGATTCGGTGTCCGTGCTCCCGTGCTCTT
>NC_140971.1:88817806-89167806 GCF_056783735.1 Eptatretus burgeri
ATGCCCAGTTGCCGGCTGTCTTTGCAGACTACCTTGGAAATGTGGCTTTCCCAGGAAAGATCATGGCAGATAGTGAGGCCCATAAGCTTAAATAAAAGGACTTCTTCAAGAGGATTGTTGAGAAAGTAGATGGGGGAGTTTTTCCTACAGTCCTTTCGGAGAGACTTGGTGAGTGTGAGATTTGTCAGGATTGAAAGACATATTCCAAGTGTTTGACCAGCTTGTGATTTTATCCAGGTCTGTAGAGAGTGAAGAGGCTGCTGCCTGCCAATCTGAAGGATGGCAGATGGTACAGCAGAAGGTGGCATTATCAGCAAAAAGATGAAGAGTATTTTCCAAAGTCAGAGAGATCATTGATGAAAACCAGAAAAAGAACAGGGCCCAGAACGCTACCTTGAGAAACTCCAGCCTGTACAGGAAGAAGAGATGAGAGAACTCCATTAAGAGCCACATGATAACTGCGACAGGAGAGGAATTCTGCGAGCCATGAGTGGAGATTGCTTTGAATATCCTAAGAAGAGAGTTTGGTGAGCAAGGCAGGGTGCCAGGCCATATTGAAAGCTCGCGATATGTCTTCCGAGATTGCTCAGGTCTTTTGTATGGCATTGAGGACCTCCATCCATTGTTGGGAAAGCAGACACAGCATGTCCAGGGTAGAGTGTCCTGGTCTGAATCCAAATTTATGATTGGAAATCAAGCCATTGGAGAAGAGGAAGGATTTAATGTCAGAAGTGATGATGGAAATTTATGATTGGAAATCAAGCCATTGGAGAAGAGGAAGGATTTAATGTCAGAAGTGATGATGGATTCCATAAACTTGCTGATTATTGGGAGAAGGCTGATTGGTCTGTAGTTTCAGGGATCTGTTTTTGAGTGGTGACCTTTTTTATGCAGAGTGGTACTGTTTGCTGATTTCCAAGCAGATGGCAGATGACCTTGAGCAAATGAGAGGGTGAGTAGAACAGAGAGAGGGCGAGCAAGAGCATTGGAGCAGGTTTTTAGGACATGTGGGCTGATGCCGTCTGGACCGGTTGCAGAATCAGACTCGAGGTTTGACAGCAAGCTCTCCACCTTGTCAGGAAAAAGTACACAGAGTCCAGGGACAGCTGAGTGCGACTGGCTAAGGTGGGTACAGAAAGCGATGGGTTTGAAACACAATATGTAAAAGCAAACACAGAGTTTAGGCATTCAGCATTTTCGCAGGCAGCCCGTGCTTTTCTACCATTTTTCGACCCATCTCTCAATGGTGAAGTATCACTTTAAAACAATTTTTAATTATTGTATCAGGATCTTCACCAAAATCAAATCAATTTCTCCTTGTCACACACCCAACTTGGCTACCAAGTTTCGTCCAAATCCGTCCATAACTTTTTGAGATATCTTGTTTTCCAGTCAGACCCTGACATTGACGGGGGATGTTCCTGAAAAAATGCTGCTAATATCAGGGCATTGTTTCAATGGGTAAAGGGGGGATAGGTTCCCAGCGGTTCGTGATTCAAAAGGGAAAACCATGAATATGTGAAGCACAGGGCTGCGAATGTAGAGGCAGGTCGAAAAAAAACAACCCGTGAATACATGAAATACAGGGCTGCGAATGTAGAAGCAGGTCACATTTCATGAACTGCGAATATGTGGGCTCCGTAAATAGCAGAACTGCAAATGCTGGGCTCCGACTGTATATCGTTTTTAGCCCAATCACTCAATGGTGAAGAATCACTTTTGAAAAATTATCGGATCTGGATCTTCACCAAAATCGACTCAATTCTTCTTTGTCACACACCTAACCTGTACACCAAGTTTTGACCGAATCATCCTACAACTTTTCGAGATATCATACGACAGGGTGTTCCAAAAGTCACCTCGGGATTTAGAAATTAAATAACATTTCTGTTTTTTATCCCCCGCCGCGTGGCGGAAGGGGGATATTGTTATCACCCGGGTCGTCCGTCTGGCTGGCTGGCTGGCTGGGCGTCAACATTTATGGCGTCAACATTTATAGCTGTGAGTGCGATAACTCACAAACTGTTCACCATATCTATTTGAAATTTGAGTCACACATGTACCACCTGAAAAGGAAGAACCTTATTGATTTTGGGCGTGGCCGGCTCCAAGATGGCCGACTGGGGCGGTCCGTCTGTCTGGCTGGCTGGCTGGCTGGGCGTCAACATTTATGGCGTCAACATTTATAGCTATGAGTGCGATAACTCATAAACTGTTCGCCATATCGATTTGAAATTTGAGTCACACATGTACCACCTGAAAAGGAAGAACCCTATTGATTTTGGGCGTGGCCTGATCCAAGATGGCCGACTGGGGCGGTCCGTCCGTCTGGCTGGCTGGCTGGCTGGGCGTCAACATTTATGGCGTCAACATTTATAGCTATGAGTGCGATAACTCATAAACTGTTCGCCATATCGATTTGAAAATTTGAGTCACACATGTACCACCTGAAAAGGAAGAACCCTATTGATATTGGGCGTGGCCGCATCCAAGATGGCCGCCCCAGTTGGTCATCTTGAAAAAAATGTTTTTTGTAATGGAAAACCGCTCATCTGATTTCAATTATTTTTCAATGGCGGGGGATTCCCCATCTCTGATGGCATATTTAATAATTCATGATTCTTTTTATACCAAAAGAAAATCTACAAAATGGAGATAAATTTGCTTTATTTATGAAAAATGATGCAGCTTAGATGTCCTCCATTTTCGGCTTCGCAGAGACGGGCTCTTTCGACAGTATTTTCCATGACAGCGGACAATAACTCTGGCTGCAGCCCTCGAATTTCTGCGCAGATGTTGTCCTTGAGCTGATGAATTGTATGGGGCTTATTGATGTATACACGCTCCTTTATGTAACCCCAAAAGAAAATAATCGGGAGGCGTCAAAGCAGGAGAACGTGATGGCCAAGAAATTTCTGAATTTCGCGGAATTATTCGGTGTCTCTTGTATGGTTTTCGGTGACATCTTGGATGCTGCTGTCCTGTCTGTGTCTGTTTGTGGTGAGGATGTTGAGGTCGTGGAGAGATTCGCTTACCTTGGCAGAGATATTCATGTCTCTGCTGGCTGTGAGGCAGAGGTCAATAGACGTCTGGGTCGGACCTGGGGAGTCATGGATTCACTGGATCATGGGGTGTGCCGCTGCCGGTACCTGTGCGGGAGGACGAAAGTCCGAGTCTTCAGGTCCTTGGTACTTCCAGTCTTGCTCTATGGATGCGAGACTTTGACTCTGAGGAAGGATCTGAGACGGAGACTTAATTCCTTTGGTACCAGGTCTCTTCGGAGAATCCTTGGCTATCGCTGGTCGGATTTTGTGTCCAACAAGCGGTTGCTGAGAGAGACTCGGATGAGATTTGTTACCTGCATGGTCCGTGAGCGTCAGTTGCGGCTGTATGGACATGTGGCTCGTTTTCCTGACGCTGATCCTGCTCACCAGATTCTCTCAGCGAGGGAGTCTCATGAGTGGAGGAGGCCAGTGGGCCGACCACGTGCCTCTTGGTTGCAGCAGGTTGACCATCATCCCAAGGAGATGGGGATGGGCCTGGCATCTGCCTGGGGGATGGCCAGACGGAGGCCCCTGGAGTACCGGCGGAAAGTGGACGCAGCGACGTGCTGTTCTGGCACATGCTCCCATACCTGACCTGATTCGGTGTCCGTGCTCCCGTGCTCTTTGGGTGAGAATAATTGATCGATGAAATTTATAATAAAATTCCACGATTTTGGTTCTTTGTTCAGTTGTGAATTTTTCCATGGGTAATTTCCAAATGTTCATCTAAATTCTGAAAAGAAAAGAAAAACAAATTATTTTAAAAAACAGAAATGTTATTTAATTTCTAAGTCTCGAGGTGACTTTTGGGACACCCTGTATATATTGTTTTTGGCCCTATCTCAATGGTGAAGAATTACTTGAGTCTAGTAACCGTATCTGGATCTTCGTCAAAATCGAATAATTTCAACCTCGTCACACACCCAACCCGTCCACCAAACTTCGTCCGAATCCGTCCACAACTTTGAGATATTCTGTTCACAAACAAACAGACAGACAGGGGTGAAAACATCTGTCAACTCATGCAAGACCAAAATTGTCCTCTCTAAGCCAGCTGCAGTTCGGCTTCTAAAACGGCCTGTGAGTGAAAATGAGTGTCCTTGATATAGAATGTAGTTCTAGAACTGTGAATTGCTCTTCTCCTGACTAAGTATGCACGTGAAGGGCCAAGATTTAGTGTGCGTTCTTACGGGTCCATTATCTCCCACAGCAGTGCGGATGATGAAGACCTGAGTCCTGAGCAAAAGGCTGAGCGAGAACGTGAACGTCGGATGGCAAACAACGCACGTGAGCGCCTTCGTGTGCGTGACATCAACGAGGCCTTCAAGGAGCTTGGCCGCATGGTGCAGTTGCACTTGAAGAGTGACAAGCCGCAGACAAAACTGCTTATCCTGCACCAGGCCGTTGCTGTAATACTTAGCCTGGAGCAACAAGTCCGAGGTGCCTCCACCTTATCCTTTTATTTGCAAAGCTCCTCTTTGCTCTATATTAAAGCATTTAAAACAGGCAGTGTAGTTAAGAAGGGATTTTATGGCTTCATATGCAGTAAGACTCTAAATAATTGCTTTTGAACATTCCGAGGCCTGTTTGCATTATCCATGGCATTTTTAGTTTCAGTGATACACAGCAGCAGCCTTTTTGAATGTGGTAGATTCTTAGTTTTTGGGACTCTCGCATATAATGTCGCTACATCGTTCATTTGATGTGGATAGCCTGTTCGTTTGACCATGAGTGGTGTCAGTGTTGTTGGTATTCACAAAGTGGTGTAAACAGAACTTGGACTTATTAATGCATTGCCATCACGTTTTCTTATTTGCAGAAAGAAACTTGAACCCGAAAGCAGCCTGCCTTAAACGTCGAGAAGAGGAAAAGATCGGTGGGGTTCCCTCGGAGCCAAATACGGGCCACCCTCACGGACTCGGCGATGCTACGAACCCACTCGGCCACATGTGAAGCAGGGTATGTTGTTTTGATGACGTAAAGCACTCTTGTGGTAAATTTGGCCTCATTTACTATACTTGCATTTTTTTTTTAACCTTTGAAATGCATAAGATGCAGGTCAAGTCATCAATTACAGGTAAAGTTATTCAGTTCAGCGCTTGTTTGTTACTCGCTTTAAGTTGCTATTTTAACAAGTAAACCTCACCAATACTAGAGAGTTCATAGAATATGACAACCCGTGCAGTGTTCAGGTATATACAGGAGGGCCTTGTCGTTCGTGGGGGTTACATTCTCGAAAATCCCTGTGAACCATTTCTGAGAAAAATGGCGACACACACACACACACACACACACACACACACACACACCTCACACCTCTCTCTTATAGTATAGATTACAAAGATTTTGATTGTGCTGATCATTATTTGATATGGATTATGCAGAGAGAATTGGGGATGTCAGAAACACCTCATACGTCTGATAAGGAGCTTGTACACTAACCCAGAAGCGACAGTAAGAACAGAGTATAGAGAGCAGAATGGTTTGGAATTGGAAAAGGATTTGAACAGAGTGTAATCTCTCCCCTTACTTGTTCAATCTGTATCGTGATTACATCACGTGGAAATCAGACTTCGATGACATAGAGGCCGGAGTCTGGATCGGAGGAAGATGTATGAACAATCTATGGTAGGCTGACGATACCACTCTGTTGGCAGAAAGTAAAGAGAACTTCAAACTTCTGCAGACAGTGAAGAAGGAAAGTGAAAAAGCTGGTTTTCATTTAAATCTAAAAAGACTAAAATCTTGTCAACTAAGGAGATCGACGTGTTCAGATTGGGAGACGATGACATGGAAATGGTGGAAAGTTTCTTCCGAGGTTCTAAGATTGAAGTGAGTGGAAATGTGGAGGAGAAATTTAATAGACGTATTGTTAGCATTGGGGAGAAGAGCAATGTGAGGACTGACAAAGGTCTGCAAGGCCAAAGATGACAAAACAAACCAAAAGGAGGCTGGTGAATGCTTTGGTATTTCCAGTTGCAATGTGTGGATGTGAGTCATGGACAGTGAAAAGGAAAGAAATAAAGAAAGAATATTGAGAGTTTTGAAATGTGGTGTTGGAGACGAACGTTAAAAATTGCTATGGACTAAAATAACAAACAAATCAGTGCTGGAAGAAATTAGACCACTATATGTATTAGAAGCGCTGATGCTAAAACCGAAACTGTCATACTTTAGACAAATCATGTGTGCAGAAAACTAGAGTCTGGATAAATCAGCGATGCTGGGTATGGTTGAGGAAAGAAGACGAAGAGGTGGACCTTATATTTGCGGAATAGATGGGGTAAAAACTGCAACCAAGCTTTCTCTGCCAGTGTTCTGAAAAGTAGTGCAAGATAGGGATGTTTGGATACATCTGATCATGAATCTCACCAGAAGTCGGACACGACTTGATGGAACTAAATAACCTCTGAATGGCTTCAGAACAAGCTCTGACACTCCAAATTGAGATCATGTGCATTCAATTTCCTTTGATCATCCTCGAGATGTTTGCACAACTTGATTGGAGTCCACCTGTGGCCAATTCAGTTGATTGGGCAAATTTAGAAAGAAACTCATCTTTCTATATGAGGTCCCATAGGTGACAGTGCATGTCAGAACAGAAACTCCACCATGAAGTCCAAGGAACTGTCTGTAGAACTCTGAGATAGAATTGTGAGGAGGTATAGATCTGGGGAAGGGGTATAGATTATAAAAACATTTCTAGAGTGTTGAAAGTTTCCAAAAGCACAGTGAGCTCCATCATAAGGAAATAGAGATAATATGAAACTACCCAGACTCTTCCTAGAGCTCGCCATCCAACCAAACTGAACAACTGGGCAAGAAGGACCTTGATCAGGGAGGTGACCAAGAACCCAATGACTACTCTTGCAGAACGACAGAGTTCCTTGCCTGAGATGGGAGAACCTGCTGGAAGGACAACAGTCTCTGCAGGACTTCACAGATCTAGGCCAGACAGAAGCCACTCGTGAGAAAAAGACACATGACAGCATGCCTTGGAGTTTTCAAAAAGGCACGGTGAAGACTATGGGCATGAGGCAAAAGATTATGTGGTCTCATAAGAATAAAATTGAACTCTTTGGCCTGAATGCAAAGCCCTCCATCTGGTGGAAACCGAGTACAGCTCATTACCCATCTCACACCATCCTCACCGTGAAGCATGGTGATGACAGCATCATGCTATGAGGATGCTTTTCAGCAACTAGGCCATGGGCCAATCACCCAAAATGGACTTCTCATTATCATCTCGGGTGGCAAAGGTTGACTGTACTTTTTGGAAAGATCTTTGTCTGGGCCAACTTTTTGGGTATGATTGCCACTCCAAATCGGTAGCTTTATTGTAGTTTTTTGGGGGAAAATAGGCATTTTTGGGGTAAAATCGTGTTTTTTGAAATTTCAACTGTAGAAAAAATATCTGCAACAAAACAACATATTTGAGACTTGGAATAAATAGCTATGTAAAGTACGACCATTTTGGTGTGCTGTGTTGGGTTTCATTCGCCGGTTACCATGGCAACAGCCATTTTAAGGTAAAAACAAAAAAAAAACAAAAAAAAAAAACATGGTTTTTGATAGTGAAACTTTAAAAATTCATATCCCAGAAATGAAAAATGATTTTTGAACCATATAAACGATAAACACATACTGATGCATCTGGGCAATTTTTAAATTCCATAGTATGAGAGTAGGTTTAAGATAAATACATCGTTTTAGGATAAAAACATCACATTTTGAATTGCATTTCTCGATAAATGGAGAGAAAACCCAGTTTTTTGAGCATTTTTAATATTTCTCAATTTTATAAAGTATCAAAAGTCCATTCATCACTGTAGATGTATGAGCATACTAGGTTGGATGAGATACCGAGTTCAAATAGATTGACGTTGCCATGGAAACGACCAATTTTTGGATAAAACACATTTTTTGACGGTGAAAGTTTAAAAATCCATAACTTGGTAGAAATGTAATATTTTCGGGCAATTTGAACGCCAGCTACCACCCTGACACCCCAAGGCTGTTTGTTTGTTCAATAGGTAGAATAACCTGCAGGCAGCTGTCGTGTAAGTGTCTTAGATTTACATTCCTTGATCGCTATCATCATCATCACTTTCATCATCTGCATATGCGGTTACGTCTGTGTCTGCTTCGTCATCCTCATATTGGTTGTCACACATCTGGTTTTTACACATCTTAGTGCATTTCAGTCCGTTTCGGATGCACGTACAGTCCTTTGCATCACAGTGGCGTGCACAGCTACAGCTCATGAGCTCCAAAACAGCTGATGGAGCTGGTGGACCAGTCATCCAGAGAATCTCAAGGTCACCGCTGTCATCTGTAGACCATCCACAATCTGTTGGTGGGATTACTTCAGGAGTGCATTCAAGGGGTCTACGCCATATGGCTGCTTGGTAATTTGCCCGCTTGGCATGCTGGAACAGGCAATCTCTGCATGGTGGCAATTGTGCTGAAATCATGTTGCCCCTCTTTGATGTGAAGAGCTGATAACGACAATGGTTGACTTCAACGATAGCTCTGTTAGAAACATAGAGATGGCAGGTGAATGCTTCAAGCATTGCAAACAGTTCATTGGACATTTGCCATGACCGTCCAAGCTCACTGAAGCACTGCTGATAGTCCACGGTCTTCTTGGTAAGTTTTAGTGCATTCAGTTTTCCCTTTCCGGAAAATGCACTGACCGTATCGCACCCCGTAAAGGCGTGCAAGCCAATTGAGGCCTTGCAGACATCTTCACCAAGGGCGTTGGAAATCTTGGTTATGTCAATGTACTTTTGCCGAGTTTTTGTTCCAACCTTCTGATACGTGGGTGAACGGATGATTTTGCTGAAACCAATGCAAAGTACCAGAATGTCCGTGTCTTCAGCAGTTATCACAATAGCGTTGCACCCATTTTCTGCTGCTCTGCTGGCATGCAGAAAGATACGAGTGTCTGCCTCTTCCTGAATAGACTTCATTTCAATGACTTCTTCACATTGGTCCTTGACAAGCTTGAAGCCTCGTTCCTCGCATGTAACGTACAGAACTTTCATTCCCAGTTTGAGTCGGTTCTCTGGCCTTTTCCATTCATCTACGACGAATCGGATGAAACAGGTTTTGTTTGACGAACTGCGCAAGCATTTCCACCATTGCCTAATTTTGTGCCCTCGACTGATATTCTTGAACTCTAGACCCTCCGTTGCTCAACGATTCGACCTTTCTGCATTCTTTATAGATTGTTTGCGGTACACGTTAAAAACTACATCGATTTGTTGGCTATTTTCACCTTCATGAAGTGCATGAGCCAGGCAACTGTTTGCAACTTCTGCGAAAGTCTGATTGTCCCCTTTCAAGCGCTGAACTAAACTCATTCCATCGATAATGGTTGCAGACGGTCTTGGGATATTCTCGGCTACCATGCCATCATTGGTCAGCGCTTTGGCGAGAGCAGCTTTGTTTGTTTTCCTCAAGGACCCCTCAGACATTGCTAAGGACCATGGAATGGGCCCCAGAGGGTGTCCTAAGACTTGCTGCAAATCAAGGTGACGACTCTCAGCAGCAAGAATCATGTGGGCGAACAGTTGTCTGTCAGCCTGAAGGATTACCTCTTTACCATCTGCCTTTGTCACACGCTTCTTTTTAATTAGGTTGGAGAAACTTTTCAGGTTTTGTTTCGAGATTTTGTCGTGGAAGGCTTCAACTGGAGGCGTTGCTTCTAGCCGGTTCTCCTTGAAAGTCTTATATGATTCAGTACCAACCTCATGCGCTGTTGTCAGGTCGTTCTTTATGTCAGGAGTAGCTAGCCGTCCAGTTGAAATACTTGTAAGCTCAGGCTGGTTTCCGCTCATAGGGTTTACCCAGTCAATCTCAAGCAGATCTACCAGTGCCTTGGTATCAGCATTATCCTTTTGGATTTGTGGAGCATGTAGATCCGAGTGCGAAAACGTTGGACTTGGTTGTCGCACCATGTCACGCATCTGACGTAATGCTGTGCTGCGATACTCTGCAGTCATGTAGTATCAGCTCAGCGCTTTGAATCTGAGACGAAACCCTTTCGTACCGCCGGGTGTTTTTGTGTCCCTATTGACAGTCTCTTCTATCGTCTGGTCAGCGGAAATTTTACCAAATGGATTTTGTGATCTTCGCTGGACAGAAAAACCTCCATTTAGCATATTAGCTTAGATTTCTGGGTGGCTTGTTGGTACCTGGGACATATGAGCATGGTACACTGGTAAATAACGGGCATAGTTGATTTTATCGTAAGCAAATGCCCAGGGGATTGCCTCTTTAATGCAGTACAGATGCAAAAGCCAATCTCCCTCTCTTGATGCACGTATCAAACCCAAAAGAATCTCCACCATGTCCAAGTACGACATCCAGAATCTGGCCAAGTCACCATTTCGTCCATCTCGCACTGCTTGCAAGAATGTTTCAAAGAGATGGAGAATGCGGTTTACACTCGGCTTATGGAGAACTGTAATGAAGGAGTCTTCGTTGATATCCTCACTCGACTCCTTGATGCAACGGAGGGCATCATCTAAGAGGTAACAGTCAGCAGTATCATATGTGGTTGTCAACCATGGGAGAAATTCCTTCCATGCCAGTAGTAGTATTGCTTCATAGATCAGCTTGTGAAGTCTAACAACTCGGTTGTACTGTCGCCCGTCCATCACCGCCTGCACAGAACCCTCTGCGATTAGGCCAGACTCGACAGCAAGTTCTCGCAGACCAGCATCCTGGAATCACTTGCCTTTGATAGACAGGAAATTCATCATGGTGTGGAAGTCTCCCATGCAGAGAACAAGACCGTCAAATCTGTTTGGATGCTTCCAAACGATCTCTGCAGCCTTCGCATAGAGTGCTTGGTCGAATACGAGAACCAAACTTGGAAGCTGTAATTGAACCCGGATTCTTTGAGACCGAGTTAGTATCTCCAAAACCGTAGTCATCTCAGTTGCCGGTGCGTTAATTGTCGGCAAGTAGCTGATCTTGTTCAGACTAATGGTGGTTTCATCCCGTGTCAGGATGTTGAACCCCGTCCAGTTTGGTGCTTGGCGATTCTGCAGGCAAATTAGTACCCAAATTTGGTTCTTTCTCTTGGCATCCTCAACCAAATTAAGTGGATCCACCTCTAGAGATTTGACAGGTGCCAGACCAACTCGTTCTCCAGCATTGTACTGTGGATGTAGTGGTTCTTCTTTGTCGATCGATCTTTTTTTGCTCTTCACGACAGGTGCGCTTGATTCTTTTGGTAAAGGGCCAATAAACCTGTCCTGGATGATAATGCCATTGGCGCGATGGGAGGTACCACCACCACTCAGAGTCTCTTCGTGTTTATCTATGTTGTCCCACACAAGAGTAGTAATCATAGAGATCAGAATGTTTGCCGGAAGAATGACGTTGTTGGTGCTGTCAGACAGCGAATGCAACTTCTGCATACACAGCGCCGTCTCTATCTGTTCCATCATGGAGTACGAAATACAGTGTCCAAGGCGGTTGAGAATTTGAATCAGCTCAACGTTTCCTGTAAGACACTTCACAACAAGAGCCATCAAAATATGCTTTGGCGGGCGCTGACGACCGTTAGTGACAGCATAGATCAGATCTTGGCCAATCGAACAAATCTGTCTTTCGGCACAACTAGTCACTTTTGACTCGCCTTCTTGACCAACTATTAACATTTTCAGAAAGTGTTTCACGGCATCAGGTATATTTGCAGTTTCGGCTCCAAGCTCTGAGGGTTGCGGCGGCCATTCAGCCATTAGTTCCTGCCTTTTTATGTCACCTCACAATAGCAGGGTGGCCCTTGATAGCTCTGCCATAGAATTACTTTGTGTAGCCAGCAATGTTTCAACTTTCGTTCTAAGTTCGATGATACTGCAGGCAAGTTCGTCCCTTGTCAAGGTGTCAGGGTAAACCAAGACTCTGCGACCGTGGTTTCGGACGAAATGGAGTGACTCTCCAAACTCACTCTCCAATTTTCAACGCATATGTGTCTTAGTTGAGTCGCTGATCTCGTTGAAACCGTACGAGTTCATCAGTGAAATTAAACGGGATGTCAAATCAGTGAGGTGCAGAACCTTTGGATTTGGAAATATTTCGTTCCTGATGAAGTCAAATAACTCTTTGTAAGCGGTTTAATAGAGAGTTTCTGCTGATGCCTTACTGGTTGCGGCAATTCCACTGTCCGAGGTAGTCGATGCCTTTGTATACTGCCGGTAGCAGGACCTATGGTAATGTGCTTCAGCTACAACAATCTCTCGACTGACTATGCTAAGAATCTTATTGTCCATTTTTCGCACAGCAGCTTGTCTGACAGCTGTGTCCGCTCGCAGCTGTTTACACTGCACAAGGGTTTCCTTAGAACGCTGTTTCCTAACAACTTTTTCACAAAATATGCACTTTGCCTCGTACACGCGAGATAAGACAGCCCCTTGCCTAGGTGTCCCATGTCGGCTGGGTTGCTCGTGTACGTCTGTTTTCTCACATTTCGTCTTTTGAGGTCCTTTTGTTGGTAAACACAGAACAACACCTGCGATGATATTTCACTGGCGCAATCTCTCCTTCAGATAAACCTTTTGCAGCAGATAATGTTTGTCCATGACCTCGAATTTCTGCAGCCTTTAACAGAGTTGTCCATGAACCGAAATCTATTGGTGACACAAGATCAGTGTCGTCATCAGTGCAGTGGATAACACAGTCGGTACGTGGCCGCTTTGGGGGAGGCAATGACTCTTCCATGATCAGTCAGTCACCTGAAAAGAAAAAAAGATGTAAAAACACTGTAAGATTTAAATACACTTCACAATGGTTTCTCCACAAAATTACCGTTGCCATGGAAACGTCAGTCCAGTTCAACTTATTGATTGCCATAAGAGAGAATTCATATAAATTGTTAGCCAAAAGGGACTTTTGATATATGGTATGATTGAAAAATCTTTAAAACCAAAGACTTCTCAAAATCTCTGCTTTTACAATTCTATCGAGGAATGATATTGAATAGTTGATGGTTTCACCCTAAAACGAGATAGTTTGTTGACAACCTGCCCTATACATTGAAATAAACAACTTTCTGTGTGCGTCGGGGTGGTTTTAGCCTTCAAATCTCTGAAAAATATTATTTCACTTGCAAGCTACAGTATGAATATTTCAACTTTTACCGTCAAAAAATGTGTTTACCCACAAAATTGATCGTTTCCATGGCAACGCCAATCTATTTGAACTCAGTAACTCATACAACCTATACTAGTACATGTAAAGTGATATATAAATACATGTAGACTTTAGATACTCTGTGAAGTTGATAAAATAAAAACAGTCCTCTTATCTCAAAAAACTGGGTTTTCTGTCAAATTATCAAGAAATGCAATTCAAAATGTGATGTTTTTACCCTAAAACGATATATTTATCTTAAACCTACCCTCATACTATGGAATTTAAAAACTGCCCTGATGCATCGGGATGTGTTTATCGTTTATATGGTTCAAAAATCATTTTTCATTTCTGAGATATGAATTTTTTAAGTTTCACTATGAAAAACCATGTTTTTTTACCCTAAAATGGTTGTTGCCATGGTAACCGGCGATTGAAACCCAACACAAAGCACACTAAAATGGTTGTACTTTACATAGCTATTTATTCCAAGTCTCAAATATGTTGTTTTGTCGCAGATATTTTTTCTGCAGTTGAAATTTCAAAAAACACGATTTTACCCCAAAAATGCCTATTTTCCCAAAAAACTACAATAAAGCTACCTATTTGGAGTGGCAATCATACCCAAAAAGTTGGCCCAGACAAAGATCTTTCCAAAAAGTACAGTCAACCTTTGCCACCCGAGATGGTAATGATCACCCATCTGGCCTATGGCCTATACAGGGACTTGGAGACTTGTAAGGATAGAAGGAACAATGAATGGAGCCAAATACAGGCAAATCCTTGAGGAGAACCTGCTTCAGAGTGCAAAAGACCTTCGACTGCAACAAAGATTTACTTTCCAACAGGACAATGACACCAATTGTACAGTCAAAGCAACACTGGAATGGCTTCGGAAAAAGAACGTGAAAGTCCTTGAGTGACCTAGCCAAAGCCCAGACTTGAATCCCATTGAGAATCTGTGGAAAGACTTGAAGACTGCTGTTCACCAACATTCCCCATCCAACTTGACAGAGCTTGAGCAAATCTACAAGGCAAATTGCAAGAAAATCCCAAAATCTGGATGTGCAAAGCTGATACAGACGTACCCAAGAAGACTCGAACCTGTAATCACTGCCAAAGGCACTTTTTCGAAGTATTGATCCAGAGGGTTGAATACTTATTGACGCAAGACATTCCAGCTTTATATTTTTAATTAATTTGTAAAAAAAATTCTAAAAACATGTTTTCACTTTGTCATTATGGGGTATATTGTGTAGATTGGTAATAAAAATATTTCATTTAATCCATTTTAAATTCAGGCTGTAACGCAACAAAATGTGACAAAAGGCAAGGGGTGTGAATACTTTCTGAAGGCACTGTATATTTACATATATATTACATCCTTTTGGGATTGATTACATTATTTACATGCCATTACTTCAGTGTCAAAATATATAGCTGCCAATAATCTAAAAACTACTCTGTACATAAGGTTTGGCAAAACAGGAATTACAAAAATTAACTGAACACACGTACACACACTCACGCACGCAGATAGGGAAGAGGGAAGCACCAAATAATGGGGAACAGAGACAATAGATCTGTGGAAGGGAGAGAGGGATGGGGGCGGGGTACACGGGGTGAACAAGATGGACACTACAGGAACTTTCAGGAAGGAAAGCAGGGAATTTGAAGGAGGTGGGTTTGGGGTGGATTAACGGGGGTAGAAAAGATTGTGGTTTTGGATGGGGGAAGATAAGAGATGGTGGTGAACAGCTGTTTTGAACAACTGGATGGAAGAATGGGATTGAAGAAAGTGTGGGAGTTTGTTCCAGAGGTCAGGTCAGGTATGGGAGCATGTGCCAGAACAGCGCGTCGCTGCGTCCACTTTCCGCCGGTACTCCAGGGGCCTCCATCTGGCCATCCCCCAGGCAGATGCCAGGCCCATCCCCATCTCCTTGAGATGATGGTCAACCTGCTGCAACCACGAGGAACGTGGTCGGCCCACTGGCCTCCTCCACTCATGAGACTCCCTCGCTGAGAGAATCTGGTGAGCAGGATCAGCGTCAGGAAAACGAGCCACATGTCCATACAGCCGCAACTGACGCTCACGGACTATGCAGGGAACAAATCTCATCCGAGTCTCTCTCAGCAACCGCTCATTGGACACAAAATCCGACCAGCGATAGCCAAGGATTCTCCGAAGAGACCTGGTACCAAAGGAATTAAGTCTCCGTCTCAGATCCTTGGTCAGAGTCCAAGTCTCGCACCCATAGAGCAAGACTGGAAATACCAAGGACCTGAAGACTCGGACTTTCATCCTCCCGCACAGGTACCGCAGCGCCACACCCCATGATCCAGTGAATCCATGACTCCCCAGGCCCGACCCAGACGTCTATTGACCTCTGACTCGCAGCCAGCAGAGACATGAATATCACTGCCAAAGTAAGTGAATCTCTCCACGACCTCAACATCCTCACCACAAACAGACACAGACAGGACAGCAGCATCCAAGATGTCACCGAAAGCCTGGATCTTAGTTTTGAGCCAAGAAACCCGTAATCCCAGCGGCTCCGACTCCTCATTCAGCACCTCGAGGGCCCCCAAAAGGATGTCTAAAGTCTCCGCAAAGATGACTGCATCATCTGCAAAATCAAGGTCCGAGATCTTGACATTCCCAAATGATGCACCGCAGCTTGAACTCTCCGACATCCTCCCTAAAATCCAGTCCATACAAGTGCTGAAAAGTGTGGGGGCCAGTACACACCGCTGATGAACTTCAGTAACAACTGGAAATAAGTCAGAGATGGTACCACCACACTTCACAGCACTCTCAGTACCAGAGTAGAGTTCAGACATCAGATCGATCAGTTTTGGTGGCACCCCACGAAGACCAAGAATCCTCCAGAGGACATCCCGATTCACTGAATCGAACGCTTTACAGAGATTGACATAGGCTGCAAGCAGCCCCTGCCGAAACTCTCGTCTGCGTTCGGTGAGGACACCAAGGGCAAGGATACGGTCAATCGTTGACCTCTTTGGTGTAAAGCCTGACTGCTCTGGACGCTGGTGCTCAAGCAGATGGTGGCGAACCCTATCAAGAATTATCCAAGCAAAGACCTTGCCCGGCACTGAGAGCAGCGTCACCCCTCGGTAGTTGTTGCAGTCTTGGCGATCACCCTTCCCTTTCCAGAGAGGGACAACAAGGCCCCTCTTACAGTCAGTTGGGATGATGCCTGTGTTCCAGGCAGAGCACAAAACTGCATGCAACGACACGAGTGCAGCATTTCCACTAGCCTTGAGAAGTTCAGCATGGATGCCACAGATCCCTGGAGCTTTGCGCCGTTTCAACTGGTTCACCGCAGCCCGTGTTTCCACAAGCGAAGGTGGACCACAGTTGATTTGAGGGTCAGCAACAGGGATTGTAACACCCTTGACGTCCAACTCGATAGCTGGGGAATCAGCCTGGTACAACCGCTCAAAGTAACCGGCCAAGCGGGCCTTCACTTCAGACTCCTCTGTCAAGAGCCTACCACTCTCTGCTCGAACTGCAGTGCTCCGAGGGATGGGCTTGGATGAACGCAATGCGCGAATTCCCCTGTAAGCGGGACGAGAATCACCTGTCCACAGGTGATGCTCTACCCCCTCACAGATTCCTCGCACATAGGCCTCCTTGTCCACCCTCAGTGCACGTACAGTTTTACACCTCAGCTCCCTGAACAGCTCAGCTCTGCCATTCAGCCTGGCCCTGCGACTCTGGTCAATGGTATCCAGTGTCCCTTGAGAAACAAAATTCTTCTTTGCCCTGCGGTGAGCTCCAAGACATACACCGGCAACATCAAGGACGGTGGTCTTGAAGGCACTCCACAACTCTTCAGGACCCCCCAAAGCACCCAGACCCCCCAAGTGTCCACTCAGCCTGTTCGCAAACTCCTCAGCTACTCTCTCCTCCCTGAGCTTGCCAACATCCAGCCTCGGCTGGGATGGTACCATTCTCCAGGATTTAAGGTGCAGCTTTAGAGTTGCTACAACAAGCCTGTGGTCAGTATTGAGGAACTGAGCACTCCGGTAGACCCTGCAGTTCTGGATCATCCTCCAACGACCTTCAATGAGGACATGGTCAATCTCCTTTGCCACACCACCAGCGATGAGCTTGTGGGCGCTGAAACCATGAACCAGCCACCCTAAGTCCATGACTTCTTGCAAAGTCAAGGAACTTAGTGCTATTCTGGTTCATAGTTCCTGACCCATGGGGACCAACACACACCTCATAACCGTCCCTATCAGTTCCAGTCGATGCATTAAAATCCCCCAAGACTAGAAGTGTATCTTGTCTGGGGCACTGATCAACCACAGACTCGAGTGTGGCGTAGAATGCATCCTTCACGGTGAGATCACTCGCCTCAGTCGGAGCATAAACAGAGACCAGGGAAATGACACCTAAGGAGTGACGAATCCTTAATCTCATAATACGCTCGTTGACCGGTGTTACCTCAATTATCATTGGACACAGCTACAGCAACTCCTTGGGTATGGTAACCATCAGAGCGACCAGACCAATAGTAAGTGTAACCACCCACCATTATCTCGCCGCAATCCGGTCTCTGAACCTCAGAGAGAGCTGCAATACCGATACCCAAACGCTTGAGCTCAGATGATAACAGAGACAGGTGATCATCCTCTCTTCGGGATAGGACATTCCAGGCACTCACCCGAAGGGACCGCCTCAGGTTAACCCAAGGAGACCGCCGTCTGGTGGACGACACCTCAGCACCACTACGACACACTCTCCCGCAATCTGACCCAGGGATGTTACCCCGTGGTTTCCCTCCTATCAAAGATTGGGGGTCCCGAAGGCTTTGCCCCAATCCCGTCATCCGGTGAGCTGCCCTGCGAAGGGAAGCCGCACAGGAGGTAGTCCCACGGAGTGGGTTTTCAGATTTTTTTGCGTTTTTGCGTTTTGCGGAATGAAGGGTTTTACGGTGGCTGGAGTGCAAATCCTGTTGTTCCAGAGGCAAAAAAAAGAGGAATGTAAGAGTGAAGGTGAGCAGTGATTCTTGATGTTGGTAGTTTCACCAGAAGGGGGGTTTTGGTGGACCTTGAACGCCCTGTGGAATTATAGGAGGGACAGAGCAAGAGGGGCAAGGCCGCAGAGGAGACGGGAGAAGACAGAAAGACCACTGACCTACCTGCCTCCGATGAGAGACCCAAAGACTTGGCTTCATCGTGGGAGATACTTGATTTCAATATTTATGAACAATTGGGTGCGTGCGTGCGTGCGTGCATGCGTGTGTGTGCCTTGTGTGAACTGCTGTACGGAATGAGTTGGAAAATGCTGGTTTTACTTGGGATGTTTGGGAATGCTTTAGGTGGTTAAAAAAAAAATTCATACTCTCAGGGGTTCAGGGTTGGGGGAGGACCCCAATTCTCTCAATGTAAATATGTATGGCGTAGTTGCCGCTGCTTATGTGAAGGAGTATTACAAGTCGTACTAAAATACCCAAATCTGGGTGAATTGTATCTCATCCGCAAGGACAGGTTCTTTGTTCGTATATTAAATTTTGTTTCATTATTTTTTTTATTTTTTTTTGTTACTCATTTCATCCAACGAGTCAATCTTTCATTTGGATGTTCTTCATTTCAAATATTTTTGTGTTTTTTTCTGTAAAAAAAAGAATAAAAAAAATAGTCCCTTGCATGCAACACCCTTAAATGCTACTTCTTGTATTTCTCCTCATCAGTCTGCAGTCTGTTATTATGTGCAAACTTCATGTTATACAGCTGTTGATGCCTGCTAACCTTTCATTTATGCCACATTCATCCCACAGGTCCAACTTGTCTCCTGGCAGAGGCACAGAACTTCCCCCTCATGCCCCTTTGTGCATATCCCGAATGTGGAGGGTACTCACAGTGGCTACTTGAAACTAGCCACGTCGCATCTCGCCTGAATGCTGTCAGGCCTGAATGTGCCCTGGAATTCTCGCAGAGAATGTGTACGCACAGAGAGAGAGAGAGAGAGAGAGAGAGAGAGAGAGAGAGAGAGAGAGAGAGAGAGAGAGAGAGAGAGAGAGAGAGAGAGAGAGAGAGAGAGAGAGAGAGAGAGAGAGGAGGGGAGAGCAAGTCGCATTGAGCCACGACTCGTGCCTTCCGCTCTGCCGGAGGCCCACCCACCCTCTCCATCTCCTCATCCCTACCATCAGCGTCCCTCCTCCCTGACCCTTTCCCCCCACAGTTTGTGGGGCTTCTCTTGTGCCTAAACGAATTTGGTGAATGCACAGTAATCATACAAAAATGTATTTATTACAAAACCTTCTTCGTTTTGTAACGTTGCAAAATGGCGTATGTTAAAAAAGATTTATTTTCTTCTTTCTGTTTATTCCTCCCCTCCTTTTGTTTTTGTATTGTTTATGAAATCAAAGGAGTTCTGTTGTGTATTTTGAGGATAGAATTTGCTACTCTCCGAAGAGCCAGAATTCCCTGGAAGCAGGCGCTCTGTCTTAAGAGAAGAAAATAATTTTCATTCTCACGTATAGCTGACAGTGAGCATTCCATTCAGCCATTGATATGTTCGTTCCATGTTTAAACAAGCCAAGCAGAGCCATTATCCCATGTTTCCTTTTAAACCAATGGTTTTGTCGAAAAACAAAAAATTGTTGAAAGGGACGTTTTTCAGTTGTTGATTTTGTAAGAATTTTTCTATTTTCATGCAACACTTTTTACTTTTACGGTTTGACGACATACAGCGTCTTGTAAGTAGGGGATGTGTTGGAAAGTCTCCTTTTTTACAGTGTAATTAATTGCCATTTGTGTACCTATGCTACTGCACAGCACTCAACTGCATAGATCTGGTGAACAAAGCACATATGTCGATTTTGTTTTAATATAAGCATTATAAGAATCCGCCCGTTCAATACAAGGATGATAATACTGTGCGCAATGGCGCTTCGTCGAATAGGTCACAAACGTCTGACATTCACGTTGCGCAAGCGCCTCTGAACAAGTAAAGTGTTCTGCGTCATATCACCCTGAACTACATTTCCTTCCACGGGAAATGGAGGGGAAATCACATGAACACAATGCTTCCGCATTCCAGTTCCCCGCAACCTGCGTCTTCCAGCTGTGGTTAGTGCTTGCGTTGTCTTTCTATCTCGATATTCATCTCAATAATCACCTCGATCTGTATCTCTCCCTATTTCTATCTCTTTCTCTTTATCTCTGTCTCTATTTCTCTGCCTGATTGGATGACCTACAGATGCAACTGGGGTTGTGGACCTGCCATTCAGAGAGATTCTGCGATTGAAGGGTCAAAACCTCAATGATGGACAGTTTCCAGCTAATGATCCAGATGCCAATTGAATCAGGTGCTCACTAAGCATAAAGGAATTCTTCAGATCTCGCTTTTTCCATTGATTGAAGAAATCCGTTCTGACATCAAATATGACATGTTGGGCTATGCATATCAAGCATTTGCTGAGAGTCCCTCTCAAGCAGCGTGGAGTCAAACGGTATACGGGCCGAACCAAAAGCCTTGCATTTTAAAGCTTGTTTTTGTTTTGCTGATGGCACCATTAAGGTAGAAGCGTATCCAAGACCGAAGTTTTAAAATGCTGGCTTGAACACTGCCCCCGAAGAGTTATTTTTCTGTTTTTTTTCGGAGACTCTTTCTCAATCAGATCGCAGCTACAATTGCTCTGAAAGCAATCAAAGCTTGAGAGGATATGACTCGATGAGGATGAAACACTAACTGGATGATAATTTTCCATGTTAATAGGTTGTAACCACTACATTTGGTTTACCTTGAGCATAGGCTATTCAACTCGACCATCGGGTTCGTATGGCTTTCCACTTGTATTTCTTTACACTAAGCTGGAGGCATTTCCTCTCGCCGGTTGGTTTAATCGTAAAGGCCAAACAGATAAGCGTTCCTCTGTGTAACAGCCGCACGCTGGCTTCAACATATTACAAATGTGTATTGTTCATTATTTTGGCTTGAACTTAGGAACACACATTTAGTGCTCTGTGTACATACTGTAGCTTATCTTGCAAAACATGAATAAACGTGTGGCCTTGATCATTTTCATGATACATGCAGTGGTGCCAAGGTGCCCATGTTCCCTGTAACACTACCCAGCCTTGTTTTGCTCATTTTCGGTTCCGTTTAGTGTCTGTCTATCGCCAATATGGTTTTGTGGTTATGCTGCCGAAACATGCTGCGTTGAATGGAAAAGGATGGTACATTTGGCTTATTTTTCACTGTAGTTAGCTTTTATACCATAAATCTTGTAAGAAATTTCTCAAATGCAGGATATTACTCTTTCTAGATTTTTGAAATCAAAGTTTTGAGTAAGAAGAAAAAAGTTTGTTACTTTATTTTACTACTGTAGGTAGAAAAGTTAGTTATTTTGCCATAAATTGATGACATTGCCGAGATTACGTATGGATGGCAGTGCAGCAGACATGGTCGGTGTAGTTTCTAGCTGTAGCTTAGTGCCTACAAAATAGCCGGATTTAATTGTAAAATTCTGGGCAGGAGGGAAACAGAATGCAGAGCTGTGCTTTTATTTTTATTTTATTTTATCGAAACGTCCCACATCACCAATTTATTGCCGAGCAAGTCAAGGTGTTAAGCTGGACCAGGTGCGGGTCCGAGCAGTCAATTCCAACTTTGTTTCTGTCTGTAGCTAATGCAGAATTCCTGTATGTACATAACATTTATGTAGCAATAAATGTGCCATTTTTATAACAATATCTGCAACGACACGTGCTTTTTCGATTGCTCGCATGCAATCCATCCCCAAGCTGCTTCAATGTAAATATTCTGTGGTCTATTTTGCTCTTCATTTATACCAACGAGAGAACTTGCCTCCTCGCTCTCGGCTTTAATGATGTCATAGAGTTCAAGAACATCCTTTACGTGATGCACTTGTGGATTAAACAGTCCGAGAATCTTCTGTCGTGATATCGCAGCATTTTGTAACCACCAACAAAAGAAAATCCTCCCATTAATATTGCTGATGGCGGCCAGCATGCTGGAATCGCATGGGTGTAAAACTGTCACCGAATGAACTTAATCAGCATCGTCCTTGCAGGCACAGGTATAGAGAACGTGCAATGAGCAGATGGTGCGTTCGTCTCCAGGCTGTTGGCATTTCAACCAGAGTGCATGGTTGTCCTTACGGATCGGCTTCAAAAAGAATCGACTCTTCAGAGATGATGGTTTTTTTATTGCTATTGTGAAATGTGACACTTCATGGCAACGTGGGATTATAATGATAATGTGATCAGCCAAACCCTTTGGCAACGAAGCAGATGCTGCAAAAGCCACGCTGCATCCACAACCCCAAAGGTGGCCGCCTGTAAGGAGGAAGTAGGTAAATGCATCGTTATTGGAGACGCTTAGCCTCTCATGAAATTGATGGCTTTTGAATTTTGATGCAACAAGGCAGATTCCTCAACGGATTCTCGTGTAAGTGGACTGTTGGCAGAAAAGGAACCTGAAATGATTTTGTAAAGGACATTTTCAGCGCCGTTGCTTGGAAAAATACAAACGAAAGGTTTTTCACTGCAAGCATTGACCTTTAAAAGTGGTCAAACATTGATGATGGGGAGGCATTTCTGCAACTCTTTAAGATCTCCCACAAGGTCACAAAGGTATAGGTATGCTGAGCAGTCGTCGTTGAGGAAATCCGTATTGGTTGGGGATTCAGTTACCAATTGGTTACACTGGTTCTACCTTTCTGAGGCACAGCTGGATTGATGCAGTGCCCCTGCACAATAGGGCAGAAATTTTGGATTCCATTCGGGTGCTAACAATAACTCGTCTACACTTGAAAATATACCGTGGGATCGTTCATATCTTCCAGTTAATGCCAGCAGATGGAACACCGAGCATAACGTCCATCTGAAGGACAGTATACTTTGCGATGCAAAAGCGCTGCCTGCAAAACACCATTCAGACAGTTTATAGTCTGGTGGAGAATTGAATCCAGACGAGACAGCTCAAAGGTAAGGGTTAGGGTTAGCTACATACCATCCTGTCGGAGAACACTGTTAAATACGATAGATTTTCTCAACGAAATGTTCTGAACAAGCAGAAGCTAAAGGAACATTTTGAGTGTGAATGCTTCTCCAATGTAACAAAGAGAACTGAGGATTCAGAGGTGTGTATGATATATATATATATATATATATATATATATATATATATATATATATATATATATATATATATATATATATACATATCACACACACACACACACACACGGTCTTTCAGAAACATTTACGAGGTCCTCACACACTGGTTATTTATTTAACCTTTAGAAAACACCATTACCATTGGTGGTTAAAAGCTGAAGCAAAAATTAACCCGAGAGTACACCATGGCAATAATGGACCAAATGGCCTCATTGAAAGTTTTTATTGGAACGTTGACCTGCGTGTGAAAGTAATGTGGTCCAGAAAATTTGAGCACAATTGGTCGAGGCTTATGAAATTGTCCAGCATCAAAGAAAAGGCTTCACACACACACACATATACATATATTCACAAGACAACACGTCACTTCAGTGATGAGAATATTAAGGGGGGAGAAAGGAGGGGTAGGGGAGAGCAAGGAAATGGGGGGGGGTTGGGAGAGCAATTCCTCACCAAACCTCGCTCCACCCTCTGGGAATGGGAGCAAGGAGGAGTAGGGAGGGGGTTTGGGAGAGGTAAGCATGAGGGGACGGGTTCTCAACTTGCATTTGGTCATGGAACATGTGGAGGAGGGTATAGTACAGGATTGAACGAAATGGGGTATGTTAAAACAGCATATTAATACAGCGTGCAGAGACTGCCAAGAGATGTCCATGGGGGTGGAGAGGAGAGTGAAGGCGGCATGATGGGAAAGACAAGGGAAGGTAAAGCAGTATGAGGGGAAGAGAAGGCAGCGTGAGGGAAGGCAAGGGGAGGGGGAAAGCAGCGGGAGGGGAGGGGAAAGCAGTGGGAGGGGGAAGGCGAGGGCAGCATGAGGGCAAGGGAAGGCGAAGGCAGCGTGAGGGCAGGGGAAGGGAAGGCAGTGTGAGGAGGGGTGGTCCTTTGCTCTTCAACCCAAAGTCCTTCCCTTCCCAACCCTGGCTTGGGGAACATTTCTGTGAAGCTTCCCCGCAATCTGTCTAGCCATTCTGGAGAAGGTAGGTTTTAGGGTAAATACAATATGGCTGCCAAACCATGTGGCCTATGACATCATATGTGTGAACGTTTTGTTCCTCCTGGGTTGGCGGTCATGCTTGTAAAGTTTCGCCTCGATCTGTTTCGCCACTTCAGAGAGGATTTTTTAAGCTTATAAAAAAGAGAACAATATAGCTGCCGAATCACGTGAGCAATGGCATCATCAGTTTTTTCTTTTCTGTGGACAAATTTATCCCCAGATGACCCTCAAAATGTTTCATACTGATCGGATGTAGTGCTCTACATATGCAATTATGCCGTCATAACGAAGGCAGCGATGGCGTCATAAAAAAACTCCCTTATTCCCAATGAGAAGTACTTGCCATGTACCAAATTTAAAGTTTTTTCCTTGGTGCAGTTTCAGAAACAAAGGTCCAAAGTTTTTCAGTTTTTCCAACATGGCTGCCACACCACGGGCCCTATGACGTCATAAGTATCATTAAATAAGACATTCTACATGAGTAGTCACACCTCCGGTGTAAATTTCGTCTCAATGCGACAAAGGGGTCGCCGAGAAAATCACAAACAAACAAACAAACGGACTCCGGCGAGGGTAAGAAGGCAGGGTGGGGATGTCGTAATTGTCATCTGTGGTATTACCTTTGCACCATAAACAGAGATACTATAAACACTCATTCCAACAGATATTTTAACAGTAAAAATTTGGAATAATTTTATTAAAGTGAATCCCATAAACTATGCACGCTCCTTTTAACACAATGTCACAAATCTCTCGACGTTCCCATGAAAGGTTAACCATCTCGAATCCACTATGTTCCATCCTATCGCGAACACTCCCATATAATACTAATGTAATCTCCCATTAGCATGGTGTTTGCATAGTGGTTAAGGTGGTGGCTTAGGATCCTAGGGTCCTGAGTTCGAGCCCCGTTTCCACTGAATTAATACCAGGGGATTGAGTAAAAGTCCCCTGACATGCAAAAGTACTGAAATTTCATTTATATTTGTCCTAGAGGAGTTTTTCATCGTGATTTCAGATCTGACAATGTTTTTTTCACAATACTCATTCTGTAAAATGTAAAGTTAAAAAAACAAACCTGTTTGGGAATGCCCCTAAAAATTCTCCTGAAAGGGAGAAATCCTGAAAACCCACATGACGTCAACTACAGGATTACAAAGGTTGCGCGTACATGACTCGGGTGGGTGGTCTGCATGATTCTGTTGGCTTTCTGTGTGTTTCCATATTTGATTGGTCGACTCAATCGCTTCGTTCATTTCTGCTTTAAAAAAATCGAACATTTGGTTTGGAATTATGGATGGCATGGACTTTGATTTGTCTGGTAACGACAGTGAGTGTGAGAGAAATGAAGGATTTCGGTCTGAATCACATGGAGAATTGTCGGATAACGTAGTCGCGGGAGGTGAAGTTCAGGCAGCTGGAAATGAAATACGGCCTTAGCAGTTCGAGCCCGAAGCAGGACAAGCAGAGGAAAATGGCGATGAAATTCCCGGAGTTCATGATGATCGGGAGGGCATCGAAGAAAGACTCAGAAATAACAACTGGTTAGACTAAATCCTATTCGTCGTTCAATAATGTAAATTCGACTTGCATACTGCTCGATATCAGAAATATTTTAGTGAGGTGACGTGACCAGCGCAGCGCAGCGGACATGTTGCTCCGCGGCGAATTAATCACAAACAAGGCCAGCGCATGTCATCGGCCGTGTCTCGCCGCACATAAAACGAAGCAATCTCTCTGTCTGGATACGATAAAAACTTGTGTGCAGAACACACCTTGTGACACAATTGTCTCGAGTAGTCCGATAAATCTGACGTTCTGTTGCATTTTTATTTATTTTATTCCTACTGTCGTCATGTAGCGCCAGTAGAAAACAATGAAAAAAGAGAATAATAAATAAAAGCTACAGCACGTCAGATTTATCGGCTCAGTCGGACGGACGACGGATTTATCGGCCTAGTCGGACGGACGACGTATTTATCGATCGAGTCGGACGGAAGACGGATTTATCGGACCAGTCGGACGGACGATGGATTTATCGGCCTAGTCGGACGGACGACGTATTTATCGATCGAGTCGGACGGAAGACGGATTTATCGGACCAGTCGGACGGACGATGGATTTATCGGACTAGTCGGACGGACGACGGATTTATCGGACTAGTCGGACGGACGACGGATTTATTGGTCTAGTCAGACAGACGATGGATTTATCGGCCTAGTCGGACGGACGACGGATTTATCGGCCGAGTCGGACGGACGACGGATTTATCGGACTAGTCGGACGGACTAGTCCGTCTGGACGAGGGATCGTCCGATCTGACGTATTTCAATACACCATTCGGTAGGTACAGGTGGCTTCGGCTTCCTTTTGGACTGAAATGTGCACCTGTAATTTTTCAGAGGATTATGGACCTGATGATTGAAGGCATCGATGGAGAATTCACGATCATGGATGACATTCTTGTAGCCGGTCCAAACGTGGAGTTGCATGAGGCCTGTCGCAGCTAAGTGGGAGCCACTTTGTTCCAAAAATTATAAAAAATGAAATTATCAAATCATTAACTATTCCATAAACTGGAGCATATATGGAACACAAGGAAAAAAACAGTTTATCAATTCAGACAAACACAACTCAGGAAAGGAACCAGACTGATAAACATTTAAATATCATGGACACTTACTATGACAATCCGTTCCACTTGTTAGGCCAGGATGTCGCGACACGATACTATCAAATTTTGGCAAATTTTCATATTTCTCGATGGACATGAATAAAAAATTAAATTTTCTTCCCTCCAAATGGTTGTCAGATAAATATTTGAGCATTATTGCTCATAGACTTGTGAAGTCAGTCTCATTCATCTATTTTAATGTCCAAATACTTAAAACATTCACTCACCTCAATATTTCAGCAATAATTGCAGAATTCCATAATCGTCGCGTAATGGCGGACAAGAAAAAAATCTCCCTTTAACTGTTGAGGGAGATTGAGGCAAACCTGTATTTTTCCTAAAGATTGGTCATGACAGAAATGTATCATTTGGGGTAAGAGATTTCAAATTCAATGATTCAGGTAAAATTGTAATTGTGTATAATATTGATTGTCGCGTAATGGCGGACAAATTTGAAATTTTGAAACGCGTGGTCAGTGAACGGTATTTAATCAAAATATGTCTATAATGTTTGTAAAATTAGATAATATGATTATTGTTGGTAAAATGAGCCTTATCTCAGCCACTTTCAGCACACTTCACAGAATAGCACAGGCACTTTTATTTTTTTCATCCCTGAATAGGCATTCAAAGTGAAACTAGGAAAAATTTCACTCGATCACGTGCCACTCAGCCAACTTTTGATCGATTTCCAAACTGTAACATGTTCTGGAAAGGAAAGTTCACTCTTTCTGTTGAAATAAACTTTTCAAAACCAAGTTCCAATGACAAATATCAGATAAATTAAACATCTGAAAATCTAAAAATGAAACTGGAAATATGACTGCTTTTTCAGCTGATAGCATTTAACGTACATGAATCTTAGGATCCTGACATCTGACTGTCATAAAAGTATACATTTTTAAAATAGATTTTTCAATGCTCTAACTGACTGTGAGGGTTTCAAGAAGGCGAGTTTACTCATATTTGTGTTTATTTACTGTTATTTAAATACAAGCATTGGAACAGGGTGGCTCCCACTTAGCTGTGACAGGCCATGATCAAATTCTGAAAAAGGTTATTGGGAGAGTAACAAATTACAATCTGCAGAAGTGCAAAATCCACCAGTCACAGGTACAGTACGTAGAACATATACTGTCTGCTGAATGATTATCGCCTGATTCCGAGTTTTTTCCTGATTCCTGATTCCGAGGCAGTTCATCGTATGCCGATTCCACCTGATAGAGAAGCTGTGAGGCACTTCATTGGATTTATCATGTATCTGTCAAAGTTCATCCCTCGGTTGAGTGATGAGTTAGCTGCACTCCAAGAGCTGCTAAAATCAGACGTTGAATATCAATGGCAACCGGCTCAAGCCAGAGCATTTGAGAGACTCGAGGAACTTTGCTGTTCTCCAGCTGGCCTTGCATACTTTGATGCTAACAAACCAGTCGAGATTCACTGTGATGCCAGCCGAAGTGGACTTGGTGTAGTTCTCTTACAGGACAACCGACCCATCGCAAACAGTTCCAGGTCCCTTACGGAGACGGAGACACGGTATGCACAAATAGGGAAGGAGATTCCATCGATAGTTCATGCCTGCAAGAAGTTTCATTGTTATATATTTGGAAAACCAGTCACTGTCTACAATGATCATAAGCCTCTGGAAATAATTGCCAAGAAGCCATTGCTGTCCGCTCCGATGAGTGCAGAGCATGCTACTACGATTGCAATGGTACGACCTCGACATTCAGTACAGAAGAGGGGAAGACATGCAACTTCCAGACACCCTTTCTATAGCGTACCTGCCAGATACTCATTCAGAACTGGACAACTTGGAGCATATTTCAATGCTACACTTTCTATCCATCTCCAACGAAAGATATGTGGATCTTCAAAAAGCTGCTCAGTCAGAACACGGTCATTTACAGTCCATGATTCGTGACGGATGGCCAGAGGCCAGGCGAGATGTATCATTCTGTCTTTGACCATTTTAGGATTCCCGGAGTGAACTTTCGGTTATGGGTGGCATCGTATACAAAGGCATGCGAATCGTCGTACCACCTATTCTGAGACTCCGCATGCTGAGCCTGATTCACGAATCGCATCTTGGAATAGTCAAGTGTAAGCAACGAGCTGGGGAGGTTCTATACTGGCCCTCCATGAATGCAGACATTGAGCAAGCTGTTCAGAACTGTTCCAAGTGTGCAGACTGAAAATAACCTGCCCGCTGAACCCCTGAAACCGACTCTTACCCTGAATCTACCTTAGAGTGAAATTGGGATATACCTGATAACGATTGACTATTACTCCAAATTCATTGAGGTGGATGAAATGAAGGATTTACGCTGCAGTACAACTCTTGAGCGGCAAAAAGAACAGTTTAGTTGACATGGTAAGCCTGGTGTTGGCTTAGCGGTTAGGATGGCTGACTTGGGATCCTGGGGTCCTGAGTTCGAGCCCTGTTAGCCACTGAACTAATACCAGGTGGGGTTGACTCAGCCTGTCATCCTTACAAGGTTGGCAAAATGAGTGCCAGCTTGTTTGCAGGGAGATTTGCGGGAGAAGGGTGAGAGGGAAGAATTGAGGAAAAAGGGTGAGAGGGGGGAATTGAGGGAAAAGGGTGAGGGGGGGCAATTGAAAGAAAAGGGTGAGGGAGAAGAATTGAGGGAAAAGGGTGAGAGGGGAGAATTCAGGGAGAAGGTTGAAACTTTGGGTGGAGGGAAGAGATTTATGTTTGCCTGGAAGAGGGAGGAGGCTGAATTGACATGTTGGGATGAGAGGGAAGCTTTGAGAGGAGCGGAGACGATGAGAGAAGTCACGGTCATGGGGGAGGAGGGAGAAGAGAGAGGTGAGGAGAGGGGAAGGATGAGAAGGGTTGGAGGTGTGGTAAAGCTGGGAGCATGGTAAAGGTGTGGTAAAACTAAAGCTATATATATATATATATATATATACACTGTACCTGTATGGTGCGTAAAGGTCTTCAGGCTCTTGGAGGTCTTTGAGATCTTCATGGTCTTTGGGATCTTGGGTGTCTTCAGGGTCTTTGAGGTAGTTTGAGGGTTTTGGATCTTTGGGGTCTTTTGCATCTTAAGAATCCTCAGAATGTTAGAGGATCTTCAAAGGTCTAACCCTAAGGGGTTTCAGCAGTCTAAAGGGTCAAAAGGTACATTCCAACAGTATGTAAATAATACACACGTAGTCACACGGATGGATGGATGAACTCACGCCGAGACTGAGCTCTTTTTTATACCATAAAGATGTATCCCTTGTTAAATGAGAACTTGTGTGGTCATCGTCTGGGGACTCCATAGTGCATATATAATTGGAAAGATCCTTGAGACGAGCAGTTTGGGGATCCATGCATTAAGTTGTTTGTGAAAAGCAAATCACCTGTGAGCTCTCGCTCGGCCATCTATGTCAGGCTAATTCACCACAGTCCTGTGGTTTGAACCGCTGATTCACACCGAAATTAACCCGGACAGATTCACAGACCTTCGCGTCCTCTAATCACCTGCTGGCATAACGATCTTGAAGACCTGTGACCATAACGACATTATGAGTGTTATTCATCGCAAATACTCACGAATGAGTTATTTAGTGTTAGATCCAATTCCATGAAAAAATGTATTCCGGCATCACAACATAATGGGTGCTGAATCATGGAGAGTGCCATCTTTCAAAGGTGACATTAAGCCTGCTCTCTTGCACAATTCTGTGGTTGTAAAATACTTCAAGCTTTGTTTCAACATACGACATGGAGTGAAAGTTTATTCTTTCCGTTTCCAAAAATGTTTCTGTGCCAAAAACAAAACCCATTTCTATTTCAATGGTATCAGGAAAACTTGGCCATCACTTGGGGGAGTGAGGGAGAGTGGACTCGCAACTACGTGGAAAAAGGACTACCATCTGTGTGGTATCACTGGTGCAAGATCATTCCTTCATGGTTGGAGGGTGGGGAACATTTTCACAGCCGCCTCGTTTTACCTTCAGCACCGCCATGCAAAAACATTACGCAAATAAGATACTTATGATAAATATCCAATTTTTTATAAGCACAACAACATGTATGCGGTAATCATAAGTTCAGTAGATTATTTCAATGCAAGTGGATCACAGTCCAGGAAAACGATCCTTGCCCTGTTTTCAGGTTGTTTTTGCCAAAGAAAGAGTTGGTTGATGAAACTCGATTTTCGTGGCATGAAAGATGTTTGGTGTGTTTTTTTGGTACACCCACAATCTGCTGTACTGTTTGCGTACAATACACGAAGCATTATTGATGTATTTCCATAGAGCCTTGGGTCATACAAAACGAGAGCACATCTTGAACGATAGTAGCTCTACCTGAATGTTTCAGCAGGTGGAGCCCCAGTGAGCTCCACATATCTAATTCTCAAGAACTCTCTCTCTCTCTCCAAGTGAGTATTGCTAGCATATGAAAGATAAAACAGTGCAAAGAAGCAGCAAGACCTTTAAGCCTGAGTTAAAGGGTTAACTACTGCAGGCAAAGGAAGGCCTTAATCTCTGTCCTCAGTCAAATCAATTATTCGGCCAGCCGTGATGGCGTGTGACTCCATTTGAAGTTAATACGACCAGCAGGCATGGCCATCTGTTGTTGGCTGCCATCGAATTCTGCTGCTTGTTTGCAGTGTGTGTGGGAGGTCGGGGACACGGTGTTTTTGAGGATGTGCCACTGTTGGCCCGACCTGTACTCCAGTGCCACGACTTGTGCCAAAGGCGTACTCCCTTTGATTTGTTCTTTGCCCCCATTGTTTCTATAAGACAGCTGATCTCTATTTTGAATAGATGCTCTTGTTGATCTATTTCCGAGTTGTTGGTTTTAGTTTTGTAAACAACCACAACATGTTTCTGGCTTTGGCCATGCAGTGCCTCAAGTATGTCTGTTATTGCTGTTATTGATAAGGATTGTTTTGAAAAGTCAATACAATTTGGACCAAAGTCGAAATAACAATGTCTCCCAATCACCTTGGATACCTCAGATTTTGTTGTTGTTTTTTTTACATTACACATCACACGTATTATGTGACAACTTGCGGTGATGCTCATGCTGTGATTGTTCCTCTTTGCCATCAATTTAATGCATTTTCAGGGCTTGGAATTGGAAAAGATCGCATAATGGTCTGATGGGTATGAATGGGGATTCAGAATTGGAATGCCATGCTCAGTCAGAAACTGACATAGTGGGGCAACTTAGCTAAATATAGCATAACAATTGTGCATTTTGTGAGGAAAGCACCAAATTTGGCACACTGGTAGCCTATCATATTATGAACAGATTTGATATTGGGCCATCTCAAAATTTTTGATGGCAGTGGAAAATGGCTGCCACAGCCATCAGCGGCTGAATTTGAGATGGCCCAATATCCAAATCTGTTCATAATATGTTAGGCTACTAGTGTGCCAAATTTGGTGCTTTCCTCACAAAATGCACAATTGTTATGCTAAGTTGCCCCACTAACACAGACATCGCATGAGTTTGTCCAACAAAAGGCCATTGTCATGTTCTCGGACATTGTTTTGATGCCAATTGCTCTACACGAGGCAATTGCATGTCATCCTTCCAAACAGGAAACTTTCTGTTTTATGTACATTATAAAGGACACAAACAGGCACAGAGAAAGAATGTAACTTGTTAGGGTGATGTAATCGACACTGGGTAGAACGGAGATACAACCCGAAATTAATTAATTTATTTATACGCCTTTAAACCTCCATTTAAATTGAATTATCTACTTTAACACTATAGAACATAAAATCGCATTCACAATAGCTCCAAGAACCTCCAGTTTTGCAGTATGTACTTGGATATGTTCTATCGGTTGCTGCATGTGATTGGAGCTGTCAAGCGCAGCCCCTGGGAAGGGGGGGGGGGTGTCATGTGAGAGGGTTCAGTATCGGGGTGAAGAAGAGACCGCCTATGATGTGGCTATGAATGATGCCGATTGACGCTTTGTTCTATTGTGATCAATAAAGCCTCCATCTCCTAAACTGTGGCTCAACGTCATCTTATTATAGTGTGTAAGGGTGATGGATAAGACTGCCTCAGCGGTGCTAAACTTGTGGATTTAAAAAAAAAATGTAATGATCTTTAAAATAATTATTTTATTAGAATTGAGGAATATCCTTGGAAGTGGGTGGGTATCGTGTTCTATGAACTTTAGTTATTTATATTTTGTAAAACAAAAATGTTAGAATTTCTTCGACTTTTAAATAATTTTTCTTGGACTTTAAAACTTTTTTTTACATCTGTGGTTTTTTTGTTTTTTTTTAAATAGACATTCCGGTGTTTTTATATTTAATATATTATATTGTTACGGAACTGGCCCTTAATGGGACTACTAAGTATAGGGTTAGCTCAGATCTCCCATTAAATTCATGTATAGATAGGTTGTTTGGTGAAATGGACGTCATATCTGTGTCGGGAGAGGTAAAAGACTGTTTTTGTGTTCGTGCTGTGGTGGTGAAACGAGGGATCGCTCTTCTTCCTCCCATCCTGGACGAAGCCCCGCCCAGTCGGCTGAGGGGTGTGGCCTCGAGAGGAAGTGACGCGAAGGGGAGGAGTTATGTCGGCTTCGAAAAGGGGGAGGAGCGAGTGGTTCGAGGCGAGCGAACGCAAGAAAACTGTAAAACAGAGAAAAGGGGGGAGTGTGTGGAAATAGTCGCCGAGAGAAACAAATGCTTCGTAAAAACGGGCTCGTGTGTCTGAAGGAACGAGCGAGAGGGAAAGCGAAGACCTCAGGTTGAGGCCCAGTTTTGGCAGTTGGGGGAAATGCGCAGTCGGCTTTGAGAGGCTGCCGGCACGTGGAGTGGACGATCGACTCGTACACGGAGGTGATCGACCGGTTCGGCCTGCGTCTGGCCGTGGGGCCTCCGTCCGTACTCGCCTCACGTCTCGACACGTTCGCCGATCCGCCTGCGGAGCTGGGCACCTCGATCAGGCCAGGCCTGGATTTGTTCGCTGGACTTTGAGAGAGATCGGCTGAAGCCCATCGTGGATTTGGCGGTCTCGCATCGTGGACATTGCGCGGGGCCGGACTGCGCTGAGGTGAGCGTGCGCACGCGGTGCCTTGAGCAGGAAAAGGTCTGCGCCGCCATTGTTGCCATGCGGCGCGTCCGAGCTGGGAGTTCGAACCCATGGACACCCGCTGGTTACGAGCGACATTCGTGATTTTTGGACACTTTCCTCTCGTCCATGGGACATCACCATGTACCCTGTATGCATGCATGCTGTCTGTCTGTCTGTCTGTCTGTTTTGTCTGCACGTTGTCTGAGGCATATCTCGGTAGGGACCCCCCTCGAAACCTATACTCCGTAGTCCCCTAGTTAAGAACGGGTTAAAGATAGTTAGTAAAAACATTGTCGTGAATTTTGCTTGTGTTGTGATCCCTGATGTTCCCCAATAAATCTGGTTAATTGGGATGAAGTTGCCGCTCTGGATTAATTCTTGTCGCGTCGAACGATCCGTTCGATTTGCATATAAAAACCAAAATGGTTACAGACTGGTAGACTCCGCTCGGTCTCTGACAAAACCGGTCTTCAACCGGGGGTTCTATTTCCCCAACTGGCAAGGTGCAAGGATTACGTTGGTATCGCGATTGAAGGCGCGTGACCCGAGGCCTGTGCTGAGCCGGCCGGCGTTATAGACCCCCGGAGACGGCGGTGGTGAGGGTGGCGCCTTGGACCGGGTGAGAATCCCGCCACCCTGGATCCGCAACTATATATTAGTTCACAAAAAAAAATAAGTGACCACTATATTCGTTATTGTTGTGTGTCTCTGTCTGTCTGTCTGTCTGTCTGTCTGTCTGTCCGTCTTGAGCATAGCTCCGTGGGTTTTGATCCGATCCTGCTTAAATTTTGGTGGGAGGTTTATATCATGATCTAGTTGTGTTTTCCTGAAAATGCGCCCATTATGGGCAGAGCCACACCCAAAAAAATGCGTGTTTTTAGGGGGTAGCCGATTTCAGTTTGCATCTTCTCCTAGGGGGTTTGTCAAATCTGACAGGGGTTTCAGTATTTGGTTAGCCCAATGGCACCTGCATATCCCCACGGAGCTCGATTTTTTTTTTTTTCATTTTCATCCCAAGGTCAAGGTCACAAGGTCACAAACTTAGAAAATTGCGAATTTTGACGTAAAAAATTTTCTTCTCCGAGAGATTTTGTCGAATATGACGGGTTTCGGTATTTGGTTAGCCCAATGGCACCTACATAGCCCCACAGAGCTCAATTTTTCATTTTCGTCCCAAGGTCAAGGTCATGAACCTAGAAAATTTCGAATTTTGACATAAAAATAATTCGACCGCCCAAACTTTGAGAGCGAGGATGACAATAATTTTTATGCATAATCTTGAGGTTGCATAATCATAATATGCATAATCTTTTATGCATAATCATAATCCCCACCTAAAGTCTTGAAACCATTTTGCTCTATCTCGAACACCTTGCCCGTGACGCCCCCTTCAAATCTGTTTTTACGCTGATTTCATCAAAGTATGGATAATCCGAGGAGTGCGAAATGCCATATAGCCTATATGATGTTATATTGTTCCTGGAATGTTCCAGAGGAAGTTTTGCACCAAAGGTCATAATCCTTGACCTTTGACCTTAAAAGGTCACAAAGGTCAAATTTTCAAAGTTGTGGGAATCGAACCGGGTTTTCGACCTTCTTCGACGAACTCCAATAAGCTCTAGCACGTATCCTGTTTCCTTATTTTAATGTCCACAACATTGTTTTGTGACCTTTAAAGGTTATGCAAAGGTCAAATTTTTAAAGTTGTTGAACGAAACCGGGCTTTCGACATTTTGCAGCTAATAACCTGTCACTCGTACCACATCATGTTGATCATTTTTATAACTTGGTCAAACATTATCACATTGTCTCATCCTTGACTTCTGAAACGATCTGCATCGTCAAATACCGCTCGTGAACCATCGTCTTCAGACTTGTTTTATCGATTATTTATATTATATTTTTATTTGTATTATATTATATTGTTCATATTATATATTTTTATTTATATTATCTCTATTTCTATTATATTATTTATATTATGTATGTTCTTTTTAATTAATATTATATATTTTTTTTATTTGTATTATCTATATTTATATTATATTATGTATTTTTTAATTAATATTAGATATATTTTTATTACTTCTATTTATATTATATTTATTTATATTATATTTATTATATATCAATATATTTAAGTCCAAATTTATCATCGGAGCTTTCACCACATATGCTTTTGTGTGTTAGAATCCACATATGCTGGACATTCCTGTGTTCTCGATCTTCCATCAAAGTACAAATTTGTTTGAAATGTTCATAAAAAAAAGTTTTTAAGCCTGTTGGTTTGGCCAACAATAACTATTATATCACGTTTCTTATGTGTTTCTCATCAGGTAAATATTACAACTAAATCTTCCACAATTTCCATTTGAACCAGGGCATCAGCAGTTCTAGACATGAGTAAATTATGAATTTCACCCAGATATCAAAAGGTCTACTTTTGCTAAATATTCCTTGTGGAGATTAATGTTGACATTCATTTTGGATAGGACCAGTGATTAAACCTGACGGTGAACAGTCTTGAGTGATCGAGTTGTTATTTTTTTTTTTTTTTTTTTTTTTGTTTGTTTAACACCACTGCTCATATGTGGGATTTTCATCATAATTATTATGAGCCCTTTCCCCACTTGGTGAAAGACGAGGTTTTTGTAATCACTTATGTGTGTCTGTTTGGGCTGTAAATTCTTTGTTTGTTTTTTGGGCTCAATTCAATTGAGCTTTTGTCATCAAGTTTTCAACAAAGCTTTATGATGAGAATATAGAGAAGAGAAATTAATAATTTTGTTTAAATAATTTTCATCATTACCTCCGCCACCAAAGGTGGAGGGAGGCGATGTTTTCACCCCTGTTTGTTTGTTTGTCTGTCTGTGTGCACAATATCTCAAAGTTGTGGGCAGATTTGTATGAAACTTGGTGGACAGGTTGTGTGTGTGACAAGGACGAACTGATTAGATTTTGGTGAAGATCCGGATCTGGATACGAGAATTATTTTACTTTTAAAGTGATTCCTCACCATTGAGAGATATGGCTAAACTAATATATAGCACGATATCTCAAAAAGTTGTGAACGGATTCGGTTGGTGGACAGGTTGTGTGTGTGACAAGGACGAATTGATTCGATTTTGGTGAAGATCCGAATCCGGATCTGGATACGAGAATTATTTAGTTTTTAAAGTGATTCCTCACCATTGAGAGATTGGGCCAAAAACGATATACTACTGTATAGCATGATATTTCAAAAATGTATTGGGCCCGATATGTTCTCATGGATCAGACATTACGTGGTGGAGGTTTGCGCTCTTCCAAGTGCCCTTTTAGTAATGATTGTTATTATTGTTTGACCTTTTTTTGCTCTGTTATTTAGCATTTTCTTTTCTTAGCAACCACTTGTCCGTTTGCAAAATTTTCAGGGTCGGAGGGAACCACCCCCCCCCCCTCCATGCAGAATATCTTAATTGTAATTGTGAAGTCATAGGTCACGTGGTATGGCAGCCATCTTAATTTAAACCAAAAAAAATTAAAGCATTATATCTCTGAATCCCCTGATGGGAAAAACTTGAAACTTGGCACATCTCATTCTACTCCCAATGAGGAATAAGGGATTGTAAGGATGATGTCATCGGTGAATTGGTAGACCAGCCATAAAAGGTTTAATTAAAATCCAGTTTACCATTGAGATTCGGTGTGTATGTCCAGGCCGTGACATTTTTTTTAAAAAAATTGAGCTTTTATCATCAAATCTTCAACAAGCATTTATTATGAAATTGTGGAGAACAAAAATTAATGAAACGAACAAATTTTTTTTAACTGTCGTGTTCGTCAAATTTAGTTAAAGTACAAAGCACCAACCTGTGGGGGGGGGGGGGTGGTCCCTTATAGGGTGGTCTCATAAAATAAACGTCGCAAAAATAATGTTGACGCTGATGAAGGATTTGAGTGGGACATCGATTTGCATAAAGGGGGTGCAGGATGCATATAAACAAGCAGATTGTTCAAGTTAAGGAATCCATCTGGAAAGTGGCCGTGATGTGCGAGCATTATTCCCAGCAGATGGATCATGTTCCAGACAGCTTGGTGTCTGCGGTCCGATTCCTGCTGGCATCACAGATTAAATACCGATTCGAGCGTAGGATGTAGCTTGGTCTAAACCACAATGCGAGACCTTTCCATGAGCCACAACCATGGCTGCCAAAGAGCTTAGGCACAAAACCATTTTTACATCATTTTAAATGGCTCCGCACCTCCCTCTCGTGGATACCCGTGGGAAAGGATAGGATCAAGCTGGAGAGAAATTTGCTTTTCATTTCAAATAAAACACATCGACATATTTCCACACTAGTTAGCTATTGTGTGTTGCCTGTGGCTGCTGCTTGCCTCATTTTCTGGGGGCGCAACTGTGCCGTCGATGCCGTGCCCTCTATTACCAGTACACCTGCACTCATTTTTCCGACCTCGGAAGGATGACGTGCCAAGTTAACCCCACCTGGTGTTTATTCAGGGGCTAAAACTCAGGACCCTAAGATCTTAATACAGCCACGTTAACCGCTAAACCAACACGAGGCTTAATTCCAGAGTAAAAGCGTATTCCACTGAACAATTTGTCAGTTGCATTTATTTAGCTTTTAAACAAAAGTTACATTTGTTTAACTTTTTTTTTGAAAAACACCTGAAATATATCATTGGATCATTTTACTTTGCTTCCAAAATCTCGTGCACCGTACTGACTGCACCTGGCCGGTGTGCCTTTTTCACCTAAGAAAGGGGGGAAAGTTTCTGGCAACCCTCGAGTCCGGTTCTGCGATGAGCCCAGATGGCATCAGCACCCACATCCCGAAAGCCTGCTCCGTCACATTTGCATCTCCCCTTTCTGCTTTGTTTACCCGATCGTTTGCCCTATGACACATTCAGTGTTCTGTGCTTGGAAGTCAGCTGACATCCCTACAATTTCCCAAAAAGAATGCAAAAACAGATCTTTCCATTGCAAGCAAAAATCATGGATTTCATCAAGTTGACTTTAATTCCTTCTCTTTTCCAATGGCCTGATCACAGACCATCATTTAGTTTCTGACCTGGTCGCAACACCGCAAACTGGAATCGACATAGAACAAGGATTGAAGTACTCATCAAGGACACAGAGAAGGGAGGGACACCAACAACAAAGTTGAAGGAGAAGATAGACGAGAGAGATTTGGACAAACAATGGGTGTGGGGAAGAATGGGGGCAGGAAAAGACTCATGGGGTGGACAAGATGGATACAGCTGGAAACTTTCAGGAGGAAAAAAAACTGGAAATGTGGAAGGAGGAAGGCTTGGGGTGGGCTTAACGAAGGCAGAAAGAAATCATTGTCTTGGATTGGGGACGACCTGAGATGGTGCTGAACAGCTCTCTTGAAGATCTGGAGGGAGGAATGAGATTCAAGAGAATATGAAAGTTGGTTCCACAGGTGGGGGGGAAAAAAAGAAGAACGAATGAGTGAAGGTGAGCAGTGATCCTGGATTTAGGTCGTTTCACTATAAGGAGGTTGATGGCGGACCGTGTGCACCCTGCAGAAACCTGAGGGTGAGGGGGGGAGGGGACAAGGCACGGAAAGAGCAGAGGGTGCAAGACAAGAGAAGGGGCATAGAAGACAGACAGAGCACTGACCTGGCTGTGATGTGAAAGTGATAGGCCAATATAGACTCAGCTTCATCGTGGGAGATTCCAATAACCTTGAAGGCCTTGGTTTCCACGGCATCAAGCTGAGCAAGGTGTGAGGCAGGAGTGTCAGCCCAGAGGGGAGAGCAGTACTCCTTCAAGTTACGGATGAAGGCGTTCTGGTGTGCCAAGGAAGGACTTTGTATGATTGAGGATGCCCAGTCGGCGGCTGGCTTTGGAAGCCAACTTTGAAATGTGGTTTGCCCAAGAAAGATCATGGCTGATAGTAAGACCCAATAGTTTGAGTGACTGAAAAAGGACTACCATTTGTTCCATGTATCGCTGGTGCAGGACCGTCCCTTCATATTTGGGGGAAACATTTTTACAGTCGCCTCAATCTGTCTTCACCATCGCATGAGGTTCTGAAGATCAACGGTAAAGGATGGAGACTGAATTTCAGTCATGAGATCAGGACCATCTTCCTGGGCATATCTCAAGCATTTGGCAATGGCACCAAGTCTTCATCTCCAAACTCTCAGCTAACGGCGTTAAAAGCCACCTCCTCTCATGGATTGCTGACCTCCTCCATTGTCGTAGTCAGTTGTTGGCTCTCAACAGGATCCTCAATTCTCCTCTCACCATTGAAGCTGGAGTGCCTCAATGCAGTGTCTTGGGCTCAGTCGTGTTCCTCATCTTCATCACCGATCTTTCTCATTTTCAGGATGACCCTCCTCTCTTTGTTGATGATTCCATCCTCTGCCCTATGATCTCTCATCCTTCCGATTCGCAGGCAACAACCTCCCCTCCCTGCAAATCTTGATAGAATTTGGAGTTAGCCGAACACTGAAGTTGTCTTTCAAGCCTGACAAATCACACTCATGCCTGGTGTTGGCTTAATGGTTAGGGTGGAGGGCTTGGGATCTTATGGTCCTGAGTTCAAACCCTGCTCAGCTGTTGAATTAATACCAGGTGGGGTTAACTCGACCTGTCATCTTTCCAAGGTCGGCAAAATGAGTACCAGCATGCTGGTATACTGTGTCGGAGTGGCGACCCGTCCAGGGTTGTGCCCAAAACCCAAGGAGACTGCTTTGGCAGCACCAACGCTCTGCACAAAGTATTGTCCCAATGGATGGATGGAAATCACACTCACTCACTCTGTCTCTTTGAAAGGAATATCTGGCAAACCCTCACATGTAATTATTTAATTTGACAAACTGCTTGCTGAAGTTCAGTCACTTCAACATTGCTGTTCCTAGATTAACACACACACACACACACACACACACACACACACACACACACACACACACACACACACACACACACACACACACACACACACACACACACACACACACACACACACTCTCTCATGTTTCTCCAGGGTGCATATCCATCCATCCATTGGGACCATACTCTCTGCAGAGCGTTGGTGCTGCTTCAGCAGTCTCCTTGGCTATTGGACACAATCCTGGATGGATCACCACTCCGACACAGGATACCAGCATACTGGCACTCGTTTTCCCGACCTCTGAAAGATGACAGGTCCAGTTAACCCCAGTTAACAGCGGGGTTTGAACTCAGGACCCTCGGATCCCAAGCCCACCACCCGAACCATTAAGCCAACACCAGGCATGGGGTGCATATGATCTGCCATTAAACCACTTTTTGTCACACTCTTGAAATCCAGACTCACTACTCACCTCCATTCCTTTGTTTCTCTCTTCTCTCACATGTGGAACCAACTTCCTCATTCTGTTCAGTGTCATTTTTCCCCTCTTGGGCTTCAGGGTGTCTCATATAATTCAAATGTAACAAATAATTCAACCTCATTTGATTTCCCCCTCGTTCACCTCCTCAGATTATCTCGCATCCACACCCATGATCTTTTCAACCATGATTACCAACCAACCCCCCCCCCCCTCAATCCTCCAAGCCTACCCTTTCCTTTCCAGGTTATTGTGTTTTCTCCCCCCACCACCCTCCTTTATCTTCTTTGTTGCATTGCTGTTCCATCCCTGGCCTTCCCTTTCTATTCTTTCAGTCTGTTGTTCTTGTCGAGCCATCGACAGTTCTCTCGAACAAGTCCACGGCATCGAAACAGTCAATTGAGTTCTCTCCGAGGAGCGACTCAGAGATCCCCCACATCCAGGATGGTGTACCCCAACCTTCACAAAGTCAGGCCCACAACAGAGACGCAGAGAGCGCTGGTCCATAGGGACCAATCGGCACTCTGACAGTGACCACGCTGCCCTGACGAATCGGGGAAGAATGGGGAAGATTTGGCCTCCGACTTGTGTTAGGGGGGTGGTACAACTACCACGAAGAGGCATCCCCTATAGTTGTTCTGTCTGTTCTTGCTGGAATTGGACTTTTCTCCAGCATGTTTACCTTCTGTGTCCTCTCCTTCCTCTTCATCTCATTCTACCCTCACCCATTCCCCCCCCCCAAGTGTCCCTCAGCAGTGGCCCTCTTCCCTGATGTTGGTGCATTTCCCCACTTTCCACTGTGTTCCTGGTTGGCTTAATGGTTAAGGTAGTGGGCTTGGGATCCTAGGGTCCTGAGTTCAAATCCCGCTCAGCTGTTGAATTAACACCAGGTGGGGTTGACTCTGCCTGTCATCCTTCCGAGGTCGGCAAAATGAGTGCCAGCATGCTGGTATACTGTCGGAGTGGCGACCCGTCCAGGATTGTGTCCAATAGCCAAGGAGACTGCTTCGGCGGCACCAACGCTCTGCACGGAGTATGGTCCTCATGGATGGATGGACTGTGTTCCGTTTTGTCCAAGACAAGTGTGCATTCAAACTCGTCCACAAGCCTCAACTTTCTCCTTTTAAAAAAAATCCTTTTTGGAGCTTCCTCTTTATGACCATATATTTATTACGTATATCAGTGAAGCAGGGAGAAAATTAAACACAACCAAAGGAAGAGAACGGAGAATGATTGGAGAGAGAAATGAGGGTAAGGCAACGTGTAATGAATGGCAGGTGAAAGAGGTTCTAGAGGAGGGAGGAATGTCATAAAGAAAGTGAAGGCCAGGCATTGTGTGGAATGTATTTGAGGTGGGTGTGGTGGGTGGTGTGTTCAACATTCCACTATTTTTCAAATTTACACTAAATCAATGGCCCCTTTGGAGCTCCTCCAAAACTGGTTTTTGGGATAACCCACAAAAAAGTACTTGGAGAAGAAAAAAACTGTCTGATATCCACATACTATTAGCCCCTGGTGGACTTAGTCTGTAACGGGGGGGGGGGGGGGGAGGGGTTATGGATTTGGTCTCGATTTTCGTGTCCATGCGCGACCATATTTTAGACGTGTATGGACCAATTTTATTCATACCTGGCATAAAGACAACGCATGATGGTATACATATGCACGTCATTGTTTTTCAACATCAGATCCAATATGGCTGACTAGAGGCCATTTTCGTTGTAGAAAAACAATACCAGATGTTGAACACATGCTCAACCATTTCTGAGACATGCGTTTACCGATGTTGTTCAAACTTGGTACACAGATAATGATATCTTAAATATGCACGTCATTGTTTTTCAACATCAGATCCAAGATGGACGAATGGTGGCCATTTTGTTACTTTTTTTTTTATTTTTTTTGTATACCTTGGTCGAGGCTCGTATGAGAGCGAACACACAACTCACAGCAAGGAGGCATGAGACAAGAGGGGCGGGAGTGGAAGGGACAAAACAGTGGGGAACAGACACATTAGGTGAACTGTGGAAGGGAGAGGGATGGGGATGGGACGGGGAACATGGCGAAGAGAAGATGGACATTTCAGGGACTTTCAGGAAGGAAAGCAGGGGAATTGAAGGAAGTGGGCTTGGGTGGATTATCGGGGGTAGAAAAGATCGAGGATTTGGATGGGGGAAGATAAGAGGTGGTGGTGAACAGCTGTTTTGAAAGCCTGGAGGGAAGAATGGGAAAGAATAGAGTGAGGAAGTTTATTCCAAATGCGGGAAAAAAGAGGAATGAAAGACTGAAGATGAGCAGTGATTCGTGATTTTGGTAGTTTTACCAGAAGGGGGTTGTTGGCGGACCTTGAGCGCCCTGTGGAAATGTGGTGGGGACAAATCGCAGAGAGAGCAGGGGGGCAAGGCTGGAGAGGAGTCGGTAGAAGACAGAAAGACCACCGACCAACCTGCGGTGATTGAGTGAGAGGCCCAAAGACTCAGCTTCATTGCGGGAGATGCCGATGATCTTAAATGCCCTGGTTTCGACAGCGTGAAGCCGAGAAAGGTGGGAGGCAGGAGCACCAGCCCGGAGGGGAGAGCAGTACTCCATCAGGCTACGGACAAAAGATTTGTAAGTGGTCAGGAGCTCAAGAGGGCCGAGGAAGGACTTAGCACGACGGAGGATTCCCAGTCGGCGACTGGCTTTTGAGGCGAGGTTGGAAATGTGACTTTCCCAGGAAAGGTCATGGCAGATAGTGAGACCGAGAAGCTTGAAAGAAAAGACTTCTTCCAGAGGATTGTTGAGAAAGTGGATGGGGGGGTTTGTAAACGGTCCTTTCGAAGAGACATAGTGAGAGTGTGAGATTTGTCTGGATTGAAAGACATGTTCCACGTGTTGGACCAGTTTGTGATTTTATCCAGATCTGCAGTGAGCGAAGAAGCTGCTGCTTGCCGGTCTGAGGGATGACAGATGGTACGGCAGATGGTGGAGTCGTCGGCAAAGAGAAATAGAGGATTTTCCAGAGAGTCCGAGAGATCATTGATGAAAACCAGAAAAAGAACAGGGCCCAGAACGCTACCTTGAGGAACTCCAGCCTGCACCGGAAGAGGGGATGAAAGAACTCCATTTAGGGCCACACGTTGACTGCGACAGGAGAGGAAGTCTGCGAGCCATGAGTGGAGATGGCCTTGAATACCATGGGAAGAGAGTTTGGTGAGTAGGGCAGGGTGCCAGACTGTGTCAAAAGCACGTGATATGTCCAGGGATACGGCTCGGATTTCCTGTCTGGCATTGAGGACCTCCATCCATTGTTGGGAGAGCAGTAGCAGCATATCCAGGGTAGAGTGACCTGGTCTGAAACCAAATTGATGATTGGAAATCAAGCCATTGGAGAAGAGGAAGGATTTCACATCTGAGGCGATGATGGATTCCATCACCTTGCTGATGATTGGGAGAAGGCTGATTGGTCTGTAGTTACAGGGATCTGTTTTTGCACCTTTTTATGCAGGGCAGTGATGTTAGCAGATTTCCAAGCAGATGGCAGATGACCTTGGGCAAATGAGAGGGTGAATAGAACAGAGAGAGGGTGAGCAAGAGCAGAAGAGCAGGCTTTGAGGACACGTGGGCTGATGCCGTCTGGACCGGTTGCAGAATCTGACTCGAGGTTTGAAAGCAAGCTCTCCACCTTGTCAGGAGAAAAGGATACAGAGTCCAGGGACAGTTGGGTGCGACTGGGTAAAGTGGGTAGAGATAGTGATGGGTTTAGGACACAAGATTTAGCTGCAAACACCGAGTTTAGACATTCAGCTTTATCACGTGTGGAATCAGCAGTGCGGCCATTTGAGGTAAGGGAGGGGATGGAGGGGGAACATACACCAGAAACAGATTTGATTAAACGCCACCAGGATTTTGAGGAGGGAGAGAGGTTTGAGAGTTCAGACTTGAGATGAGAAAGATGTTGTTTTCTGGCTCTCCTGAGGGTAGATACACACTTGTTCCGAGCTTTGTGGAAAGAACTGAGATTGCCCTCAGTTGGGTTTGCTTTCCATGTGGCAAAGGCAAGTTGTTTCAGGACAACTGCCTCGCCACAAGCTTCAGAAAACCAAGGGCGGGAGGAAGGGTAAGACAACTGAACATGAGAGGGGATAAATCTGTGCATGAGGGAGAGCAAGTTTCTTTGAAAGAATTCCCAGGATGAGTTGATGTTTGAGAAAGTAGTGATAGGAGACCAGTCTGTCAGTTTGATGGCTGCTCGGAGACCCTGCCAGTCGGCTTGAGTGAAATGCCAGACTCGACGGCGGTGAGGTGGTTCTCTGATAACAGCCAGAGAGATGTCCACTTTGACAAGGACGTGGTCAGAAGAACCAATTGGAGCGAAGGAAGAGCAGCAGATATTGTCAGGGAAATTTGTCAAAATCAGATCCAGAAGAGATGGAGTACCATTGGTTGAGATCCGGGTCGGGAAGTTGACCGATTGAGTCAGTCCCAATGAGTCGCAGAAAGCTTTTGCTGAGGTGCCATGGCAGGTGAGAGAGGTACCCACACCGAGCCAACTGGCGTGATGACAATTGAAGTCACCACATAAGAGGAAGAGAGAGTTTGGATGAGAAGATGGAAGATGGTCCATGTTTTCGGATAGTGAGGTGTAGATGGAGTCATCACTGTTCGGTGGACGGTACAGTACACATATAAACATGAGGTGGGAGTGAAGGGGAAGCCGAAGCCAGAGGTATTCCTGGGGGTGTGGGGGAGTGAGAGCAGTGCATGGAGAGTGAGGAATAGAGTCTTTGATGAAGAGAGCAACACCTCCACCAGGACGAGGCTCAGGTCTGTCATACCGTAAGAGGGAGTAGCCAGGGAGAGATACTTGGGAGTCAGACACGTCTTGGGAGAGGAAAGTTTCTGTTCGGCAGATAATGTCTGGTTTGTCAGTGGCAACCTGTATGGAAAGATCTGAAAGGTTTGATCGAAGGCCCCGGATATTTGAGGTCCACACTTTTAATGAAGAGGAAGGGGAGGAGGCTTTGGGTGCAGGAGGTGGAGGGGGAGGGGGAGGGTAGGACAAGGGATGAGGGGGGCAGGTAAGGAGGGTTGCTGAAGGAGTGTGGGGTATTGCAGAACAGCGAGGGGAGGGGGCCGAATGAGGAGGAGAAAAGGCTCTGTGGTGCTGGGGGAGAGGGGGGACAAGAGACAAGGAAGAAGGCAGTTGAGGATTTGAGGAGGTGGAGTGAAGAGATGGAGGTGAGAAGGCAGTGGAGGGAGGCAGGTTGGTGGATGAGAGGGGGGCAACTTTGAGAAGGAAGAGTGAGGGGGATGAAAGGTGGGAGAAAGGTGAGGGGGATTTTTGAGAGAGGTGAGAGGGAGGCTTGGAGGGAGAAGAGTGGGATGGTTGCTTTGAGAGTGAGAGTGAGGGGTGAGGGGGGTGAGTTGGCACTGAAGTTGGAAAAAAAGAATGGTTGATGGAAAGCGAGCATCCATGGCAAACTGTGGTTTTTAAAAGTTTTAGGTCAGAGATGCGATTTAACACAATTCTTGATGGATGCAATGAAGGCGAATTCAGAGCATGGAGAGAAGAAGCGCTGTAATAGTTGGATTTTTTAGGCAAGGAATGAAGGAGAGGTCGAAATGAGAGCAGTCTGTTAAAATAGCAGAAGAGTAGTGCATTGTGAAACAGTAAAGAGTACCACATGTGTGAGAGAGGAAGATGAAGCATTATAAGATCGTTTTTGTAGTTAAAAATAATGTATGAGAGAGTTCAACAGATTCGGTCATGGAAGTGCAAAAAAAAAAAAAAAAAAAAATCGAGGAAGAAGACGAGGAGGAAGTTAAGAGGAAGAAGAAGAAGCAGAATCGGGAGAAGGTGAGCGTGTTGTTGTTGTTGTTGGGTATATATATATATATATATATATATATATATATATATATATATATATATATATACATATATATATATATATATTTTGTTGTTAATATTAATATATGAGAGAGTTCAACAGATTAGGTCATGGAAGTGTAAAAAAAAAAAAAAAAAAAAAATCGAGGAAGAAGACGAGGAGGAAGTTAAGAGGAAGAAGAAGAAGCATAATCGGGAGAAGGTGAGCGTGTTGTTGTTGTTGTAGGGTTTTTTTTTTTTTGAGATAAGAAAGAGATTAGTTGGGAGAATGGGGGATGTTTGGAAAGTGGGGAGGATCAAAATTGAAGGTAATGGGGAGGATAGAAATTGAAGGTAATGGGGAGAAAAAACAAAAACAAAAAAAAAGCGATCAAACACCGAGTGGAACCGGTAGGCCTCAAGCCTAGGCCTAGGCCTCAAGCCTCAAGCACAGGTAAGAACGTCGACAAAAATACTCACAAAATAGCACGATTTTTGAAACAAAACCGAACTAGCAACACACAGTAACATCTAGGTGAGAAAATTAAACAGTTAAAACGGGACAAATAACAACCGGAAACTTAGCTTTGAGAACGTCAACAGGGAGCCCCAAAGGAGACCTCTCGCTGCTCTAAAACCGGAACCGGAAGTCCAATGTGTCCCCTTAAATGTGTACTTAAATGTGTCCCCAACCATTTCTCAGACATGCATGGTCCGATTTTGTTCAAACGTGGCACAAGCACAGTACATGATGGAATACACGTGAACCTCACTTTATTTTGCAATTTGATCAAAGATGGCCGACTGGTAGACTGGCGGCCATTTTAGTTATACATAAATATGGGCTCGCCCTTTAACTTTAACCTCCATCACTATACTAGCAACTAAAGTCAAACTTGAAATCAACTCGAAGCTAGCTCAGAGATGGTAAATCCAGGAAAATACGATTGAGAAAAGGAAGGAGGTTAGCAGAGGAAGGGATGGAAGTTAAGGACAGCATTGGAGCAAATGGATGGTCATGGAGAAAAATAAAACATTCTCAAATATTTCGAACACTCTTTGCAAGGTTTTGCAATCAAAGAAAGTTGAGTTTTTGGATAATATGACAATATTAAAAATTCGTTAGACCCAGATCATATCGTTAAGTTGTCAGAAAAAAATGAGTCCTTCGCAGTTATATTTTTAATGACAGAAACAATTCAGTTAATAGTTGATCTTATAATGAGAATGAAACCCCAATATTTTTTTTCAAGATAAGTCATAGCAAATTGCTGTATGAGCCTTAACCCTGTGTTAGTCCCATGGGGTGTTTTGGCACCCCACATTTTTTGTGTGCATTTTTTGTGTGGCATTCGAACATTGGGGTGTGTAAACACTCCACCAGACTAACCATGTTTGAATGACACAGCAGACGAATGCAGGGTTGGCTTTTGGGATGATACAGAACCACTGCAGAGGGCTCTACAAAACTACAATTGCAAGCTTTCCATGTGATACCAGGTCAGCTAAAGCCGCAGTTACACAGCGTGTCCATCAAGTTCTTGTACAACTTTTAACTGTTATACCTTTTGATGTACGCATGACAGAAACAAACTATAAATGGTTCATGAAAGCCTCATTCATCAAGCTTTTATTCAATTCAGTTCAAACTTTTAGTCATTGATCAAACCGCCATCTTTAGGAATACATCGTTGAATCTGATTTTCCAACTTGTTCATAACATTTTTCAGTTGCTGTTTCAGTAATTTCATGAATTGCATTTGTAATCATAGCACTAAATTCATCCAAATACTGTGGTTTCGAAGATTGAACAACAGTTTCACATAGCTCCATAAAATTTAGTCCAACAAGTCAAGCAAACCAGGTGGCCAAGCAATTGGTCCACGTCTACCGATCCACTTGTCTGGGAAGACATCATCCAGAACCGTCACGCATTCGAAGCATTGTGGAAGAGAGCCTCGTCTTGCTGTTACAAGGCGATATGGAAAGATTTAATCGTCGTACTTTGGGAACAAAGGACATTGCAAAGTAACACTCAGCATTAATTGTTGCTTCTTCCAAAAAAAAGAAGAAAAGACCAACAATGTGCAACTCCTTGAGAGAACACCAAACATTGATGTTTGGTGAGTCTCTTGTTAACAGACTTCCTGAGGTTTTTCTGTCCCCTAAATGCGGTAATTGTGGTGGTTGACTTCACCACTGATGCCACATCAGAAAATATCAACTTGTCAAGGAACCCGGGGGATTGTGGATTTAACAACAGCAATAAGAATAACATTAACATTAACAAATCCTGATGAATTATGCTTTCATGCACCATTTACAGTTTGTTTAGTACATAAAAAGTTACAAAAGTTCAAATTTGCACAAAGACTTTATGGACAACCTGTATGACATTACCTATTCAACATCTCTGCCATTTCACATCCTTTACTGAAAACATTTCATTCAGCAAAGTTGCCAGGAAAGCAAATCACCGAGTACATGATGTTTTCCTCTTCGAGGGATCAAGCAACAGACCCGTCTTTTCTGCATTCAATCTTTGGTGGAGAGTGCAGCACTGGCAGTGGTTAAAGAAGGCTATTCCCAACATGGTTCAGAATATATCACTTCAACCGGGCTGCTCTGAGGCTTCTTTTTGACTTCAGAATATAATGGCATGGGTATCTGCTCACCACACAAATCGCACGTCAATCATATGGTGAAGCACAATTTCACCAAAAACATAACAAATTCACTTAATTACCTATATGCACTACTCATGATGCATTCCACCTGGTGGCTCAACGTAGGATAATATATAATCCATCCTTGGGGACCATACTCTGCACAGAGCATACTTAAGCATTCTTCTAGGCTATGGGGCACAATCCTGGACAGGTCACCACTCCAACACAGGATACCAGTATGCTGGCACTCATTTCACTGACCTCAGAAGGTTGACAGACAGAGTCAACCCCACCTGGTATTAATTCAACAGCCAAACAGGATTTGAACTCAGTATCTTCAGATTCCAAGCTCACCAGCCTAACCATTAAGCCAACTCCAGACGGATAATATAATAACAATGCTGTAATTACTATCATTGTCAAATAAGCAAGACAATTGTTAATTATCAGATTCCAACCCTGCAATCCGACAATTTACAGCTGTGCGATTTACATGGGCCTGGAATTTTCTTTCCCTTCTGAACACCATCTGGTTTCATTGGAAGAATTCGCACGGTATACCCTTTATATGCAGCTATATAAACTCTCAGGTATACCCTTTGATCTACCCTTTTCTACCATTTTCCCTGAAAACCTAACTTGGGCTACTTTCTGGGCATCATTTTAGTGCTCATTCCAATATTGTAGTGAACCTTCTCTTTTAGCTGCTGCAGTCTAGATGGCTATCCTTACACTGGTGATGTCGATAAAACATTCCACATCTTTGATCAAGCAAAAATTAGGTAGTGACAGACAGGTATGTCTAAGTTTATATGTAGTGTGACTTGGAAATGGGTTCCTTTATCTTCTGGTCCTCATGTACATGTTCAGAGGCACTATTGTCACAGAGCATGCAAGTGGCCGCATCTCATTATACACGTTGTATACATATCACTACAGAATGCTGACCAGACAAGGAATCAAAGTGGACTTCAGAAACGAATGGATGCATCATGCATTGATAAAACCCTCATAATCACCCACTATATATCATAACGAAATGATGTCACCGACTTATGGCTTTTAAAATGTTCCTTAATAAATATATTGTTACATGGAAGGGGGAGAATCCAGAGTTACATTGTGATAAGACTTTAGTATGGACCATGTGATCATGTAGGTTCGATTTCCCCTTGTATTAGGATATTTGTCTCGAGGTAAGTCGTCTGGTAAAACGTACACCGAGGAGGCAGTGAATGTAGACCTGAAGGTAGCATAGAGTAAGGTTGCATTGTATAAAACCTCCTGAAAAACAGGTGAGGCCAGGTGAGGACTTGTGGAATTTCACACCAAAGGCACACAAAAAGCATGATGTGCGGGAACCACCAACACGAAGTGTTTGGCCATTGGATAGCAAGCCATGGTGGTGATGTGGGCTGTAGAGTTCTAGTTGATGGCGAAACACTTTTTCAAGGGTCCGAAGCGCACCGGTGGGATGGTCGGAATGAAGGTGCCACCGACACCAACAGGCAGCCAATGATGAGATGCATCATCCACATGAATATGGTCCAAGAGTTTACCAAGGCCATGGCTGTGTGTTGGTTCTCGGATTTTGAGAGGTCTGTGTCGTGTGTGTGTGTGTGTGTGTGTGTGTGTGTGTGTGTGTGTGTGTGTGTGTGTGTGTGTGTGTGTGTGTGTGTGTGTGTGTGTGTGTGTGTGTGTGTGTGTGTGTGTGTGTGTGAGTGTGTCAGTAGGGTGAATATACTGATTCTGGCTCACTTTTCCCCATGTAAGTGAATGGGGGATTTTCAGCGATTCATATTTTTTTCCCCTAAAAATAAACCCCCTTTTTATCCCAAGGTATATTTATTTGTCTCCCCTTTTAACCTTGGGGCACTCTTTTCAAATAACCAATGCAATAAGATAAAGATTTGTTCAAGTTGTAAAGTGATTTGTTAAAGGTGATTCTAAAGAAATATCTGAAACATGTAAGCCTTGGGGCACTCTTTTTCAAATAACCAATGCATATTGTTTAGCTCACTTATTGAACCTATAAAGATTTGTTCATTCTCAAATTCTTTCAATAGTTAATTTTCTTTGCACAATAATCCCCATCTAAAATATTTAAAAATAAAACATTTGAATCTTTATATTTTTTAAGATACCCCTTTTGTGCCATTATGAAATGATAAACTTCTCTTAATGCTCTTGTTTGACCACCTCCTGAGCCACATATCATTGAGATTATAGTAAATTGTTTTTCCATTGTTCAATTGATAACCATCAAAGTTTTCAGTCCATTCAAGGATATTTTTTTTTCTTTACATCCTCCAACTTACTAGTTTTTAAATTGATTTGCTTATTTGTTTAATTAACCTCCGCCATCGAAGATGGACGGAGGTTACTGTTTTCACCCCTGTCTGTTTGTTTGTGAACAGTATTACAGAAAAACTCCTCGACAGATTTCGACGAAACTTGGTGGGGGGATAAGGTATGGTCCAAAGATCATGCCATTAGATTTTGGACTTGGTCCAAAGTCCAATATGGCCGCTATGGTGGCCATTTTGAAAAAATATTTGAATTTTTGTTTTTGCATTTCTGCATGTTTTAAGTGATTTCCAACCAAAAAAAAAAAAATGTTGGAGAAAAAAAACAAACAAATTTTGCAACTTTTTTTTCAAAAAAATTGATTTTTTTTTATTTTTTTTATTTTTGGCATTTCTGCATGCGTGTCGATCTAGTTTAGTTTATTCAATCGTGGTTCAGTAGAGTCTGATCCGTTTTGACCTACAATGAATAGGATATCAGGTTCACTTAAGTGACTCAGCAGTATTGGCGGCGGAGGTTTTGCACTCTATCGAGTGCTCCCCCTCTACTTTACCTTTGTTTTAGTTATTTTTTCAATAAGACTTCTTTGATATTTTTCACATTCATTATGTTTTCCATTTATATACCAAGACTGAGATTTTCTCCACTCTTTAGTTTGATTAATACTTGGTTTGACCATTTATATATTGTGAAAAAACACGGCGGTCGCCCTTACAAACCCTAACCCATCTGCCCATCGTTAAAACACAATCTATTCTATACACTCTATTATACAATATCCATATGGAACACAATCTATTCCATTATCTAAAATCAATCTCTTATCATCAAAGGCTCCTAATGCCTTTTTATTTACTTCTTCACTATATATCTTATGTTTATAACTTCTTATTGTATTTATTTTCCTATATTCTTCTTTCATATTCATCAAACAATTATAATAATTTCTAAAAGTTATTGATTTCTTTATTACATATTTCTTTATTCCCTTTAACCTCATCAATCTGATCACCATACTTATAAGCATATGCCTTTGCTCTCAATCGAATAAACTCACTCATTACTTTTCCACCCAACTCATCCTTAAACTTACCAATAACCTTTGTATTCTTTTTTGAAAATAACTCGCTCTTCTTACTAAAATTACTTGTATCATTCACTCCAATATTTTTCTTCATATCTTTATAAACATCATCAGTTTTTATATCTAGGATAAAACTATCAGTGTCCACATACAACAATGAAACATTTTCACCATACTCTTTCTTTAAGCCATTATACACATAATCATACATCAATATCTTTGATAAATCAAGAACTGCTGTTCCAATATAAATTGGTTTATCCATTACAATACTTTCCTTTTCCATATGAACAGCAGAAAAGTTCTCTGAAAAAACCTCTTCTCTCTTAAAACTTGGTTTATTTATCAATCCAGAAGCTTCTTTCCAAGATGTTGCAAATCTAATGTTTTGCCTGTTTCTAATATTCTCCATTGTCTTTCCAAAGATAGCATTATTCATCAATTTATAGAATTCCCCTTCAAATTTTACTTTTGTATTTGTTCTCGTATCTGTATTGAATTTAATATACTTTTTCATCCAAGGACTTTGTTTAAATTTTAAAACTCTATGAATTTTAGCTACTCTCAATCCTTCTCTCAAACTGTTTCAAGCTTCTCTAATGCAAAACATATCCCTCTTTATCATAGAATGTTGTTAATAACTTTTCTGTTGATTTGCCTTTTAATATTAAAACTTATGATAATCACTTAACCATTCTTTCTTTGGGGTTTCTTCCTCACATGCAAAAGGAAAGTCTTTATCCTTATTATGAAGATCACTCGGGTAGCTCAAATCAACTTCAAAATAATAACCTTCTTCTTCCTGATTCAATTCCTCTTGAGAAGAAATAACAATATTCATCAAAGCCTTTTCATAATCCTTTTCTTCCACCCACTCTAATTTACCATAAGGCAGAGATTGAGACATTGCCCATCCATACAAATTATTAGTATCAAAATAATTACTATCTTTTTCACTATCATAATTTGGAAGATATTTATTATTTGCTTTAGCATATCTTTTTGAACATACTTGTGATATTCCACCTCTCTTAGACTTCTCAATCATCAAAAGCATAGTTACATCACTGATTAAATCTATATCTTGTTTTGTCATTTTCAACATTGCACTCCAAGCAAAACCAGGAGCTGTGAAATAGTGGGCAGGATCTAATCCATAACAATTTTTATTATGACAGAGTGATCTAAAAGCTTCAAACACATCAGCTAACAATAAAACATCTGTTTTTAGATACAAATCATGATATTCTCCAAGGTTCTTTTTCTTAAATATTTTCCAAATTTCTTGTGCATTTTTATATTCCTTATCACTTATCTCTTCTTCATAAAGGTTATTATAGAAACTTTCTTTTGAAGGAAGTTGTGTTTCTTTAAATCTCATAAATGAATCCATATAATCATAAAGATAAATTCCCTTACTTGTAAGAATTTCCTCTTTACTTTGAATTTCATTCCTTGTTTGAATTTCCTTTGTAGTTGGAATTCCCTCTTTAATCAGAATTTCATCTTTCATCAGAATTTCCTCTTTAGTAAGAATTTCATTAATTGTTTGAATTTTCTTTATAATTAGAATTTCATCTTCAGTTAGAATTTCCTCATTAATTAGAATTTCCTCTTTACTTTGAATTCTCTCTTTAATTTCCTCTTTTGGAAAGAATGAATTAAGATTTGGAAAAGACCCCGTGGAGCTTAGATTTGATGCTCGGTAGGCTCGTGGTGTTCCCATGAAGTTGTAAGAATCGAGAAACCTAATACGAGTTAAAGGTTTTGTGAATATCATTTTTGTAAATTAAATATACTTTTGACTTGTGTTTGTTATGGCAGAAATATTCCCTGGTGTTTTTGAAAGTTCCTTTATAAATAGATGTGTATCATAGTTGGTGCTGTTGTGAAGAAAGACTGGAATAAAATAAGGAAATTTATAATTAAGATTACAACAGGAATGAGCGGGATCTCTATATTTACCAGTAAGATGACAATGATCCCTAACTTTAGACTCCTTAATTTCCCCCTCACAAATATGACAGATATTGTTCTTTCTAAATTCTAATTTTTCTTCCTCGGTTAATTTCATCGGTTCATTTGTTTCTTTCATTAATTTAGTGAGTCTTATACAATCCTTTTCTAATCGTTTTACAAACTCTTGTGAAGCTTTTTTCCCACTATAATGTTCAAGTTTATTATACTTTTCTCCAACAGATGATTTGATATAATAACAAAAACCACAAGGAATATGTTTTTGATATTTATTTGTATATGATTCTCTTGGATTCGGAGAAGCAGTATTTATCTTTTTTAGGATACATTCAATATCAGCGTATATCACAAATGGGTGCATGATAGATTTATTATAATCTTCAAAAGAAATCTTTTCACCAGGTTTAGGCATTGTAATTACAGCTGATTTATGATTACTACAATATTTTGAATGTTGTACTAATCGTTCTTTTGTATGAAATGAATTAAGGCATCGCTTACAAGGATATATTTTGTTTGCTGTTCTGAATACCTGAGAAGAGATTAATCTTGATAAATTATTGATGTATGTATAATGTGAATTCTTTCCAACACTAAAATATAAAAGATCAATGTGTGTTTCTTCATTTTTATAGTTGTTTGAAATTTTTAATATTTGAACTTTGTTTATATCCGTTTATCAATATACATTAATGGAAAGATTATTCTTTTTCTCAAATTTAGGAATATCTGTTGGTGGCATTGGGAATTTAAAATCTTTAATGTCCAAGGTATTCTCATATTTCATGTATTGTTTTACTCTTTCTGAATTACAATTTGGTGGATGTAAGTGAGCAAGAACAGACCAGAGAAAACATTTGAAGACCACAAGGGGAAAACCAGAGATGTCACTTTTTATAAATTTCAGGGTTATTGCACCTGCCAATAGTTGGCAACATAAGGTTTCCTCTCACAATATTACTTTACCAAATAACCAGGGGTGTCACATCATTTATATGGTATAAAGTTTAGCCGTGCAATGAAAAAACAAGTGTTGTCAAAGCTGAACAAGTAGAAACCCAGAGTTGTCGGTACTTTACTCCTGGTTATCTCCCTTTCATTCATGTTTACTGTTCCACCATAATATTCAGAGTTGAGAAACTAAAAAATGAAAGGTTATAAAACTTTCACAGCATAAACTCTGAGCACTACAATGGCCTATTTGGTTATATCATGGGCTCCGTAGTTGGTGCATATCGTGGTTCAAGCCTGGTCAAACCTTTATTGTGGCTTTTATGGGACCCATGCCGTGGCTTCATGGTTAAACACGTCTGAGTACCCATCCTCATTCGATGTACCCACCACCCAATAAACCTGCTTAGGTATATGAGGGAGTCACATGAGGTGACCGGCTATCGTGGGGGTGGTTTATCCTTGGTTTTCTCCCGGTTTTCCATAATATGAAGTGGTACAGAGTAAGAAATACGAGAATCCGTCATCATATAAGCGAAATACCCTTGAGTATGGCGTTGAACACCAATCAAACAAAAAAACAATAACCGTTTAATGTTGAAAAAAATAATCTGTGATCACCAGTCATGTAATGTATGCTAATAACCAACAAGCATGAATTTGGTACACATCCTGGGTTAAAATTGCATGGCAATTATTAAACAAGGGAATAACCAGTGATGTCAGTTTGCAACATTGATTCGTTCTTTTCTCTAAAATTAAATAACAAAGAAGCTTGGCAAATGCTACATGCTTAATTTGATCGGCCAATGATCACTCTTCCTTTTACTGGAAAATAAATGTATGACAGTTATTAAACAGTCCACCAAAGTCTTGAAACTTTGTTTTTCAATTTCTTCAAAATTGACTTATCCTGACATCTCTGGTTTTCCCCTTGTGGTCTTCATTTATTATCATTGTTCTTAATATTAACAACTGCCTTCTTTAGTTTTATTTCTTTTGGTAATTCAATATAAGAAGAACCTTTAAGAGGGTTTGATTTTAGAATGTGTATATCTAAAAAGATGATTTTTTAAGTCTTAAATCCACTTCCTACCACTGTATTATCAACATCCTCCTCTTGTCTTGATAGTTCTTCATAAACCCCACTATTCAAAAAATCTTGAAATGATGTGATAAAATGAAGATCTGTTCTCATATAAGGAGTTTGTTCTTCATCTTGTCTTTTCATATTCATTTTCACTCCCATATAAAACTTTAAAGTTTTCATTTCTTTTAGTGTTATTTTAATAACTTTTTCAACATCAGGTTTCACTATTTCAATTGATTCAGCTCTTGATGATGGACCGGGTTCTCCAAATTGAAAAATCATTATTTTTAAATGCCCCATCAGTGTTTTCAATATAGTCTCCCTTTACTTTAAACTCATTTTTCTTGTGTTTTTGTGATTGAAGGTGATTCTTATAACTACTCTTCAAAACATCCTTTGAGCAGATATCACAATGTTTTCTTTTCAACTCAAGAGGAGATATTTGATGAAATAGATTAAATGTGTGTTTGTTGGTTTGAAGGTGTTTTTTATAATATTTATATTCGTTATTACAAACATCGCAGTACGTTGTATTCACCATATTTAGAAAATAAAACTTTGCTTAAAGTAAAATTTTCTTGATGAAAATTTCGTTTAATTTATTGGTGAATCTGTGCTTAAAACCATTTTACCCTCCAACTTTTTTCACTTAATAAATACAATGTTTCAATCAATCTCTTAATTTGTAAATGATACTGAGAAATATGTCAAGGATGTAAAATTGAACAAAGATAAATAACAATTATGATAAATAATGAATTCTTCAATTTCCTTCAGTGGAAGGGCTTTTAGTATACCTGGAAGAACATCAATTAAAGTATCTCTAACAAAAGTTTCTCCTCTCCTTCTGGTAATATATTCAAAACTAGAAAAAACAAGAAAAAGTATAAAAAAATAAAAACCTTATGGATGAAGCTTTAGAAAGAAAAGATAAGACCATCTGTAATATGCAAGGAGAAATTTGTATTTTTTTTTCAACAACCCGAAAGATGTAAATCCTGATGAAATAAAGGACGTTAATATATCAGGTGAAATGACATTTCATTCAATAGAAGTTAAGGATCATTTTAAAATTACCTTTAATATAAAAACAAATGTTGTAGTTGAATCTGGTAATGAAAAGAAAGTATATAGCTATCAATGATAATGTTGTTTCGACTAATTAAATATGAGTCAATATTCAACTGAGGATTTTCAGGATCATGAGAGTTTGTGTTCAAACGTAAGTAAAGTAAAGATTTAAGTAAAGTTTTACTTTATAAACATGCTCGACTTCCCTGATTCTCCATATGACAAATTTGAGAATTGTCCTGCATGCGAAAGATGGGGAGGAAACAGAGTCAAAAGCCTATTAACAATGTATATTCTGTGATTATCTTCTAATTAATGATAATAAAAAAGGAAAATAATTCTTTTGGATTTACACCAAAAATGAATTACTTTACAACATTGATGAGAGAAATTAATGCAAAGTATGAGGGTGATAACACACCTTTCCTTACAAGGGAAGAAACGGAACGTATTAGAGAAATGTTAAGGATTGTTGTTATATATTATTCATGGATGTGATATTAGGGAAATATCAACACAAGATATTGTATAAATAAAATAATGGATTATCTTGAAATTAAACCCGAACTTAGGATAAAATATAGAGTTTCTAAAAAAGCCAATAATAAATTAAATAACATGTTTTCCAAATATATAAATGAATGATTTTTTTTACCCATTTGGGAAAATAAGATAAAATTTAACAACCATAAAAATCTCCCAAATTCATTAAGATGTCTCAAAGTTAGTTTAGACCAGTTGATGAACATGAAAATAATTAATAAATCTCAAGATAAAGACATTTTATCTCATATTAAATAAGATGAGAAGCACAATCCTGAGTTTTAATTTCACAAGCTACCACACATCTTCATTCCCATATCCACAACAACCTGACCCAACAAAAGAATATGAGGCATCTTTATTGTCCATGGAAACTTATAATACCTTATTTAATATAACTGATAAAAATGACAAGTTTAGTTATAATCCGGGAAGTGGATACAAAACGATAGTCTCACCCGGAGCATATGAGATTTCTCAAATATCTTCCAAAATTATTCGTCTTATGAAAGAACGGTGATGAACCAAAAATATTGTTATAGATATTCAAAAACATACTTCAAAATCAACGATTAAATTAAAAATAACTACAAGGTTGATTTCACAATTGATAATTAATTTATTTAGAGAGTTATTGGGTTTCTCCTCAAAAAAGATTGAAACTAATGGGACGTTTTACAGTGATAATGTCATTCAAATATCCTCAGGAATAAATTCGGTATTAATTCATTGATTTGATTGATGGTGCTTATAATGATGGAATAAAAACAAATACAATATTTTCATTTCAGCGCATACTCAACCCCAATTGGTTATAAATTCAAAATGGAACCCAAAAATTTGGTTTATCTCCCTGTGTCAGGAAAAACCATACAGAGTAAATTTTAGGATAACCGACCAAGATAATCGTATGATTTCTTTTAATGGAGAAGTTATATCCATCAGAATTCACCTACGTGAAGTTTTCCAATAAATAAATACGATGGTTATTGTGAGGAAACACGAGTTGAGAAAATATAAAATAATTACAGGGGATGGGATGTTCCTTTCCCCATACTACAAGAGTGAAGGTACATATCTTGGTTGAGGATACTATAAACCTAAGACAAAGAAAGGGGTGTCAGACATCAATATAGAGGAGATGGGATAATTGATACTCTAATGGGTATAGGTTCAACTATTCTTAAACATAAAGACCTAATTGGTTCAACTGCTTCTGCTGTGGGAAATGTAGCAGGTGCTGTAAAGAGCACAAAAGATGCCCAAAAGAAATCTCATAAATTACAAGCAATAAAAGAAATTAAGAAAGGCAAAACTCAGTTGTCTCCCCAAGAACGACATAAAATAATTCAAATACTTGGGTCAGGGTTTCAAAAGTTTTAACATCTTTTTTCCTAAATAAATACAAGTATGGAAGCAATTGATAGTATCTATGATTTGGAGGATACTATTATCATCTCAAACTCCACTAAAAAAGATTACTTCAAGGTAAATGCAATAACTGGAACAGACTGGAACGCAAATGGTACAAAAGGTTTTGAAATAAATAATCAACAAACTTATTTGAATCTATCCGAAAGTTTCTTGTTGTGTAAATTTACATTCACTAAGGCTGGGAATAACACAAATGCTACACTCGTAAATGATTTCTTCTGGAAAATCTTTGATAGTGTTCGTTTGTACATTGGAACACAAGAAGTTGAAGCGGTTGATTGTCAGGTCAGGTCAGGTATGGGAGCATGTGCCAGAACAGCGCGTCGCTGCGTCCACTTTCCGCCGGTACTCCAGGGGCCTCCGTCTGGCCATCCCCCAGGCAGATGCCAGGCCCATCCCCATCTCCTTGAGATGATGGTCAACCTGCTGCAACCATGAGGCACGTGGTCGGCCCACTGGCCTCCTCCACTCATGAGACTCCCTCGCTGAGAGAATCTGGTGAGCAGGATCAGCGTCAGGAAAACGAGCCACATGTCCATACAGCCGCAGCTGACGCTCACGGACTATGCAGGTAACAAATCTCATCCGAGTCTCTCTCAGCAACCGCTCGTTGGACACAAAATCCGACCAGCGATAGCCAAGGATTCCCCGAAGAGACCTGGTACCAAAGGAATTAAGTCTCCGTCTCAGATCCTTGGTCAAAGTCCAAGTCTCGCACCCATAGAGCAAGACTGGAAGTACCAAGGACCTGAAGACTCGGACTTTCGTCCTCCCGCACAGGTACCGGCAGCGCCACACCCCATGATCCAGTGAATCCATGACTCCCCAGGCCCGACCCAGACGCCTATTGACCTCCGGCTCACAACCTGCGGAGACATGAATATCACTGCCAAGGTAAGTGAATCTATCCACGACCTCAACATCCTCACCACAAACAGACACAGACAGGACAGCAGCATCCAAGATGTCACCGAAAGCCTGGATCTTTGTTTTGACCCAAGAAATCCGTAATCCCAACGGCTCCGACTCCTCATTCAGCACCTCGAGGGCCCCCAAGAGGATGTCTAAAGTCTCCGCAAAGATGACTGCATCATCTGCAAAATCAAGGTCCGAGATCTTGACATTGCCAAACGATGCACCGCAACCTTGATCTCTCCGACATCCCTCCCAAAATCCAGTCCATACAAGTGCTGAAAAGTGGGGGCAAGTACACATCCCTGACGAACTCCAGTAACAACTGGAAATAAGTCAGAGGCGGTACCACCACACTTCACAGCACTCTCAGTACCAGAGTAGAGTTCAGACATCAGATCGATCAGTTTCGGTGGCACCCCACGAAGACCAAGAATCCTCCAGAGGACATCCCGATTCACTGAATCGAACGCTTTACAGAGATCAACATAGGCTGCAAGCAGCCCCTGCCGAAACTCTCGTCTGCGTTCGGTGAGGACACGAAGTGCAAGGATACGGTCAATCGTTGACCTCTTTGGTGTAAAGCCTGACTGCTCTGGACGCTGGTGCTCAAGCAGATGGTGGCGAACCCTATTAAGAATTATCCGAGCAAAGACCTTGCCCGGCACTGAGAGCAGCGTCACCCCTCGGTAGTTGTTGCAGTCTTGGCGATCACCCTTCCTTTCCAGAGAGGGACAACAAGGCCCCTCTTCCAGTCAGTTGGGGATGATGCCTGTGTTCCAGGCAGAGCACAAAACTGCATGCAACGACGCGAGTGCAGCATTTCCACCAACCTTGAGAAGTTCGGCATGGATGCCACAGATCCCTGGAGCTTTGCCCCGCTTCAACCGGTTCACCGCAGCCCGTGTTTCCACAAGCGATGGTGGACCACAGTTGATTCGAGGTCAGCAACAGGGATTGTAACACCCTTGACGTCCAACTCGACAGCTGGGGGATCAGCCTGGGTACAACCGCTCGAAGTAACCGCCCAGCGGGCCTTCACTTCAGACTCCTCTGTCAAGAGCCTACCACTCTCTGCTCGAACTGAAGTGCTCCGAGGGATGAGCTTGGATGAACGTAATGCGCGAATTCCCCTGTAAGCTGGACGAGAATCACCTGTCCACAGGTGATGCTCTACCCCCTCACAGATTCCTCGCACATAGGCCTCCTTGTCCACCCTCAGTGCACGTACAGTTTTACGCCTCAGCTCCCTGAACAGCTCAGCTCTGCCATTCAGCCTGGCCCTGCGACTCTGGTCAATGGTATCCAGTGTCCCTTGAGAGACAAAATTCTTACTTGCCCTGCGGTGAACTCCAAGGCATCCACCGGCAACATCAAGGACGGTGGTCTTGAAGGTGCTCCACAACTCTTCAGGACCCCCCAAAGCACCCAGACCCCCCAAGTGTCCACTCAGCCTGTTCGCAAACTCCTCAGCTACTCTCTCTCATCCCTGAGCTTGGCAACATCCAGCCTAGGCTGGGATGGTACCATTCTCCAGGATTTAAGGTGCAGCTTTAGAGTTGCTACAACAAGCCTGTGGTCAGTATTGAGGAACTGAGCACTCCGGTAGACCCTGCAGTTCTGGATCATCCTCCAACGACCGTCAATGAGGACATGGTCAATCTCCTTTGCCACACCGCCAGCGTTGGAATACCAAGTCCAGCGATGAGCTTGCGGGCGCTGAAACCATGAACCAGCCACTCCTAAGTCCATGACTTCTGCAAAGTCAAGGAACTTAGTGCTATTCTGGTTCATAGTTCCTGACCCATGGGGACCAACACACACCTCATAACCATCCCTATCAGTTCCAGTCGATGCATTGAAATCCCCAAGACTAGAAGTGTATCTCGTCCTGGGGCACTGATCAACCACAGACTCGAGTGTGGCGTAGGAATGTGTCCTTCACGGTAAGATCACTCGCCTCAGTCGGAGCATAAATAGAGACCAGGGAAATGACACCTAAGGAGTGACGAATCCTTAATCTCATAATACGCTCGTTGACCGGTGTTACCTCAATTATCATTGGGGTCAGCTTATTGGACACAGCTACAGCAACTCCTTGGGTATGGTCACCATCAGAGCGACCAGACCAATAGTAGGTGTAACCACCCACCATTATCTCGCCGCAATCCGGTCTCCGAACCTCAGAGAGAGCTGCAATCCCGATGTCCAAACGCTTGAGCTCAGATGATAACAGAGACAGGTGATCATCCTCTCTTAGGGATAGGACATTCCAGGCACCCACCCGAAGGGACCGCCCAGGTTAACCCAAGGAGACGCCGTCTGGTGGACGACACCTCAGCACCACTCCGACATACTCTCCCGCAATCTGACCCAGGGATGTTACCCCGTGGTTTCTCTCCTATCAAAGATTGGGGGTCCCGAAGGCTTTGCCCCAATCCCATCATCCGGTGAGCTGCCCTGCGAAGGAAGCTGCACAGGAGGTACTCCCACGGAGTGGGTTTTCAGATTTTTTTTGCGTTTTTGCGTTTTGCGGAATGAAGCGTTTTACGGTGGCTGGAGTGCAAATCCTGCCACCAACCTCCTAATAAGAAGTAACCCAACTGCAGGAGGACGTCCGCAGACACAGTTGGGCACTAGATATGGATGGCCGTTGGCTCACAAGGAGCTCCTCCGCCCTTTGACAGGTTTTGTTTTTAATCCTGCTGGGTGTCCATATCCAAACACCCTCCTCACCAGAAAACCTGGTGGGGGAGACGGTTTAGTCGCCGACAACCCGACCATGGAACAGGTTAGTACAGGTTTACATGGTACCTGTAGCAGGTCACAGATCGAACCTGACCTGACGTTGATTGTGTCTCTGCTGTATCTGAAATTTGGATCTCGTGATCCATGAGGTATATTTCTCTCGTGAGGTATATTTGGATCTCGTGATCATGATAAAGTTCTGTATGGTCTAAAAATTAGATTTCAATTTCAAAGGAATGATAATGAAAATAGATTACTTTTTGGTGTTGCTTGTGCTTATGGTCATCAGAATAAATTTGTAATTGGTGAAATGAGTTGGTACATTAGTGAATATACTCCTAATCTTAAAACAGAAGAGATGTTGAACAGAAGACTTAACACAAAGAAACCACTCAGTATATCATACCTCAAAAGAAGATGTCAACACGTTAAACCAACCAAACCACTTACACGTGGAATTTGGGTGTTCTGGAAGGAAAGCCACGATATCTGTGGATCATTTTTTTAAAAAAACAGATGGTGAAACTGCTACTGATAAGAATAATGCATTGAGTGATAATGCAAAGGTGAAACAACTTCGTGTTTCTCTCGATGGAACATTTTATCCACGAGATGGATTGGAAATTAATTGGGGAAAAATGATTTTGCTGAAGCACACAAGTCTTACCAAAAGGTGTGAAAGTAATGGATATAATGAACCTATTTTGGATATGACAGCATTTAAAAGTTTGTGTGCAATCTATGTGTTTGATCTGAGTGCTCAAAAGGAAACTATAAAGTCGAATTGAGTGGATACTTCCCTATACATTGAAAGAGGAGAGAGTGAAGAAGTTGATACATATTGTTTGCTTTTGGAAGAAACAGAATTACAGATAATGGTGTTATGATTAGTCTCACATAATTTTTTGTTAAATAAATGAGTGGCAAAGTACCAACTGGGGTATATGTTAATCAAATGAATCTACATAAACTATCATCTTGTGTTCAAAATCAAAAGCCTTGTATGAGTAACGTTAATACAATTCAGAGAAAAGGAGCAGTAAGAATTGATGTTTTGCTCACAAGAGAACAGGTTAAAATCTTGAACGATACTGGCTCACTTAAAATTAAAATGACAAAACGAATGTTGAAAAAATATTCAATAAGAGACGAGTGGAGGATTTCTCCCATTTCTAATTCCTTTATTTGCTGGTTTTAGTGCGGTTGGAGCATTGACGGGTGGTATTTCAACAGCGGTGAAAACTGCCAACGAAAGGAAGGCTCAACTCCGGGCTCAAAAAGAATTGGAAAGACAACAAAGAGTTGGAGAAACAAATTAGTGGAAGTGGTGTGCTTGTAGATTTTGCTGAAAAACTTGAAAGTCGACCTGATAAAGTGAGATTGTTAGTTGGAGATATGCTTTCTTCTATCGCACAAGCAGGTGTAAAATTAACCAAAAGGGGTAATGGATTATATCTTTCTAATAAATAAATGAGCATTGATGAGTGGTTTAAATAATTTGAAAAGAATACAACATTAATTTTACAACTTGTTAAATATTGTAAGAAATTAAAAATTCATAATGTTATTTGTATGAGAGATGAATTAACAAACGTGCCTAAACATACAAAGAATATTATTATGAACTTAGAAGATAATAATGGGAACGGTTCTCATTGGGTTTATTTTTAATAGTCAAGACAAATATTATTTTGATAGTTTTGGTCTTCCACCACCTGTTGGTCATAAAATTCTTACAGAATGGTGTTAATCAAACATTTCAAGTCCAAGAATTATATTCCAAGTGTTGTGGTCAATTATGTCTATATGTGTTTTTTCAAATCAACAAAATAAAAAAAATCTATGACTTTTTAATCTAATATATAAGACTTATGTTGGTAAAGATAGTTCTATCATTCGTGTATCCCAAGAACTGTATATTGATTTATCAAATTATTACACAAAGGCACAGGCTGAACGACATAAATATAATATAACCAAAAATATTAATATGAAAAATGCTTATAAATTAAAAAATTATCCAAGCCCGACTGACGCGAATGACTTGGTGAGATCAAGCGATTTATCACAATATATCTACTTCTACTTCTTCTTTCGGCTGCTCCCGTTCGGGGTCGCCACAGCGGATCATCCGTATGATCCGCATAGAGATTTGGCACATGTTTTACGCCGGATGCCCTTCCTGACGCAACCCTGGTCGCCTCTTACGACACAGGGATATGGTACACCTATTTTAACCGGGGTATACACCAGCCCAGTATACTGGTACTCATTTGGCCGACCTCGGAAGGATGACAGGCTGAGTCAACCCCCTGGTGTATTAATTCAGTGGCCCAACGGGGCTTGAACTCAGGACCTTTTGGATCCTAAGCCGCTGCCCTAACCACTGCGCCAACACCAGGCTCCGATTTATCACAATATATATCCTTAAATAAAACGGCCATGTATTCCAAAGATACAGAAGTGTTGATTTTTATCTCCAGGTCGTACAGAATTCACAGTTCGAATTAAAATAATTTTTTAGAAAGAAGGGTGTTTCGTTTGTATGAGAATAGAACAATGGGGGTATGATATGAATGATTTAGGATATAATTGGTCATTTAAAATTGACTGAAAAGACCTGGAACGATTAAATCAGTCTCGTAAGGAAGAATATTATCCACTTAGTATCGAGAATGAGTTTTGTGGAGCCATGATTAGTAAACAACAAATAACATAATTTAATAAAGGTAAATATAATAATGGTTTTGCCCTAGTTTATATCATGAAAACAGAAAAAACAGGATTATATCCATCTAGAATTCCAGCTGTGTGTGTGTGTGTGTGTGTGTGTGTGTGTGTGTGTGTGTGTGTGTGTGTGTGTGTGTGTGTGTGTGACCGTGACCGCTGTTTCTCGACAACCACTAGTCCGATCTAATTGAAACTAGCCAGATATATTGCTGGGGACCTGAGGATGTGCCTTTTCAAGGTTTGATATTAATCAGTCAAGTGCTTCCCAAGTTATGGCCATTTATTTACCAAACCAATGACAAGACGTGTTATTGCGTGGGCGTGGCCGATGGGGAAGGAAGCTCAGCCGCGTTCCCCATTCTGGGTTACAACGTACGGGCTTCCGGATAATGATGACTTCGTGTATTCTAATAATTTCTCGATTTCTTATGCGCATTGAAAGATAAACACAATGCCCCAAGTTATGATCGTTTTCATATTAGACGGTGCATAAATTTTGGTAACATCAGAGTGCTGGTCTGCTCCGAACCAGGAAGTAAATTTTTTTCTCTCTTCTCTTCTTTTTGTTTTTCCTTGCCACTACATTGCGAAAAGGTAAAATAAGTTGGCGTTAATTGAATTGGGTATTAAAACTAAATTGTGAATAATCGTAACTGCGAATAATATGTGAGCTTCCGGGTCATTCACATACGGGCACGCAAGAGCGAAGAAACGGCCTGTGTGGTTGTTTGTTGCTCGCGGTTTGAATTTTTTTTTTTTTTTTTTTTTTTACGGGCACGTACTAGTATAATAAGTAGGGAAATACAAAATTATTTAACTCTGGGAAGATGGGGAGGTGTTTCGTGTCATATTATTCTAACATATATTTCTAATATAGTTTAATATAACATATACAGCAAGAAGACTTCAAGAAAATTATCATTTCTGTGTGCAAGAATACCTTCAAGAAAAGGGTATTCGGTATTTTAATAAATATGTTCTACAACATAAGAATGAGGTATTTTCAATAAAAGATTGGCATTATGCTGATGTTGATAAACCAACAACTTTGGATTCAATTGAAATGTTAAATAATGAAAAAATTATAAAGTTAAGAAAATGTAAGGCTCTTTTCGAAATTCAAAAGAAATTTTATTGGTTTCTTGTTGTAAAAAAATATTTTGGATACAGGAATAACAAGAAATCCCAATGAATATATGTATGATATTCTATGGGGTGTAAGCGATTCGAGAAGAAAGAGGAAGAGAGAGGGAGGAAAGAGCGAGAATGAATAAATATGGAAATCAGTGAGATTAAAAAAGATTGGGGATATTACAGAAAATAATTCAACCCACCGAGGAGGAAATCAAAGAATTGACAAGTCTATTAGCAATATTTTCGACAAGACTGTTTTCAAGGACAAGATATTGACTTCAATTTTTTCTTAAATAAATGGAGGAGAGAGTGAAGGCATTTCTTAGGATTCTTTATGTTTTAAAAATTAAGATTCAAATGTGCATGTTGGAAACTAAAAAAGGTTTTCGCACTCTGTCGGAATTTTTCTCATAAATAAATGAGTTATTGTCTCAAATGTAAAAAGAAAACTAATACTAAATATTTCATATTTTAAAAGTAAAAATAACAGGGTTATACAAAAAGGTATATGTTTGGTGTGTGGTTCAAAAAAAAATCGATTTTTCTCCAAACACAAACTTGGAGGAGATATACAAAAGTTTTTATCAGGAAGTAAATTTACAACTACTGGAATACCAGGGGAATTGCATCTACCAGGGTATTCTTTCTGTGGTCCAGGCACAAACTTGGATAAAAGATTAGATGAGGCAGACAATCCTAAATCATGGAGTAAGCCCATCAATAGGGTTGATGAAGTGTGCATGAGGCACGATATTGATTATGGGAATACCACAACGTTGGAAGAAAAGCATGAAGCCGATAGAGAAATCTTGTATAATTTGTCTCTGATACAAAATCCAACCTTGAGAGAAAAAGTTGATAGGTTCATCGTGAAGATGATGATCAGTGCTAAATTGAAACTTGGAAATTCAAAAAACTTATAGGCTCTCATGATGTCATTAAGATTGAAGAGCAATTAGCTGATGAATTACATAAACAAATAATCACAAAGTTTCATAGAAGGAAGGTTTATTCCAAGGAAGTTGATTATATCTGGTCCGCTGATTTGATTGAACTCAATAATGATAAGGGGTACAAGTATGCTTTAACCGTTATTGATTTGAGGAGTAGATACGCATGGGTTGTCCCTTTAAAAAACAAAACGGGTAATACTCTTATGTTAGCCTTTCAACAGATATTTAATAAAAGTAAGAGAAAACCTAAAAAATTGTGGACTGATGAGGGTGGAGAGTTTTATAGCAAGACATTGATGAATTTTCTAAAAAAATAACAGTATTACATTATACAGTACCTTTAATGAAGGAAAGGCCGTTGTTATTGAACGTTTTAATCGTACCTTAAAAGAGAGACTATATAAAAAATTCACACAACTCTGTTCACAACAATGGTCATCTTTTATTCAGGATATTGTGGATAAGTATAATGACACGATTCACACATCAACGAATATGAAACCATCAGAAACATTTACAAAATTAAAATGTGAAAAAGAGATTAATGTCAGAAAACCTAAGTTCAAAGTTGGTGATATCGTAAGAATATACAGATGGAAATCTCATTTTGAAAAGGGTTATACAAAGCGGTGGACAAATGAACATTTTAAAATTGTTGATGTGATAGATACAGTTCCTTGGACTTATAAAGTATATGATTGAGAAGGGGAAGAGATTTTAGGTTCATTTTATTCACAGGAATTACAAAAGACAAAGATAAATTGAAAATTTTTTGACTCTGCCCACACAAGCTCCACCCACACAAACCCCACCTACAGAAACCCTGCCCACACAAACTCCTCCACACACAAACCCCACCCCACACAAGCTCCACACACATTAATCATATTCACGTAATTAATCAATTAGTTCCCACACAACATGTTTATTTCATTGAAAAAAGTTCTCCACCCATCCACACAAGCTCCACCCATCTACATCAAACCTCATCCACATAAACCCTGCCCACAAAAGCCCAACCCACATAAACCCCACCCACAGAAGCCCCTCCCATATAAACCCCACCCACACAAGCCCCCCCCCTCATCCCCTCTGTGCGCCCCCACCTTTGAACCACCACCTCCCTCATCCCACTCCCCACCCTTCCCCACACACACACAGGGAGGGGAGGGGTGATAGGTCATTGGGGTGGGCACACCTACCCCCCTCCAACCCCCACACCTCCCACCCCCTCTTTTTGTTGTTAAGAATCAGATAATTGTAAACAAAACAAATATAATTAATCAACATTGATAATATTAAATATTCATTTGTGAGAATGTATAATCTTTCCCAGCAATCTTCTTCAGATGTCTTGTGATTTTGAAACTCAGACACCATATTCTGCTTTGAAACAAAAAGTGAATAACCATTAGGGTATATAAAGATAATTACATGGTGATATTAATAAGCCTGTTGTTGGTTCTAAGTTCAAGCCCCTGTTGACCACTGCATTAACACACCAGAAGGCTTTTGTCTCAAAAAAAAGTGGCTTTTGTCTTACAAATGAATTCCAGTGTACTGACATAACCACGTCCAAACTAATGATACAACCAACAACCAACTCAAAAGAGTGATATTAATAAAAGAATAAATAACTAAATAATAATTCAGAAACATTTACCTTCAGAACATCATGTTTCACCAGATTCCTTCAACAGATTATGTTGTGTGATCGAGCTGAAAAAAAAAAAGTCAAGGGTATAGACAGACAGACAGAGAGATAAACAGAGAAAGAGAGATGGAGAGATAGGCAGGGACAAAGACACACACACACACACACACACACACACACACACACACACACACACACACACACACACACACACACACACACACACACACACACACACACACACACACACACACACACACACACACACAAGCACGTGTCTCACCTTTGATTCAATTCACTCGATCAGAGGCCGTGATAAGACTTCGTGCCAGTCATTAACCCTTAAATGCATGAGTGCAAAAAAGAGATTGCAATTTTACATCCAAATTGGGTCATTTTGACCCACTGATGCATCTAAGGGTTAAAAATGTTTTTCAATTCTCTTCCAAGATGATATTCTCTTCCAACCTCTTCAATAACAGCATTAATTTCATGCACCTCGTCGTGATATGTAAATTGCTCTTCTTCCAACTCGTACATTTCAAAGGACCTGCCAGAAAAAAAAATATATTAGCATTATCACAATTTAATTTATAATCAATTGCTTTATCGTTCAAAGAGGAAACCATACACAAACTTACCAACTTTGTGGTGAGCTGTTTTCTTCGTCAAATGAAAGATAGTTCATGTCTCAGTTATTAACCATGAGTACAAGATGGCAAAAATGAAAATCCCATCTGGCATAAACTTTGTCTGGCGAATCACTTATAAGACAACGATGAGGAAATTGCCTTATCTTGGAAACTTTCCCGGGTTTAAAAAACAATGGATACAGCTTCCTGTTTTTCATGAACTTCGTAATTCTGGAAATATTTGCCTTGGGAGAGACATACTCAAACAACCTGAGACATTTCCACGGCAACTGAAGTTTGAAAACACTTCTGCATTTTACGAAACTGAACGAATCATTTCATAATAACACAAAAGGCGTATCTTAAAAAATATAAAGATTGAAATGTTTTATTTTTAAATATTTTAGATGGGGATTATTGTGCAAAGAAAATCATACTAATGAAGGAATTTGAGAATGAACAAATCTTTATCGGTTCAATGAGTGAGTGAAACAATATGCATTGGTTATTTGAAAAAGAGTGCCCCAAGGCTTACATGTTTCAGATATTTCTTTAGAATCACCTTTAACAAATCACATTACTACTTTAACAAATCTTTATCTTATTGCATTGGTTATATGAAAAGAGTGCCCCAAGGTTAAAAGGGGAGACAAATAAATATACCTTGGGATAAAAAGGGGGTTTATTTTTAGGGTAAAAAAATGATTCGCTGAAAATCCGCCATTCATTTACATGGGGAAAAGTGAGCCAGAATCAGTATATTCACCCGACTTGTGTCGTGTCGTGCGTATCATGTGTGTGAGTGTCGGTGTCGTGTCTGTGTGTGAGTGTCGGTGTCGTGTCTGTGTGTGAGTGTCGGTGTCGTGTCTGTGTGTGAGTGTCAGTGTCGTGTCTGTGTGTGAGTGTCAGTGTCGTGTCTGTGTGTGTGTGTCAGTGTCGTGTCTGTGTGTGAGTGTCAGTGTCGTGTCTGTGTGTGAGTGTCAGTGTCGTGTCTGTGTGTGAGTGTCAGTGTCGTGTCTGTGTGTGAGTGTCAGTGTCGTGTCTGTGTGTGAGTGTCAGTGTCGTGTCTGTGTGTGAGTGTCAGTGTCGTGTCTGTGTGTGAGTGTCAGTGTCGTGTCTGTGTGTGAGTGTCAGTGTCGTGTCTGTGTGTGAGTGTCAGTGTCGTGTCTGTGTGTGAGTGTCAGTGTCGTGTCTGTGTGTGAGTGTCAGTGTCGTGTCTGTGTGTGAGTGTCAGTGTCGTGTCTGTGTGTGAGTGTCAGTGTCGTGTCTGTGTGTGAGTGTCAGTGTCGTGTCTGTGTGTGAGTGTCAGTGTCGTGTCTGTGTGTGAGTGTCAGTGTCATGTCTGTGTGTGTGTCAGTGTCATGTCTCTGTGTGTGTCGGTCGTGCGTGCGTGTCCGTCGTGCGTGTCCGTCGTGTGTCGTGTCGTGTCTGTCTCTCTGTGTGTGTCGGTCGTGCGTGCGTGTCGGTCGTGCGTGTCCGTCGTGTGTCGTGTCGTGTCTGTCTCTCTGTGTGTTGTGCGCGTCGCGTCTGTCTGTCTGTATGCGCGTCTGTCTGTCTGTCTGTGCGCGCCGTCTGTCTGTATGTCTGCGTGCGCATCGCGTCTGTCTGGCTGTCTGCGCGCGTGTCGCGTCTGACTGTCTGTCTGCGCGCGTGTCGCGTCTGTCTGTCTGTCTGCGCGCGCGTCGCGTCTGTCTATGTCTGTCTGCGCGCGCGTCGCGTCTGTCTGTCTGTATGCGCGCGCGTCGCGTCTGTCTATGTCTGTCTGCGCGCGCGTCGCGTCTGTCTATGTCTGTCTGCGCGCGTGTCGCGTCTGTCTATGTCTGCGCGTGTGTCACGTCTGTCTGTGTCTCTGTGCTCGCGTCTGTCTGCGCGCGTCGCGTTTGTCTCTGTCTGCGCGCGCGTCGCGTCTGTCTATGTCTGTCTGCGCGCGCGTCGCGTCTGTCTGTCTGTCTGTCTGTCTGCGCGCGTCACGTCTGTCTGTCTGTCTGTCTGCGCGCGCGTCGCGTCTGTCTATGTCTGTCTGCGTGCGCGCGTCTGTCTATGTCTGTCTGTGCGCGCGCGTCGCGTCTGTCTGTCTGTCTGTCTGTCTGTCTGTCTGCGCGCGTCGCGTCTGTCTGTCTGTCTGCGCGTCGCGTCTGTCTATGTCTGTCTGCGCGCGCGTCGCGTCTGTCTATGTCTGTCTGTCTGTCTGTGTCTGCGCGCGCGTCGCGTCTGTCTATGTCTGTCTGTCTGCGCGCGTCGCGTCTGTCGATGTCTGTCTGTCTGTCTGTCTGCGCGCGTCGCGTCTGTCTATGTCTGTCTGTCTGTCTGTCTGCGCGTGTCGCGTCTATGTCTGTCTGCGCGCGCGTCGCGTCTGTCTATGTCTGTCTGTCTGTCTGCGCGCGTCGCGTCTGTCTATGTCTGTCTGTCTGTCTGTCTGCGCGTCGCGTCTGTCTGTGTCTGCGCGTGTGTCACGTCTGTCTGTGTCTCTGTGCTCGCGTCTGTCTGCGCGCGTCGCATTTGTCTCTGTCTGGGCGCGTCGCGTTTGTCTGTCTGCGCGCATCGTGTTTGTCTGTCTACGCGCGCGTCTGTCTGCGCGCGTCGCGTCTGTCTGTCTACGCGCATGTCTGTCTGTGCGCGTCGCATCTGTCTGTCTACGCGCGCGTCTGTCTGTGCGCGTCGCGTCTGTCTGTCTGTCTGTCTCTCTGCACGCGCGTCGCTTCTGTCTCTGTCTGCGCACGTCACGTCTACGCGCGTCGCGTTTGTCTGTCTGTGTCTGCATGCGCGTCACGTTTGTCCGTCTGTGCGCGTCGCCTCTGTCTGTCTGTGCGCGCGTCGCGTCTGTCTGTCTGTCTGCGCGCGTCGTGTTTGTGTCAGTGTCTGTGCGCGCGTCGTGTTTGTGTCCGTGTCTGTGCGCGCGTCGTGTTTGTGTCCGTGTCTGTGCGCGCGTCGTGTTTGTGTCAGTGTCTGTGCGCACGTCGTGTTTGTGTCCGTGTCTGTGCGCGCGTCGTGTTTGTGTCCGTGTCCCTCTCTCTCTCTCGTTGCTGCCCACAGAGGGTGTGTTCGAGAGATCGGACAGCTTGCCATTCCTACTCATCACGTCCCGAGCCGCACTTTGCCTGCACCACATCAACCTGCATGACCACACCAACTACACGAAGCCAAGCTCGTGGCCGACTAAAGTCCTTGCCTGTTCCCCCTTCGTTGTGTGAATCTGGTATTTTTCAGCACCATATGCGAGTTATTTTTAGTTCTCAATGTACATAAGATTTCGTGTTCCTTCTTTCTCTTCTCTTGTGTTCTTGGGCCATCATACCTGAACCATTTGAGCATCTTGTCTACCCTTTCCCCAAAATACTTTGTAAATAAACCCCCTTTTAATTGTAACAAGCGTTTTCCTGTTCCCCTGCCTTCCCAGACAAACACCGCCTGGTTCGGTTATAAAATGGGAAATCCTTGTTGGGGGGGGGGGTGGGTGGTGGTCGACTTTGTAGTAATTAGAATGCAGGAATTTCAACACTTCAGCCACTCTTGGGGGTTGTACCCCCAGCGCAGGTGGGCTGTCTGATGCAACATTTTTGTCATTTAGATTTAGATGGTGAAACTGCAGCCATTTAATATCGCTTGGTGAAGAGTAAACCTCATCAAAGCATAACATTGAAATGAAAAGTCGAAGCAAGTAATAAAGAAAAAGAAAAAGAAGATTTGAAGTCTTTTGTGCAAACTCAGAGTCATTTCATGATGAGACGTGAATTATTATCTTACCACTTCCATGCATTTCTCATCGTTTTCCACGTTCTCTTGGTTTCCTGAAAGAAGATGTCACATAGAGAGCACTGTTCAAACTGTCCCGCCATATTTATACAAACAATACTTGGTAACCACCAAAAGAAACTCAGCGTCAAACTCATCTCTAAAACTGAACTAATCCCGATACTCATCCCGAAGGCAGCTTTAATGCTGCCAAAGCATGCTCATGGCAAGAATTGCACTTGGTGGTTTGCCGTTGCCTTTCTTGGGCAGGAATTAGGAATTTTGCTCGGGTGCCAGTCAGGGACAGCACGCACAGATGCTACACCCTGACTGCAGAAGACCAGTCTGATGGTTTATAATTGAGTTGGGATTCAAACCAAGGCTTGAGCGAAGAGAATCTTCGGGGGTACGCGGCAGAGTCACCAAACTAAGTTTTTTGTTTCTTTTTCAAATTTAATGTTTATTATTATTTTTAATCAACAAAGTAATCAAACGGAAGACCAAGAAGGAACCCGAAGAATTAAAGAGCAAAGATGGAGTCATCAGGAGGAACCTGGATAGGATTCGGGTTTCAGCCGCGACTCCACTACCCTCAAACCCATCCAGGCACAGCCAAGTGAGCCTCACAGAAAGCTTTCTGCAACAAGTCACTTCTCCTTCGACAGGCTGATAATGAAAGAGAGAAATAGAGAGCAAATAGGAGAAGAAAGACAAGAATTAGAATGAATAAAGAGAATTGTGAAGAAAAAAAAAATTAGAAAGGAGTGTGAAGAGAACAACGATAAGTTCCATTAAAATGTATACAGAACAAGTGTAAATATGTCAGATTTTCAAATAATTTATTAATGGAGTAGATAGTTTGGTGGTCACGGTAAATGGTGAAGGGTCAATCCAAGAACAACTGGAAGGACACTCAGTAGAGCGCGTACCTCTGCTGCAAAATGCCTGATCCAATCCAACACATCAGGCTCAATAAATTATTGAAACATCATGCAAAATATAGTTTTAGCCCCATCTCAATGGTGAAGAATCACTTTGGAAATTAAATAATTCTCGTATCCGGATTCGGATCTTCACGAAAATTCAATCAATTCGTCCACTTGGTGGACACACACCCAATGTGCCCACCAAGTTTCATCCTAATCCGTCCACAATTTTTTGAGATAGTGTTATATGTCGTTTTTGGCCCGATCTCTCGATAGTGAAGAATCCCTTTAAAATTCTAGTATCCAGATCCGATTCGGATTTTCACCAAAATCTAATCAGTTCGTCCTTGTCACAAACCCAACCTGCCCACCAAATTTCATCCGAATCCGTCCACAACTTTTTGAGATACCTTGCACACAAGCAAATAAACAAGAAAAAGACGTGCAGAGCATGATACTTCCAAAATCCACCCCCCCCCCCTTTCCTCCAAAGGTTGCTCTGGTTACATCAAATTGTCCATTTCTATTAAGAATAAAATTGACAATCTTAATCAAAGCTCAGGTCAATCAGATGAAAATTGATGATTTTTCAGAGGAAATTTGATGATTTTATAAATTTGACCTTGAGTTGGCCTTTTGACCTCAATAATAGTTGGTTTCCAAATTCAGTGATGGACTATGCAAATCCTGTTTAACCTTCAAGTTAATATGATGTAAATTGATAATTCACACTCTTTTTTTGGTGGCCGTTAAACGAAGTAATGAGTCGTTATTGCCTGCATCACCATGGAACTTGGAAGGACTACATTTTCTACATTATTATTTTTAAATCAATGAATTTGCCATAACTATTGTTTAGGAAATATATGTTATTGTTTCAGACAAAATAACATTGAAATAAAAAAATGACCCGTATCTTGCCAAAAGGTGACCACGTGTGACTTCTTTATGGTCACACTGAGGTGAACAGAGCTGCTATCCACCAGGAGCGACTCCTTGAGGAATATCTGCCTACGAGAGATTCCGATGAGAATCGTTCTACAGAGTAACCATGAAAAATATGTGTTTTCCTCATAACATCACCAAATGACGTCATTATGGTTCCTAAAACTTGAAAATTTGACCTTGGGGTCAAATATGTTTGAACTCAGGCGCTAACCATGAAGGTCAAGGCCAATCGCCACCAAAAACTAATCAGCTGAGCGCCAGACCATATACTCCATTTCCATAAAGTTTGGAGACGATTCGATTAAAATTACTCAAAAAATAAGGGTTTCGTCGACTCCCTTGATTTGCGACAAAGTGACCTTGACCTTTGACCTTCAAAATTTTATGCGTTGAAAGGGACCTCTATAGGCCTCTGATATGCGAAGTTACAAAAATTTCCAATGATAACTGTGCTCTGCAGAGCGATTTTTCGTGATTACAGACAAAAAAAAACAAAAAAAAAACATTTGAAGGTCAAGGCCAATCGCCACCAAAAATTAATCAGCTGAGCACCACACCATGAACTATATTCCCATGAAGTTTGAAGACGATCCGATCAAAATTACTCAAAAAATAAGGGTTTCGTCGACTCCCCTGATTTGCGACAAAGTGACCTTGACCTTTGACCTTGACCTTCAAAATTTTCTGCGCTGAAAGGGACCTCTATAGGCCTCTGATATGCAAAGTTACAAAAATTTCCAATAACTGTGCTCTGCAGAATTTTTTATACGTGATTACAGACAAACAAACAAACAAACAAACAAAAACAAAAAAAACCATACAAGCTGACTAACATATCTTGCAAAAACTTCATTTTGGCAAGATAAAAATAACTTAGTGTTTTGAAGAGAAATTAGTTTCACACGAACGTTTCGTCAAATAAATAAGTAATCGGCCCGCTATTACGGTGGCACCTTCCGGAAATAAAAGGACATGTAGTGAGTGCTACATCACCTTTGGCTTCACAGTACTGAATAAATGAGGAAAGGATTTTCCACAATGTGTCATACGTTACAAAGTGCTGTCTGAAGGATCCATGATGCCAAGCCTTCTCATACGACATTTCTCCAGCTGCCATCCCGAAGTTTCCACAAAGAACCTCCTCCAAGAGGGAGGAACTTGTTCTGAAACACGCTCAGTTTGACCATGACAGTCAGATCAATCAGCAAAACGAAGCTAGTCTCCGTGCCTCGTATGTGGTTGCTCTGAGACTTGGACAAGAAAAAAAGCCGCACACAATCACTGAAACTGTGCTCCTGCCATGTTGCAAGGATATTGTTCGTTGCATTTTGGGAGAGAGTGCGGTTAAAAAGCTGGACACAGCGTCACTGTACAATGATACTGTGCATCAAAGAATCTGCGATTTTTCAGTAGATGTCCCACAGCAAGTAATCGCAGTGTCAGTTCAAAGCTAGATGTAATGGCCAGTAAGAATTGGTTGTGGTATTTGTGGATAAGCATTGGTAAATGCCTATAAATTAATGATTAAAATTGATGGAAACATGTTATAAGTTTGTTGTCGCTCGAATCAGTGAATGATGTAATGAGATAATTTTGATAAGGTCGCAGTATTGTACTGTAAACTGCCTGGTGAGATTTGTGAAGATGCTAGATTGTTCTAATGTGAAACTTCCAGTATAGACGAGAATCGCATTTGTTGGAAGGCACGGGATCATTCTGTGTTACTATATAAAACCCGCGAGAGGGAAGTCGAGAGAGACGGGTGACATGTCATGAGTTGTGTGTATCGATCGTCCCCGTGCTCGATTAAACTCCGATGAGTGAACGACGTGTTAATATCCAGAGTGGTTGTTAACGTGTGCAGCTGATTATAATCAGGTTGATTAAAACTCATAAAGATTGTGTATCGGGAAAGAATTCCTTTGAGCTCTTCAATCATCCTGAATGGGCCAGCTTACGAGAGAGAACAACGTGATGCGAGTCGAGCGTCGGACAACCCCCATGGATGCTGCATGGACATGGAGTGAGAACAACATGACCGGAATGGATCATTCGCCAGCCCCAGTGGTAGAGGTGAACATGCGTGAGTTGTAGTGGCAGGACAGGGACACTGGGTGGAAACAACTCAATGAAGGAATCATTGGACATTGTGTGTAATGGTGAACTTCCTCATTTGACTTTGTATCTGTTTATTTGAAATACAAGTTTCAAAAACGTTGTGCTGTTGAAGTGGTAACTGTAACGTCACTCACAAGTCAGACCCCAACTGACAAAGATCCATTTGATTGGCAGTCGACCGGTACGATCGTTCATCGTCGTGAAGTGACAACCCTGGGTTGCAGTCGTTCGAGAATGAGCTGGGCTCGGCACAACGAACAACATACATGCACTAAAGGGAAGGAAACCCCCAGGTGTATACAGACATGTGGAAATCAAAGAAGTACCCCTCAGCAATTTGAGATTTAAACTGACGAGTCAACAGACATCTCCAGCTGTGCTCAGCTACTGGTCTATGCATGGTACATAAAGGACTAGGACTTCAAGGAAGAGTTCTTATTTTGTCTCGACTCACGATGAAGTTGCATGCGTATGTGAGCTACTGTCTTCCTCCTAAAGTTTTGTGGGGCAGTTCGGTGTACCTCTCCAGACAAGCAAGCCTGGCGTTGGCTTCGTCGTTTGGGTGGCTGGCTTGGGATCCCATAGTCCTGAGTTTGAGCCTTGTTGGCTGCTCAATTAACACCATGTGGAGATGACTCAGCCTGTCATCTTTCCGAGGTTGGTGAAATGAGTACCAGTGTACTGGTAGAGGGGCACAGCATCAGCGGCACAGCCGCACTCCAAGAAATGATAGCTACCTGCCAGCCAAGCTGCCATACAAAAGAACAGAGATCCAGACAAGCATCGTTATATAGGGTACATGAGACGAGTCAGTAGAACCTCAGTCTCCTCAACCAGGTTCCAACTGGAAAGCTTGCCCCTAACTTCATCGGTTCCAAAGTACCACTCCGACAGAGCAACAATGGTCGGGCAAAGAGTTGTCTCCCACTGAGTGGGGATAGCAATTCAGAGATGGGATACTGTCTCCGGTGAACACGAAGTGACCAGTGCCACCTGATAGCATACTACGCATGGTATAACGTGGGCGCAAGGCTGGCCTATTCTACACTCTCACGTGCTCCACGTGCATTGGGCAAGCGTGCACCGATGCCTGTCCCATTGGCGACTCTGAAAACGATTCTGCTGATCGATGGTACGAGTGTGTTACGCCTTCCGTTTTCTGCATCTGGCATAAATGAAGATTAAATCTTGTCTGGCAAATTAAATCATCGCAGTCTGGCAATTATTGGATTCTGAGTTTTCCTCAAGTGGGAGAAAGCAGGAGAGCAAAGTTGATGGTGTTCCATCAAGTCGCCGACTGGGAATCCTCCGTCGTGCTAAGTCCTTCCTCGGCCCTCTTGAGCTCCTGACCACTTACAAAGCTTTTGTCCGTAGCCTGATGGAGTACTGCTCTCCCCTCTGGGCTGGTGCTCCTGCCTCCCACCTTTCTCGGCTTCACGCTGTCGAAACCAGGGCATTTAAGATCATCGGCATCTCCTGCAATGAAGCCGAGTCTTTGGGCCTCTCACTCAATCACCGCAGGTTGGTCGGTGGTCTTTCTGTCTTCTACCGACTCCTCTCCAGCCTTGCCCCCCCTGCTCTCTCTGCGATTTGTCCCCACCACATTTCCACAGGGCGCTCAAGGTCCGCCAACAACCCCCTTCTGGTAAAACTACCAAAATCACGAATCACTGCTCATCTTCACTCTTTCATTCCTCTTTTTCCCGCCTTTGGAATAAACTTCCTCACTCTATTCTTTCCCATTCTTCCCTCCAGGCTTTCAAAACAGCTGTTCACCACCACCTCTTATCTTCCCCCATCCAAATCCTCGATCTTTTCTACCCCGATAATCCACCCAAGCCCACTTCCTTCATTTCTCCTACTTTCCTTCCTGAAAGTCCCTGAAATGTCCATCTTCTCTTCGCCATGTTCCCCGTCCCATCCCCATCCCTCTCCCTTCCACAGTTCACCTAATGTGTCTGTTCCCCACTGTTTTGTCCCTTCCACTCCCGCCCCTCTTGTCTCATGCCTCCTTGCTGTGAGTTGTGTGTTCGCTCTCATACGAGCCTCGACCAAGGTATACAAAAAAAAAAAAAAAAAAAAAAAAAAACATCCCCACACGCTTCCCATCAAAAGCAAAGTTGAAAGATGGCAAAAAGTTCCACGAGGAATGACCTAATATCAAATTGTGAGTTTAAATTACCATTTTCACCCCTCTGACACCAAGGCCCACCCGCTGGGGCAAACCGGAGGTGAAATCCTCCCCCAAAAAAGTTACATATTTCATGGTTCCCCAGTGTTGATAACCTCGACAAAGTTTCATTTAAAATGTTAACTAATGTGCCTGTAATTGCATTTTTTTTTGCTATTTGACCTTTTGACCCGACCCATACTGCTCTTGCACATTCTTGCCACGTGTTGGTGATAAGTCCCAAGTTTAGTGAATTTCTGCCCAACAGTTTAGGAGAAGACTGCGTGACAGATGGACAGAGCCGATGATAATACAATACCCCCCCCCCCCCATTGTTTTCAACAAGCTCAAATGAGATAAGATCCTTGTCCTCTTAATGATGACGTCATAAAACGAATATGACATCATTTCTGATGCATCAGGTTTGCGATAAATTATCTGTGCTAATGCCCGGCTTGATTCCCGCAAACAAAATTCAAACAGCTTGCCTAGTTTCGGAGATAATGGTATCGGCGATTTCCATTAGCAGCGATATTACGACGTCAACTTTTTTTCAAGGAAGAATTTCCAAAATTGGAGATGGTTACTGCCTGCGCGTGGGATTTCTGCATATACATGGCAAGTTTCGCAAAGATCCGATGAAAACTCTGGGTTGTGAAACAAAAAATGACAAAAAATAGGAATGACGTCATAGTGATAATTCATCTCTGCTAATGCCCTGTTCGATTTCCGCAAACAGAATTCAAACAGCTTACCTAGTTTCGGAGATAATGGTATAGGCGATTTCCATTAGCGGCGATATTATGACGTCAACTTTTTTTCAAGGAAGAATTTCCAAAATCGGAGATGGTTACTGCCTGCGCGTGGGATTTCTGCATACACATGGCAAGTTTCACGAAGATCTGATGGAAAACTCTGGGTTGTGAAACAAAAAATAGGAATGACGTCATAGTGATGTATCATATGTGCGGTAATTCATCTCTGCGAATGCCCTGTTCAATTCCCGCAAACAGAATTCAAAAAGCTTGCCCAGTTTCGGAGATAATTTTTTCGGCGATTTCCATTAGCGGAGATATTTTGACGTCATAACTTTTTTTCTAGGAGGAACTTTCAAAATCGGAGTTGGTTACTGTCTGCGCAGGGTATTTTTACATGTATTTGCCAAGTTTCAGGAAGTTTCCATGAAAACTGGAGGCTGTGAAACAAAAAAAGTCTACAAGAAGAACATGAAAAACAACAACGTGAGTAATACTTAAAGATCCTCCACGAGGATCTAAAAATAATGGGGACAATCACTGAAAGTAAAAACATTTACATATTTCCTTCGATTTCAAGTGACTTACACTAACAGAGAAACTTGAACAATCATTCGCACAAATTGCATGAAGAAGACGACTTTGTAACCTGGGGGTAGAAAATGTTATCCTGACAAACTTTAGGACCAAATCTGTGTGAAAGTCCAGAAAACTCCTGCACTTGTTATTCATTGTTCTTCAGGGTAAAACACCTGGCACAATAGCTTCGATGTGTGTGCATTGGAGCTGTCTGACCTGGGTTTCAATGTCAGCCCAGCCGTATATCATCATCCTTGTGTTTCACAGGTAGGACGAAGACATCCGTCTGAGTTTGCCGTCCGGCGGAAGGTTGCTCGCCTGGAGGACCCATGATTGGTGAGCACTGATTGGTGGAGATGAAAGATCCTGTGATGGCTTTTCAAAGAGTAGACAACTTCCCGACAACACCCTCAACAAATTCAAAATTCCTGCCCCACCTAAAACTGGCTGCTGTGAAGGATTTGGCAAACAACCCAGCATCACCTTTGCCAAGGATGCTCTGTCAAGAACATGATTGAAATATAAACTTTGTTTAACCTCTTTTGACACACTTACCCAATTTATTTAACCTTGTCTTCTTCATTTTCTTCTTTACAAAGAGGGCAGTCAATAAAAGGCACAGGAGCAAACACAGCCCTCCACACACAATCCCAACCAAGAGTGTCTGAAAACCTGAACAAAGAAAACATTGACATGTTCATTCCATCATGGATTACAATTCACATTTCTTTACATTTAGTTTTATTTTTGCAACACTGCTCATGACAAACAATTGGACTTTATTTCCAGTTACATGAACGTCCGAACGAGGCCAACTTGGCCAGAGGATGTGAAATTTTTAATCCGATGAGGCCGATGGCAAATGACTACAATCATCAATGAATGGGGGATACTTCTCTAAGGGAAGGTAGTTTGATGAGGTTCTGAAGATCACTGGAAAAGGAGGAGTACTTTTACACGGGATAGTCAGTATAAATTAGGAATGGGAAGCCTCAGGCCCACGGGCAAAATCAGGCCCATGACATCCAGTAGATTAGGCCTCGCCCTAAACTTTAAAAATCTATTTCTCTGCAACTGCTTCTCTGTTCGATGCGAAACTTTAAACGTCAGAGGTACTCTCCATGGAGAATATGTTCTTGATAGCGAATGGAGTGAGCTTCATACTTAACGCGTGCACATGAGAGAATAGGAAATAACAATACAATACCCTGGCAATTTGGAATCCGTGTCGTTGGCTATGAACCTTTTGCTTCCGGGTTTTTTTTTGCTTCCGGTTTTTGTCATGGGGAATGATGCGTCCCAGGAGATAAAGGCATCGTCGGAGACATGAAAGACCCACATATCAGAGATGGTGTATATTTCCTCCACTGATTTTAATAAAGATATCTCCCGCATCATCAACAAATAATTTTTAATCGTGATTTACATTATTTGATCGCTGATCCCGAATCCAGGCCGAAGTAACCGGAAATTGCGTATACAGTTGTGAACAAGTTATAGGTAAATTCAGAAGTGAATGTAAGAAGAATTCTACGTTCGCTTCTCAGCTTTGCCTATTCCATATTACTTAACACGTGCTCCTGACAATATCTGCTGCTCTTCCTTCGCTCCAATTGGTTCTTCTGACCACGTCCTTGTTAAAGTGGACATCTCTCTGGCTGTTATCAGAGAACCACCTCACCGCCGTCGAGTCTGGCATTTCACTCAAGCCGACTGGCAGGGTCTCCGAGCAGCCATCAAACTTACAGACTGGTCTCCTATCACTACTTTCTCAAACATCAACTCATCCTGGGAATTCTTTCAAAGAAACTTGCTCTCCCTCATGCACAGATTTATCCCCTCTCGTGTTCAGTTGTCTTACCCTTCCTCCCGCCCTTGGTTTACTGAAGCTTGTGGCGAGGCAGTTGTCCTGAAACAACTTGCCTTTGCCTCATGGAAAGCAAACCCAACTGAGGGCAATCTCAGTTCTTTCCACAAAGCTCGGAACAAGTGTGTATCTACCCTCAGGAGAGCCAGAAAACAACATCTTTCTCATCTCAAGTCTGAACTCTCAAACCTCTCTCCCTCCTCAAAATCCTGGTGGCGTTTAATCAAATCTGTTTCTGGTGTATGTTCCCCCTCCATCCCCTCCCTTACCTCAAATGGCCGCACTGCTGATTCCACACGTGATAAAGCTGAATGTCTAAACTCGGTGTTTGCAGCTAAATCTTGTGTCCCAAACCCATCACTATCTCTACCCACTTTACCCAGTCGCACCCAACTGTCCCTGGACTCTGTATCCTTTTCTCCTGACAAGGTGGAGAGCTTGCTTTCAAACCTCGAGTCAGATTCTGCAACCGGTCCAGACGGCATCAGCCCACGTGTCCTCAAAGCCTGCTCTTCTGCTCTTGCTCACCCTCTCTCTGTTCTATTCACCCTCTCATTTTCCCAAGGTCATCTGCCATCTGCTTGGAAATCTGCTAACATCACTGCCCTGCATAAAAAGGTGCAAAAACAGATCCCTGTAACTACAGACCAATCAGCCTTCTCCCAATCATCAGCAAGGTTATGGAATCCATCATCGCTTCAGACATTAAATCCTTCCTCTTCTCCAATGGCTTGATTTCCAATCATCAATTTGGTTTCAGACCAGGTCACTCTACCCTAGATATGCTGCTACTGCTCTCCCATCAATGGATGGAGGTCCTCAATGCCAGACAGGAAATCCGAGCCGTATCCCTGGACATATCACGTGCTTTTGACACAGTCTGGCACCCTGCCCTACTCACCAAACTCTCTTCCTATGGTATCCAAGGCCATCTCCACTCATGGCTCGCAGACTTCCTCTCCTGTCGCAGTCAACGTGTGGCCCTAAATGGAGTTCTTTCATCCCCTCTTCCTGTGCAGGCTGGAGTTCCTCAAGGTAGCGTTCTGGGCCCTGTTCTTTTTCTGGTTTTCATCAATGATCTCTCGGACTCTCTGGAAAATCCTCTATTTCTCTTTGCCGATGACTCCACCCTCTGCCGTACCATCTGTCATCCCTCAGACCGGCAAGCAGCAGCTTCTTCGCTCACTGCAGATCTGGATAAAATCACAAACTGGTCCAACACGTGGAACATGTCTTTCAATCCAGACAAATCTCACACTCTCACTATGTCTCTTCGAAAGGACCGTTTACAAAACCCCGGCATCCACTTTCTCAACAATCCTCTGGAAGAAGTCTTTTCTTTCAAGCTTCTGGGTCTCACTATCTGCCATGACCTTTCCTGGGAAAGTCACATTTCCAACCTTGCCTCAAAAGCCAGTCGCCGACTGGGAATCCTCCGTCGTGCAAAGTCCTTCCTCGGCCCTCTTGAGCTCCTGACCACTTACAAAGCTTTTGTCCGTAGCCTGATGGAGTACTGCTCTCCCCTCTGGGCTGGTGCTCCTGCCTCCCACCTTTCTCGACTTCACGCTGTCGAAACCAGGGCTTTTAAGATCATTGGCATCTCCCGCAATGAAGCTGAGTCTTTGGGCCTCTCACTCAATCACCGCAGGTTGGTCGGTGGTCTTTCTGTCTTCTACCGACTCCTCTCCAGCCTTGCCCCCCTGCTCTCTCTGTGATTTGTCCCAACCACATTTCCACAGGGCGCTCAAGGTCCGCCAACAACCCCCTTCTGGTAAAACTACCAAAATCACGAATCACTGCTCATCTTCACTCTTTCATTCCTCTTTTTCGCGCCTTTGGAATAAACTTCCTCACTCTATTCTTTCCCATTCTTCCCTCCAGGCTTTCAAAACAGCTGTTCACCACCACCTCTTATCTTCCCCCATCCAAATCCTCGATCTTTTCTACCCCCGATAATCCACCCAAGCCCACTTCCTTCAATTCTCCTGCTTTCCTTCCTGAAAGTCCCTTTAATGTCCATCTTCCCCTCGCCATGTTCCCCGTCCCATCCCCATCCCTCTCCCTTCCACAGTTCACCTGTGTCTGTTCCCCAATGTTTTGTCCCTTCCACACCCGCCCCTCTTGTCTCATGCCTCCTTGCTGTGAGTTGTGTGTTAGCTCTCATACGAGCCTCGACCAAGGTATACAAAAAAAAAAAAAAAAAAAAAAAAAAATGAGAGAATAGGAAACAACAACACAATACCCTGGAAATTTGGAATCCGTGTCGTTGGCTTTCACCCTTTCGCTTCCGGTTTTTTTTTTGCTTCCGGTTTTTGTCATGGGTAATGATGCATGCCGGGACATAAAGGCATCGTCGGAGACATGAAAGACCCAAATAATATCAGACATGGTGTATATTTCCTCCACTGATTTTAATAAAGATATCTCCCGCATCAAAAAATAATTTTTAATCATGATTTACGTTATTTGATTGCTGATCCCGAATCCAGGCCGAAGTAACCGGAAATTGCAGCATCGAATGTAAGAAGAATTCTACGTTCGCTTCTAGGCTTTGCCTATTCCATAGTAACTCTGATGTCATAGGTCACTTAGTATGACAGCCATATTGGATTAGAGGAAAAAAAAAAAAAACATTGGACATCTCCGAAACAGCTCAACGAAAAAAAAAATTTAACTTGCCATTTGTCATCAAGTCCCGATGGAGTATATAGGGCGATAACAATAATGTTATCGGTGAAGTGGTATTCCAGCCATCATTGGTTGAATCAAAATCCTTCAAATCCGAAAAATATGAAACTTCATATATCTGATCTATGACCCGATGAGAGTAAATAATTAAATTACGTCATTGACAGGGCAAAGCCAAGGAAAAACTAACATTTTTTCCAGTCAAGGATTTCTCAGTGGACTAATCATCCTGAACCCAAACCATTTGATATTAGCTTTGGGGCCACCCGAAATTTTGCCTCAAATTCAAGATGGCGGCCAAAATCCAAAATTGCTGCCAAAATTACCTTTACGAGATTTATACTGCCTCGTAGTGTTTCCTGTCAAGGTTTTTATCAGTGGTTCTGTCATCCTGAACATGTATTCTTTGAGATTAGCTTGGGAGCCACCCAGGATTTGGCCTAAAATCCAAGATGGCCACCAAAAATCAAAATGGCTGCCAAAATTAAATTATTAGGTTTATACTGTCTTATAGTTTTTCCTGTCAAAGTTTTCTCAGCAGTTCCAGCATACTGGACCTATAACCTTTAAAATTATCTCGAGGGCCACCCAGGATTTGACCTCAAATCCAAGATAGCCGCCAAAATCATCTTAATTATATTCAAACTACCTCTTAAGTTTTCCTGTCAAAGTTTTCTCAGTGGTTCTGCCATTCCAAACCTATGTCCTTTGTTATTAACTTGGAGGGCACCCAGGATTTGGCCTCAAATGCAAGATGGCCACGAAAAACCAAAATGGCTGCCAAAATTACCTCAAAATTGATATTTCGTCTTATTTCTCCCCCAGAATGTTCTGTTCTCGGAAAGCAGGGTTTCGGGGCTGTGCAATAATTATGGGATCTGGGGGAGGGAGAAATTTCCGGATGGTGTGCCATTGTCTTGTGAGCCCTTCTCTACAATCCATGGGGATTTGATAACTGAGACCACAATCAACCGAGAAGTGAAGGTCAGAGGTGGTCCAATGTAAGGCGGATACAGTACCAATGAGAGCGTAACAGACACATTCGTCAAGACCAGTCATATCATGACTAAAGGGGATGTCACACCTTGACGATTTAGCCAGCGTATGCTGATTATTGAAAAATTTGTCTAAAACGCTGGCACACGTCGAATACGTTATGGGTACGTTTTGTGTACGTTAGGTGCACGCTGAAAAACACTACCATAGGTCATATTACGCTGGTTTAAAACGTACTTTTTGGTTGTCCAAAAAATTTTGCATGCTTGAAATTTTACGACGTCTTCGGCGTTTGACTCACATGTTCCGCTACGCTGGCCATAAGTTGTAGGCACGTTATGCGATCGTTGACACACGTTAATTGTATGTTACTCATTAGTCGAAACACATAGAGGTAACATTCGCGTACCCGAAACTTATTTCTAACCTTTGAGTAACGTTTTGTAAGCACGCTACACGAACGTTGTTCACACTTCGCAACACGCTACTTGAAAGTTCCTCAAACGTCGAAACACATCAAAGTAATGTTTAGGGTACCCGTGACTTATTTATAACCTATGAATAACGTGCTTGGGAATTATTACGCTATGCATACGCAAGACTATCGTTGGGCATAGGTTGTGGATGACCAAAACACGATAAAAAAAAATCGTTGGTATAACTTATCTACAAGTTATCGAAGCGTTCTGTGTTCATTACTAGTACATTATGCATTTGTCAAAGTCGTTTTTAATACTTTAAAAAGTAAAACAAAGAAATATTTCATCGTGGGAATGAGGAAAAAAAAATAGCCGAAAGAACATCGAACAATGGTGCAAAGTAGTCTCCTATTCGTGGACGATAAGAGGATCCATCATCACCCACATCCTCCCCATCATGCTCACATACTACTACTATTACTACTGTCACGCACACCAACTACTGCTAATAGTATTACGACTACTGATACTACTGGCATTGACATCTACTCAACATGGAGTCTGGAGCAATGATGGGTTCCTCTTGTGAAGCCCATTTGTGTATACCAATTCCCCCTCACGCTGCCAATACGCCATTACACAGTAGATATAAGTTAGAAACACATTCAGTAAGTGCTGTGGTCATCCGGAAGATGTCAATCTAATTCGTCTACATACGACAATGTGCGTTTTAGATACGTTACAAATAGGTTCAGAGCATGTTACTCAAAGGTTAGAAGCACGTTATACTTAGGTTCAAAGCATGATACACATAGGTTGAACGCATGTTACTCATAGGTTCATAGCACGCTAGTCATTGGTTCAAGGCAAGTTACAAATAGGTTCAATGCACGTTACTCATAGGTTTCAAGCACGTTAAACATAGGTTCAGAGCACACTACTCATAGGTTAAAAGGACGTTACCCATTGGTTGAAAATTAGGTTTCGGGTATGTTAAATATTACCTTGACGCGCTTCGACTTACGAGTAACCTACAAGTAACGTGTGTCCGTCATGTGTAAACGATCGCGGAGCGTGCCAGGAACATATGACAACGCATGTGGAACGTGTTAGCCATACGCCGAGTACGTCATAAAATTTTCAGCATGCTTGAAATTTCACGAACCACGTAATATGACAGCGTACTTCATTGTTTTCCAGCCTACTCTTAACGTATACACAACTTACCTATACCGTATTTGACGTGCGCCGAGCATTTTAGACACATTTTTCATAGGTCGGCATACGCTGGCAAAATCGTCAAGGTGTGACTGCGATGTTGACACTTCAAATTCTCAGGCGGTTATGATTTAAATCGGCGTCCGGCAGGTTCTTAACAGGCGACGCCACGAGTTCGCCGGCAATACCTTTAGCGCGCTATGCGTAAGTTAAACTATCGTTGGGCATTGGTTGTGAACGCCGACAAAAGGCTAAGCATTCGTTGGTAAAAGTTATCAATAACACAACGAAACGTTCTGTGCCCGTTACTAATATGTTATGCATACGACCAACACGTTATGAATACGCCCAAAACTTAAAAAAAAAAACAAAAAAAAAAACATCAAAATTTCAGCGTACGCCAACGTTTTACATACATTTTTATACGTTGCCATTGCTGGCTAAAACGTCAAGGTGTGACAGGGCCCTAAGATCAGAGCTACACTGAAGGAAAGACTAAATATCCTCACCTCCTCAGCCCACAAGGAGACCACAATAGCAGCCCGAATACACCATGAAAATATGGTTCACAATCTAGTACTTCAGCTTGACAAATACTTCGACCCATTCCTGAATGGTCCCGCTCATCATATGAAGACTGGTGTGGAGATCGATTGTGATGTTGTAAGAGGATTGATGTCATCCGCAGAAGCCAGAGAACAGAAATATAAAGAATTTGTTGACGAGACTCAAAGCCAGTGGGGAAGAACGAGTCAATTTCTTCGACAAGATTACCAAGCTCAAGATCAAAACCGGGATGGAGAAGGCCAAGAAAGCCCCAAAAGTTGTTAATATCCTGAAAGAAGACAGACAGGCCTTCGGTTTACTGGTAGGCAAAGCAACATCTCCAGAAGACACATTCATATCCCTTGACTACTGTCCCACTAACTCTAGCCACACCAGAGAAAGATTTGAGACAAGGTTCAAAAGCAGCATTGAGGAACGACCTCATAGAAGAGTCTGAATCAGTCCGTGAGAACCCGCCACATTAAGGAAATTGGCTTATAGATGGAATGGCTGCTGTGGAATCTGTTCCTGCTCAACAAACTTGGGGAAAATATGCAGCAGCCCTATTGAAATTTTGCTTGCCAGCAAGCGACTCCAAACCGCAGCAACTGGGAATCATATTTGATTCATGCAGTACAGCCACAACGAAGGAGCTCACTCAACGTCGCCGTGGCACACCTGGAAGAAGAACTCGCATCACAAGCTCTGAACAGGACATGCCTAAAGGGAAAGATTGGGACTCGTTTCTGCGAAACTCAGAAAATAAGACAGAACTGATTAGATTTCTAGTTGATTATTCCAAGACCGATGCTGTGAGATCCAAGCTGAAAGTTCCACGAACTGTGACAGAGGAACATAATACCTGGTTAATAACTCAAAATCGAGATGCTCGACTCCTGCAACCACCACGAAGCTGACACCAGACTCATCCTCCATGCATCCAAGTCAACAGATCCTGTAATTGTCAGGGCGACAGATACAGATGTCTTTGTTCTCCTGACCAATGCTTATTCTGTCATTAAGCCATTACAAGACTGGATGATGAAGATTGACCATGAGAGGTATGTTAGCGTCAAAGCTCTAACTAACCGATTTGGTGACGAAATGTGTCAAGCACTTCCTGCCTATCACAGCATTACAGGGTGTGATACAACCTCTTTTCCATTTGGTGTTGATAAAATAAAACCACTGAAGAAGATGAAGAAACTGGGAAAGTTCCAACTCCTCTCGCAACTTGGCACATCGTGCACTTCAGTTGAAGACATCCCCGATGCCACGACCTTCTTTAGAACCTGCATGTATGCTGGAAGTGAACATAAAGAGTATGTGAGAACAAGGATCTGAATGTACGACAAGCAGAAAGTGAAATCCAGTTCAAGTATCTTGCCAGATGAGAGTAGTTCCTCAAGAGGAGCGATTTACAAGCTTTCATCTGGTATCAAGTTCAGAAATAAGATATTGAGTATCCTTCCATCAAACACAGAGGTTGGGAAGAAACGGAAGATGGTATTCGGCCAATATGGTTCACCTGCCCCCAATTCCCACCAAGCCTTTCGGTGACGAGCAGCAGATGAAGGTTAACACCAGGTAAATATACATTTATTTATCGTAAAGCCACGCACGGTTTCCATTTGCTGTTTCAGACTTGTTGTTTGTCATTTAGTAATACAATTCACAGCCTTATATTATTGAAATCAATTTGACAAAACATTCAAATCCTTTCCGATCATACAGGTGACATTAATTATGATGCAGACACCGAAGATACGAGAGACACGGCCCATCCCCCAAAGAAGAAAAGAAGAACGAGACCCAGCCATAGTGAGGACAAAGGAGACGACGGCACAGGAGGGGACGAGAGTACTGGAAGTGACAGCGACAGCATTGAAGAGCAGTCGGCTACCTCTTCTGGCAGTATTAGAGCAGTCCACTCATCTGACTCACAGACGCTCAGTGACTTGGATAATAGTGAATAAACATCAACTCTGGACTTGCAGTTCTATTTTAATTATGTTTGTATCACCCATTTTGTGGGTGACCAGAAAATGCAGTTAACATTATCTCAATTTACATTTTGTGGCCTGTTTTGAGTGAGAATGTCATATTTACATGATTATAAAGCACAGTTGAGTATTCTGGACCCCAAAATCAATTTCCGGTACCATTATAAACCCCATATTAGGTACAGAAAAGTTAATTTAACAGGAAAAGAGAACCTTTAATAATTCAATTTTGAGGTAATTTTGGCTTTTCGTGGCCATCTTGCATTTGAGGCCAAATCCTAGGTGGCCCTCCAAGCTAATAATAAAGGACATGAGTTTGGAATGGCGGAACCAATGAGAAAACTTTGACAGGAAAACCCAAGAGGTCGTTTGAATACAATAAAGATGATTATGACGGCTATCTTGGATTTGAGGTCAAATCCTGGGTGGCCCTCAAGCTAATTTTAAAGGCGATAGGTCCAGTATACCGGAACTGCTGAGAGAAATTTTACAGGAAAAACTACAAGACAGTATAAACCTAATTAATTTAATTTTGGCCGCCATCTTGGATTTTAGGCCAAATCCTGGGTGGCCCCCAAGCTCATCTCAAATGGTATAGGTTCAGGATGATGAATCCACTGAGAAAACCTTGACTGGAACAAAAAAAAGTTAGTTTTTCCTTGGGTTTGCCCTGTCTATCATTGGTCACGTGGTCTGGTGGCCAGATTGGATTTAAAATCGAAAATAAAAAAAAAATCTTTCTCTCCAGAACCGCTGAACACAACGACACAAAACTTCATACGTATGATCAACGAGCCATGGGGAAATAGAATTTGAAAATTTCGTCGACATATGCAGGACACATGGTCTGGCAGCTATGTTGGATTTAAGCTAAAAAAAAAACCTTTTTTAAAGGTTAAAAACATGTTCTCTCAAACAGCTGAACCTCGTTTTTTTGTCATCGCTCAATTAAGCCAATTCGGAATCTTAAAGACCGCTTAGCATTCCAAGATGTTCCTGCATCATAACAGTCCCTGCACTGAAGTTGTGCACATGATATTTACCCCACGCATGTAAACCGAAAAGCAGGGCTAAACAAGTCATCCATACCCATCGCTCTGTTTGTCTCCATTTCAACGTCAGTTTATGATGGAAGAAGAACAACTTGTTTAAATGGAATGTTGTTTAAATTGCTAACACATCACGAAGCATATATCTGGCCTGCACAACTTCAACAACAGCTGTGACGGATCTCCGACAAGGAAAGGTTCCCCTCACCCGATTCATGAAATCAAGGCTTATCACAGCAATTTTCATAAATTTGATGTCAATACAATTGCAAGAAATACATTTTGTTAACGTCATAATGAGATGGGATTCATGGCACCCGGTAATTAAAAAAAAAAAAAAAGTTTTATAATCCTTAATATAATTCACAGACGTGTGTGTGTGTGTGTGTGTGTGTGTGTGTGTGTGTGTGTGTGTGTGTGTGTGTGTGTGTGTGTGTGTGTGTGTGTGTGTGTGTGTGTGTGTGTGTGTGTGTGTGTGTGTGTGTGTGTGTGTGTGTGTGTGTGTGTGTGTGTGTGTGTGTGTGTGTGTGTGTGTGTGTGTGTGTGTGAGAGAGAGAGAGAGAGAGAGAGAGAGAGAGAGAGAGAGAGAGAGAGAGACAGAGACAGAGACAGAGACAGAGACAGAGAGAGAGAGAGAGAGAGACAGAGAGAGACAGACAGAGACAGAGAGAGAGAGAGAGAGAGAGAGACAGAGACAGAGACAGAGACAGAGACAGAGACAGAGACAGAGACAGAGACAGAGACAGAGACAGAGACAGAGACAGAGACAGAGACAGAGACAGAGACAGAGACAGAGACAGAGACAGAGACAGAGACAGAGACAGAGACAGAGACAGAGACAGAGACAGAGACAGAGACAGAGACAGAGACAGAGACAGAGACAGAGACAGAGACAGAGACAGAGACAGAGACAGAGACAGAGACAGAGACAGAGACAGAGACAGAGACAGAGACAGAGACAGAGACAGAGACAGAGACAGAGACAGAGACAGAGACAGAGAGACAGAGACAGAGACAGAGACAGAGACAGAGACAGAGACAGAGACAGAGACAGAGACAGAGACAGAGACAGAGACAGAGACAGAGACAGAGACAGAGACAGAGACAGAGACAGAGACAGAGACAGAGACAGAGACAGAGACAGAGACAGAGACAGAGACAGAGACAGAGACAGAGACAGAGAGAGAGAGAGAGAGAGAGAGAGACACACGTGACGTGACGCTACTCCTATAGTTCTGGGTAGATTACAACCATACTTGCTACATAGTATCAGCATGACCCTAATTTATGTATAGGGGTGTTTTTATCCTTGCCGGTGTTTTTTTGGGGGGAGAGGAACACAAATTCTCTATGGAAATGTGTATCATGTCGCACCCTCTCCAGGTGGGGGAGGGTATTACACGTCTCCACCATTTACAGTACAGGATTCCTGTCCCCACGTTTTCCAGTATAGTGAGGTGTTTTGAATTATAAGCAGAAGGTATGTTTTTGCTTCATGCACATAACTTCATGGGGTTTCTTTTCAGTTGCCAACACAGAGCTCTCAGTTGCCTATACACCACCCAAATGAAGGTATGCATCAGAAGAACGTATTGCACACTTACAACAAGATTTGCCGTGGGGTGGGTGCTCTGCTCGTATCTATAAACTCTGCTCAAGAAGAAAGATCAATGGAACACATCATTGTATTAATAAGAGTCTGTGCTTTTTGTGATTTAGAATCTACATCACATAATATCCAACATATCACATAGGTATTGATCTCGATTCCCATTTTTGTTCAGAAGACACCAATGAGGTTTCTTCCCTCCAACTGATTATAAATGGGACAGAATGTATGAGACCCCCCCCCCCCCATGCAACATTTGGAATGCTCATGGAAGGCTAAGCCACATCCTCAAAGGAGGGAACAGTGAAACAACTCCCACTTGTTGGGTTCCACACCGAGAGAGAGAGAGAGAGAGAGAGAGAGAGAGAGAGAGAGAGAGAGAGAGAGAGAGAGAGAGAGAGAGAGAGAGAGAGAGAGAGAGAGAGAGAGAGAGAGAGAGAGAGAGAGAGAGAGAGAGAGAGAGAGAGAGAGAGAGAGAGAGAGAGAGAGAGAGAGAGAGAGAGAGAGAGAGAGACAGAGAGAGAGAGAGAGAGAGAGACAGAGAGAGAGAGACAGAGAGAGAGAGACAGAGAGAGAGAGACAGAGAGACACAGAGACAGAGTTTTGAAAACCAAATTAATTATGAGGCTCGAACTAACAATGGCCTCAGGAATTTCATCGACCGCAAGTGAAACATTAACTGATGCTGTCTGCTCTTTCTTTGTTGTTTCACAATGGTGGATATACATTGGTTGATGATATGCCTCCAAGTGTGATTGGTGAGTACGCCAGATCATATCTGGAACAAACAAGTGTCATCTGCCACATGGACACATTGTCTTTCGCCCCACCAATCACAACCAAGAAGCATCACCATTGTTTAAAGCAGTCGAGGGTTTGACTGTACCAATACGGTGATTGAAGTTCGCCGACCTGGACAAACATCACGATGATACTGTCATAACGACAATATGACTGCAAACCCAGAATGCCCTCTACCAGTTAGAGGTTTATCATTAACGAGTGCAGAAGCTGAAAGGCTTCAGTTACTAAGTGAATGGAACAACGATGTGTTGCCCTGACGAGCCCCAATAAGGGCGAAACTAGTCGTTAGCTTCTCTTTTAATCTGCTTGGTGACAGCATTTGACCTTCATACCTTCGCACTGCTGGAGGCCCTTCGAGGTTTGCAGGCACAATGTCATCAAAAAGCCATAAATCTATCCTTGGGATAATGTGACGCTTTCGTAGAATTACATGAAGATCATTAAAGAAGTAAAACTGTTATCAGGAAGCCTTGTTGACATCCTTAGCATGTATTTGTATAGCTGTACGCAAGGTTGTCACTCACCATGAGGTAATGAATTTCTTTCTTCACCAATCCCATTGTTTGCCAGGCAGGAGTACCATTTCAACTCATCTGGCCATTTAGGGTCCAGTACGAGAACACATCGGTTGATATTTATACAGGACTTGACATCTTCATTGGGCTTCTCAACCCTCTCCCAGGTCAAGTTGGCTGGTGGGTCGCTGTCTGTTTCACAGATGATTGTGCGATTTCCTTCTTGTTCGCCTTTATAGATTTGTGTGTTCCGGGGACTATCTGCAATCATATTCAGCAAATGCATTAGGTTAGCTTATGTAATTATTATCCCTCCCCCAGGAAGCGGGAGACAGGGTTTTACACAAGGAAATCTAACACAGGTGGGGGGGGGGCATTCAGCCCATCATGCCTGCATGAACACCATACTAATTTATCAACACAAGATCCAAAGAAGAAAATACAAAATAAAGTTTTACATTAAGTAATTAAATAAATCATTTTAAAAAAAAAATTTAATTTATTTTTATTAATTTTTTTTTGTTTTTAAGTTTTTGTAAGTTTTTTTTTTCTTCTTTCTTCCTCTTAGGGGAAGGGGCATGGACTTGGTTAAAAACGTACATCAACCACATAACACCCCTTGACAAGACCCCCACCAACAACACTCCTCACGTCTGTCTGTCTGTCCAGGCCATAACTTCTTTTTTTTGTTTTTTTACCATTTGAGCTTTTGTCATCAATTTTTTCAACAAAGATTTATTATGAGAATATGGAGAAGACAAATTAAGAATTTGGTCAAAAAGTCAAAGGTCAGTGTCACATAAAATCATCAATTTTCATCCAATTGACCTGAAATTTTAATTGGCCCATCCCCCACGCAGCACAAGATGGGGTTTTTGCAATTACTTCTAAGTGTCTGTGTGTCTGTCCGGGCCGTAACTTTTTTAGTTAACTTGAAATGTCGTTCCGAGGAGCTTATGGGATGGCACGTCGTCCGTCCATCAACAAATACTTGCAACTTATTCTCTGAAACCACACATATGATTTCGATGAAACTTTATCACAACCTTCATCACAGTGTATGTACCAAAGTTTGTTCATGACATTATAAAAAAAATCTGGGTCAAAGGGGGATCTATGGGGGGGGGGTGGTTGCCCAACAAAATATTCATTTGCTTTCTTCTCAGCAACTTCACACACAATTTCAGTGAAGGTTGACCACAAACTTCATCACCTGTGATGTACCAAAGTTTAAAAATGAAAATATGAAATGTGTTGCATCAATAAGTATTCAACCCCCTTTGCTTTGACACTCCAAATCGAGCTCAGGTGCATCCAATTTCCTTTGATCATCCTTGAGATGTCTCCACAACTTAATTGGAGTCCACCTGTGGCTAATTCAGTTGATTAGACATAATTTAGAAAGAAACACACCTTTCTACATGAGGTCCCACAGTTGACAGTGCATATCAGAGCAGAAACTCCACTATGAAGTCAAAGGAACTGTCTGTAGAACTCTGAGATAGAATTGTGAGGAGGTATAGATCTGGGGAAGGGTATAAAACAATTTCTAGAGTGTTGAAAGTTCCCAAGAGCACAGTGAGCTCCATCATTAGGAAATAGAGATAATATGGAACTACCTAGACTCTTCTTAGAGCTGGCCATCCAGCCAAACTGAGCAACCTGGAAAGAAGGACCTTGGTCAGAGAGATGACCAAGAACCCAATGACTACTCTGCAGAACTAGTGATTCTTGGCTGAGCTGGGAGAACCTGCTGGAAGGACAACAGTCTATGCAGCACTTCACCAATCTAGGCTTCATGGCAGAGTGGCCAAACGCAAGCCACTCCTGAGAACAAGGCACATGACAGCATGCCTTGGAGTTGGCAAAAAACATGTGAAAGACTGAGAGAATGAGCAAAAGATTCCGGAGTCTGAAGAGACAAAAATTGAACTTTTTAGCCTGAATAGAAAGCACTACGTCTGGTGGAAATCAAGTACAGCTCATGACCCATCGAACATCAATCAGTCAGTGGTGAGAAAGACCTTTATCTATATTAGACATCCATCCATTGGGACCATACTCTGTGCAGAGTGTTGGTGCTGCCTAAGCAGTCTCCTTCGCTATTGGGCACAATCCTGGACAGGTCACCACTCCGACACAGGATAACCAGCATGCTGGCACTCATTTTACCGGCCTTGGAAGGATGATAGGACGAGTTAACCCCATCTGGTATTAATTCAGCAGCTGAGCGGGATTTGAACTCAGGACCCTGGGATCCAAAGCCCACCACCCTAACCACCAGGTGTAGACATATATATATATATATATATATATATATATATATATATATATATATATATATATATATATATATATATATATATATATATATATATATATATATATATATATATATATATATATATATATATATTCCACCGGTCAAAAGTTTGAGAACACCCCCATTTTTCAGTTTTTCCTGAAATTTAAGCAGTTCAATTCCAGGGAATAACCTGAAAAGGTACAAAGCTAAACGGTAAACTGCCAGAGGTTAAAAAAAAAAACTTTAGGTTAACAAAAACTGAAAAATAATGTAAATTTCAGAGTTGTTAAAAAAGGCCCTTTTCAGGAAACAAGTAATGGGTTAGCAACTGCAGCTGTTCTGCATCAATGGAAGTAAATTAAGCCTTGAAAGTTGATGCAAACAATTCCTGCAGGTGTCCCAACTTTTGTTGATTAGTTCCAAACCCTCTGTCTGTATAAAAGCAGTGTTGGAACAGACTGTGTTGCTGCATCCTCTGAAGCATTATTTGGACAATATTGCACTGCAGGAAGTAGTATATTGCCATCATAATGGTGAGAAAAAGACAATTAACAAAGGAAGACAGACAGACCATAATAACCCTTAAAAGTGTAGGTCTTTCCTTCAGAGAAAATGCAAAGGAAGCCAAGGTGTCAGTGAGTACAGTTTCCTACACCATCATAAGGCACTTGGAAACTGGAGGAAACTCTGACAGGAAGAGGTCTGGGAGACCCAAAGCCACAAGACAATCAGAAGACCAGTTTCTGAGTCAACAGCTTGCGTGATAGGCAGCTCACAGGACAGCAGCTTCAAGCACAGCTTAACACTGGTCGAAGCAAGGAAGTCTCAGTTTCAACTGGGAAGAGAAGACTTCGAGCTGCAGGTTTGACAGGTCGAGTGGCAATAAGAAAGCCATTGCTAAGATGGCAAAATAAGAAAAAGAGGCTTGCCTGGGCCATGACGCACCACCAGTGGACGACTGAAAACTGGAAGAATGTCTTATGGACCGATGAATCAAAATTTAAAATCTTCGGTTCATCACGCAGGGTTTTTGTACGCCGTCGAGTCGGCGAAAGGATGGTTCCTCAATGTGTGACACCAACTGTCAAACATGGAGGAGGAAGCGTGATGATCTGGACCTCTTTTGCTGGATCCAGAGTCGGCGACTTGCACAGAGCGACTCACCCTGAACCAAAAGGGTGACCACAGCATTTTGCAGCGCCATGCAATACCCTCTGGTCTCCACTTAGTTGGTCAGTGGTTCATCCTACAGCAATATGACGACCCAAAACATACCTCCAGGCTCTGTCAGAACGACCTTGGAAGAGAAGAACAAGACAGTAGGCTTCAAATCATGGAATGGCCAGCACAGTCTCCAGACTTAAACTCCATCGAGCTGGTTTGGGATGAACTGGACAGAAGGGTGAAAGCAAAGCAACCGACAAGTGCAACACATTTGTGGGAACTTCTGCAACAGTGTTGGGAAAAACTTTCCGAACAATATTTGATTTCCATTGTAGAAAGAATGCCACGAGTATGTTCGGCTGTTATATCTGCAAAAGTTGGCTACTTTGATGAGTCAAAAATTTAGATTAAATTTTGTTCAACAAAACAATTCCATAATTTATTTTTTTATTCTATGCTTTAATTTCAGTAAAAACTGGAAAAATGGGGGTTATAAAACTTTCGACCGGGAGTGTATGTGTATATATATATATATATATATATATATATATATATATATATATATATATATATATATATATATATATATATATATATATATATATATATATATATATATATATATATATATATATATATATATATATATGTATATCTCCTTCTCACCACTGATTCACTGACTGATCAACTAATATTAAAGGTCGGTACCTTCCCAGGTGACGTTGAAAGCTTAAATTTTGTGCACCAATGGACATCGAAGCTGATACACCGGGAAAAAAAAATTACAGAACCATCGGAAAACATCCGTAAATGCAAATATAAATAAATGAACAATGCAGGTGAATGACCCGAGACAATGAGGTAGCACGGAATTTTCTGTGCCAATGGACAATGAAGCTGATACACCAAGGACAAAAAAAAAAAATCACAAAACCGTCGTAAAACATCCGTAAATGACAATATAAATAAATGAAAAAAAATAAAGAAAATAAATAAATGAAAAATGAAATGCAGGCGAGCGACTTGAGATAATGGGAGGCACGGTTCGTATGCTTACACATAGTGGAAGCACACCCTGCTAGTTTGTACACACTTATATAATTGAACAAGCAAAGAAACATAATATAGATAGGAAACATTACACAACCAGACAGGGAATCAAACCCATGTCCTTTGGTCTGGTAAATTATGCCAACACTCTGCCATCCGAGCTATCTGGGTGACCCCCCCACCCCCCAATTGAGTATGCAATTCTCCCACAAAGAATTGCCACTCTCTCTCCACCGCTGCTTCGGGGACAATTCCTGCCAACCATAGGGGCAGTGACGGGCTGTCCACGAGAGGGTCTTTCCCCTGTGGGGAGCCAATTCCATGACTGTTATTATTCACCACAGGGGGCGTTGTCATACAATTATAATTGAAAACACAAACAAACAACCTGTCCATAAGAGTCTGGGCGGTGTTTGGCTCCGAATGTGCTGGACGGGAGTTTGTCTCTGGAAATGTCAGGAATGGGAGTGTGTCTCCGGACGTGTGAAAGCGGTGTTTGTCTCTTGGCAGTATTTATATGATGACCAGTCGAAAATGGATTTCAGACATTGTTTTGTTTCCATCTTTATTGTTATTCTATGCAGAAGCATTTTGATGAGTCGGTATGAATCGTGATCAACGCTCCACCGCACGTCTGCCTTCCCTTCCTCTCACCGCCTTCCCTTCCCATACCCCTCCTCAATCTCCCTCCTTCCTCACTCCCCAACCCCACCTTGGTCTCCCTCCGTACTCCCCCTCCCTCGTCTCCCTCCCTCCGTACTCCCCCTCCCCTTACCCTTCTCCTCTATCCCTCCTCTCCTTACCCCCCACCCCACCTTGGTCTCCCTCCGTACTCCCCCTACCTCATCTTCCTCCCTCCGTACTCCCCCTCCCCTTAATATTCCTGAGCGAAGCGACGGGTGGTATTTGCTAGTAAATATATATATATATATATATATATATATATATATATATATATATATATATATATATATATATATATATATATATATATATTGAGCTGAGAGAATTAAGCTTACAATAGGATTGCCCCAAATTGAGTCTACAAAGAAGGAGGTAGAAAATCATAACCAAGTTGGCCTTTCCTTTGATTAAAGCGAGCAATCATGAGTACCATCGTTTGCCTGTTCTTGGAGGAAATGGCAAGAGACAGTTTCATAAATTTTCTTGTCATTCGGTCTACAACACAGATAAAGGTAGCCAATCTGTGACTATACCACCAATGTATTCTTTATCACCAGCGATATGTATATTGTTGCATAACACCACTCAAGGTAGGATTGAAGAATGGTAAAAAAAAACAAGCTCGAATGAGCAAAGATCCTCGTCCTCTTAATGATGACGTCATAAAAACGAATACGACGTCATTGTGATGTATCAGGTTTGCGATAAATTATCTGTGCTAATGCCCGGCTTGATTCCCGCAAACAAATTTCAAACAGCTTGCCGAGTTTCGGAGATAATGGTGTCGGCGATTTCCATTAGCGGCGATATTATGACGTCAACTTTTTTTCTCGGAAGAATTTCCGAAATCGGAGATGGTTACTGCCTGTGCGTGGGCTTTCTGCATATACATGGCAAGTTTCACGAAGATCCGATAAAAACTCTGGGTTGTGAAACAAAAAGCCAAAAAATAGGAATGACGTCATAAAAATTGATATGACGTCAGAGTGATGCATCATATGTGCGGTAATTCATCTCTGCTAATGCCCTGTTCGATTCCCACAAACAGGATTCAAAAAGCTTGCCTAGTTTAGGAGATAATTTTTTAGGCGATTTCCATTAACGGAGATATTTTGGTCATAACTTTTTTTTTTTCTGGGAGGAATTTTCAAAATCGGAGATGGTTACTGTGTGCACAGGGTATTTCTACATATATATGGCAAGTTTCAGGAAGTTTCGATGAAAACTGTCGGCTGTGAAACAAAAAAAGTCCACAAGAACAACAACGTGAGTCAGACTTAGAGATCCTCTACGAGGATCTAAAAATCATCATAAGCATACTCCAGGTCACAATTCTTAAAACATTCTTCACCAATACTATTTTCAGTCCCAGTGTAATTAATGGCGAAATATGATGCTCTTTGTTGGGTTGTCAATCCTCCAAAGATAAATTCTATCCTCTTTGCTCATCATCATCATAAGGTATAATCCCCTGGGACAATCTGTAACATCTTCCCATGACATGAAGCCAGAAACCGATAACATTAATGTTTCAACGCCCAACAGCAATGGCAAGTCCATCTCGACAGGTTACTGCAGTATACATCAACTAAACATGGAAACAGGTAACCTGGGCTGTATTGTGCACAATAAAAATTCCATCACATCCATCACACAAACAAGTTTGAAATGTCCAAATGGAATGTACAAGTTCCGTCATACAAAATAATTATTTGTTAATGTTTACAAGACCCCCAGTGAAAAGTGGCCCCAAGCAGTTGTATTGACTCTTGAACACCCATTTATATATGTCGGAGGCAACAATAGTCATCACATGGAATTGGGGTAAGAAGCTAACGAGGAAAAGGGGGAAGCTCTGACAGAATGGATGTCAATTGCGGACACACACCTCATGTACGATGCAAAATACCACGGTACTTTTGGGTTTACGAAGTGGTTATGGGACTTTAACCTCATCCTCACTCAAGTGTCGACCGACAAAGAGGGTGCCCCTCTCCACTTGTCCAGAAACTTAATCCCTCATTTCCCATATAGCCAACAACCACCAGTCAGCAGCCATGTTGGGATCGAAATCCCTGTCGTGCCCTCAAAATGGATGGCGAGGTGGAACCGAAGTAGGGCAGACGGGTCTTGATTCGCAACTGAGGTTGAGAAAACAATACACCGAATCACACAGATTCCAAAGGAGTATGACAACTTTGTGGCCCTTCTCATCACTGCAGTGAAAAAGAACATTCTGCACAGATACATGGAAACATGCCGAGCTTCCTTGTTGTAGCTCCGAGTATGAGAATCTCCTCCGCCAATACCAACAGTCACGGGCCCTCCGCTGGCAGCAGCCTTGTCGGGGTCCCTAGATGCCGCTAGACACCGGAGATGGATGGATTGTGTGGAATCCCTGATTTCATGCGTTCGAGCCATGAAGCCTGGGGCCTTCTGAGCAAACTGCGGCTAATGCTGCATAGGCTGTGAATCTGCAGGTCAAGCCTTACATTGTTGCCGCCAAGCTTGTCGCAAACTCAACCACTCGACAAGCATCACAAGCAGGACTTCAGGCGGCAACGAAGAGTGTCAATGACCAGCTGCTCAGAATCTTCTGAAGTCTCAGACAGCTTCTTCCCCGAGGCATTCAGGCCCAACATGGACGTAACAAAGAGAGGGAAGGTTGCCAGGAACGATAGAATCCCTCCAGACTTCATTTATCACCGTGCTAGTGACAGTGTTTTGCATATTTTGTTTTTCAGATGGGTCAAGAGTGGTTCCTGGGCCTCTATTCAAATGTGATTGGAGAGCGGCCAAATTCCTTGAATCTGCCATGAAGCGGTGGCCATTGTTTTGCAGAAACTCGGGATACCAGCTGACGATCCTGGGAACTCCAGACCGATAACACTGATGTGCACGGCCTATAAATTACTAGAGCGGCTAATTTTTGGTGGTTGTTATGACGTCACTTCCGGTTGTTCGCATGAGGTTGTGCAAGCTTCGGTGCCAGATCAAGATAAGTGTTTTTTTTGTGTGTGTGTGTTGTTTGGCATATTTTGTTTTTGAGATTTGTGTCAGGAGTTGTGGGTTTTGTATCTATAAAGGTTGCAGTTGTGTTCGTAGCAGTTTAGCGGGTATTTATACTGTATTAGTTTATTGGAAGAGGGACGGTGAGGCCGAGTGTTTCAGTCTGGCTTTTAAGTCAGTTTGGGCATTTGGAAAACGAGTTATAAATAGAGTGAAGGAAAAATGAAGAGGAGAAGGTAAAATGCCATTGTTGCTTAATGTGGGCCATGTCAGCAATAGAGGAAGCAGATGGTACTCACAGCTGTCGGAGGAGGAAGAGGAGATTGGGATCATACTCTGTGCAGAGCGTTGGTGCTGCTTTAGCAGTCTCCTTGGATATTGGGCACAATCCTGGACGGGTCACCACTCCGACAGGATACCAGCATGCTGGCACTCATTTTTCCGACCTCGGAAGGATGACAGGCAGAGTCAACCCCACCTGGTATTCATTCAACAGTTGAGCAGGATTTGAACTCAGGATCCTGGGATCCAAAGCCCGCCACCCGAACCATTAAGCCAACACCAAGCATACAGCTGTAGAAAGAATGAGGAAATAGCCCACTTGGGGAGAGTTTCACACATTCAAGCCATGAAGCCTGGAGTTGAAGGAATGGATAGATAATTTGCAGCAAGTAGCAGAATGTGAGAATTTACAGATAAGAGTTGGTTCCGGGTGTGGAGTGAGGTTGCTGAGATTGGCAGTGGTCAGGGTGCAGTGAGTATAGGTTTTGGTGGAGGTGCAGCGGGTGCAGTTGTGGAGGTGAGGGTTCAACGAATGCAGGTAGTGGTGAAGGTGCAGTGAGTGTAGACAGTGGTGAGGGTGCAACAATATAAATTGTTAGGAATGAGGTGTGGGAGACAGTTGGTGTTGGTGATGAGACGATAAAAGAATGTTGCAGTTCTGGAAACAGCATCCCTCCAAGGCAATGGCATCCTTCATACAGTGGTCCCCAGACAGTTATTTCATTATTCTACATACAGTTCGACCTTTCCCTCATGCCCAATGGGTCAAACGGGACAAAGTGCTTTGTGTGGCTCTCATAGTTTAGGTCTGATTATATCTCCATCTTCATTCCCACTCTTTTCCTCTTATTCCTGAAATAAATCAAAGCAGGCGCCGCACCCAAACGGCCGCCTGTGAAAACCGCAGCAACACACCCCCACTATAAGAATGCATCATTGCGGAGGCCAGTATAAGCCTAAACCACATGGATGATGGAAAAATCTTCCGCTGCGACAATACGGCGTCAAAGGGAATAGGAGAACCAAACAATAAATGCCAATGCTGTACAGGACACGTTCTTTTCAACCCATTTCTGCATCGAATAATTATATCCAATCCTTTCCTTCAATTCATGACACAGATCAGGGCCGGCACCGCGCAGGGAGCCACTTGTGAAGATCACCACTGTGATAGATAACCGCATGCACAATGGCGGACCCGCACGCAGCCCAGTGATAATTTATCATCGCACAGAATGGGGCACGGATAGCACACACCTTCGTTCGGGTCTGCGCGTTGATTACAATGGCATCTTAACATCGCATTGTATGGGACGCGCATGGCGCACCTCTTTGTTCGGGTCTGCGCGCTGGTTCAAACAGCATCTTACCATCGATTCTCACTCACCACCGCAGTCATCAATGTCTACAGAGGACGGCAGACATCCTCCCACACCTCCGCCTCGATGCAGCTGCCACCAAGTAGAGGCATGCTGTACGGCCCAGATAGCTAGGGCCGCATGGCGTGCGTACACAACAAGCACATTGATCGGCACCAACCGCAGCACACCGGGGGTGCCTGAGTGTGCATGCGGGACCGGAGCGGCCCTCGGCCAGTCGCCAGAGCATGGCCAGGGAGTTCGGTGCAAGGCGATTCATATTGCGGGGTTCTGAGCGAGACGATTCCAGAGCTCGGCGAGGTCTCGCCAGATGCACCAATGAGGCCGCTTCCGGCCATGGTGGCCGGGCCGTGCAGACTTTATTCCCAACGATCAGTTCTTTAAGCCGGCACATCCTTGGCAGTGTCGCTCGGCTGCATCTGACCCGGTAAGGGGACCCGGTTCGGACAAGGCATACCGAGAGCGTGTCCCCTGGTAATTAGGTCACATGATTATCATTAGTTACTGATTTAGATGGAGGACCCTAAATCACATGGTTGAGTTATTGGCATTCACGGTCAGTTTGTGACCCGCCGCGTCATGGAGTTATCTGTGTGCGATGGCCTGCGATTCCGGGGAGCCTAGTGGGAACCCGAGATAGCTTTCCTCCCCCCCCCCCCCCCCACCCAAGTGGTCTTCTCGCCCAGACCCCTGGCTGCAACAATATGCGGATTCTTCATTCTGCAGGAAGGATTGTAGACATAGAATTCTGTACAGTTTTGAAGGAGCGGGGAGTTATGACATTGAAGGAAGGGTAAACGATATTGTATTGGGTCATGGCAGGAAGAAGTTGGTTGTGGTACACCGAGGTGCGAATGATGTAGGGAAAGTTTACTCAGAGGTTTTGAAAAATAGATCCAGGATATTGAGTAACCGGCTGAAAGCAAAGGGTTGTGAAGTCATGTTTTCTGGGATCCTTCCAAGATTAATGAACAATATAGAAATTATGAGGAGAGCAATAGACGTCAACCATTGGGTGGAAGAATGGTGTAGGGAGGAAAGTTTTACATTTAAGAAACAGTGGGAATCATTTAGGGGACAAAGGGAGTGTTTCCGGAATGATGGCCGTATGTTAAATAGAAAGGGGGCAGCAAGGTGAGCAGTGGGAATTGAGGAAGGAATTCAGGCTTTTTTTCTTATTCTTTTAGGTCAACGTCGATTGGGGAAGTTAAAAAGAAGGAATAAATGATATAATTGTTACGAGTAAGGCCAGGCAAGAAAATACAATTTCAGGAAGGGAAGAATTAAATATATTCTATACCAATGCCAGAAGTTTAAATAATAAGATGGAAGAGCTTGAAGCCAAAGTGGATTGTGAGGAGTACGTTGTAGTTGCAGTGAGTGAGACATGGTTTAAGGAGGAGAGGATTCGAAGGCTACAAGGTGTATCGGTGTGATAGGAAGGAGAGAATAGGAGGAGGAGGAGTACCAATCTGGGTAAAGGACAGCATTGCATCAAGAGAAAGGGGTGACATTAAGGAAGGAATAAATATTGAGGATTCTGTGTGGTTAGAGATAGAGATTGTAAAAACACTAAGACACTGGAAGGATGCTTTTATAGGGCTCCGGGTGGGAAGGAAGAGGAAGGAGGAGTACAGGAAGAATTCAAAAGGGAATGTGGTAAGGGAAGAGGATTGATTATGGGGGATTTTAACTTGCCAGGGACAGATTGGGTCCAGGAACAGGGAAAGGGGCAGAGCAGATGAAGATTTCCTAGTTTTAGTCCAGGATTGCTTTTTAACCCAGTTTGTAGATAAGCCCACAAGGGGGAGTGTCGTGTTAGACCTCCTTTTAAGTCACGATCCCAATATGGTTGTGGAGGTAGGGGAGCATTTGGGAACAAGTGACCATAACATTGTGTGTGCAAAGATTCTGTTAAGGGTTAGAGTTCAGGATAGTAGGGTAAGGATATTAGATTTCAGGAAGGCAAACTTTGAGGGTATGAGGAGAGAGTTGGGTGATATAGATTGGGAGAAGCTAACAGTAGGACAATCAGCATCAGAGAAATGGGAAAGGATGGAGGAGGAAGGGAGGAGGGATGGAATGGAGGGAGAGAGGAGGGAGGAGGGATAGAATGGAGGGAGAGAGGAGGTAGGGGAGGTGGAGAGGGAGAAAGGGGTGGGATAGGGGTGGGAGAGGGATAGAGAGGAGACAGGGAAGGGGAGAGAGGGGAGAGTGTGGAGCAGGAGAGAAGAGGGGGGATGCCAGCAGATGTGACACCCAGTTTAATGTCCATCCGAGTGACCGCACACTCATTGATGAATCACCCTGCCTGTGAAACACTGGGATGACAGGTTATAACTGGGTCGGGATTCAAACCCAGGTGAGACAGCTTTGAGTGAGCATGCATACCTCTCGGATATACTGCCATGATCCGGAGATTCTTTGCTTTATAAAAACTGAATTGATCCGAGCAGCAATTCCGAATGCGAAAAAATAAAAAAAATAAAAAATAAAAACTTGTCAACATTTCTGACTGCTAATTTGTCCAATTTCTCATATTCTTTGACAGCCCTTCCTCTCTTCAACCTTGGAGAGTGGAATGGTGGTGGAGTGGAATTGGCAGGGGGATAGCAAACGTGAGGGGAAGGAAGGGAAGGCAGCACAAGGGAGGGGGCAGGCAGAGTGAGGGAGGGGCAAGGCAGTGCGAGGGGATGGGAAAGGTAAAGGCAGTGCGAGGCAGTGCAAGGGGATGGGAGGCAGCATGAGGGAAAGGTAAAGTCAGGTATGGGAGCCTGCGCCAGAGCAGCGCGTCGCTGCGTCCACTTTCCATCGGTACTCCAGGGACCTCCATCTGTCCATCCCCCAGGCAGATGCCTGGCCCATCCCCATCTCAGAGAGATGCTGATCAACCTGCTGCAACCACGAGGCACATGGTCGGCCCATTGGCCTCCTCCACTCACGAGACTCCCTCGCTGAGAGAATCTGGTGAGCAGGATCAGTGTCAGGAATAATGAGCCACATGTCCATACAGCCGCAGCTGATGCTCACGCACGATGTAGGGAACAAATCTCATTTGAGTCTCTCTCAGCAACCACTCGTTCGACACAAAATCCGACCAGCAATAGCCAAGGATTCTCCGAAGAGACCTGGAACCAAATGAATTAAGGCTCCGTCTCAGATCCCTGGTCAGAGTCCAAGTCTCACTTTTGTAGAGCAAGAATGGAAGCGCCAAGGACCTGAAGACTCGGACTTTGATCCTCCTGCACAGGTACCGGCAGCGCCACAACCCATGATCCAGTGAATCCATGACTCCCCAAGCCCGACCAAAACATGTATCGACATCTGGCTCACAGCCAGCAGAGACATGAATATAATTGCCAAGGAAAGTGAATCTCTCCGTGATCTCAATATCATCACCACAAACAGGACTGCATCATCCAAGATTTCAGTGAAAGCCTGGATTTTAGTTTTCACCCAGGAAACAAGTAATCCAAGCGGCTCCAAGTCCTCATTCAACACCTCGAGGGCCCCCAAAAATGATATCCAGTCTCCGCAAAGATGACTGCATCATCTGCGAAATCAAGGTCAGAGATCTTGACATTCCCAAATGATGCACCGCAGCTTGATCTATCCGACATCCTCCCCAGAATCCAGTCCATACAAGTGCTGAAAGGTGTGGGGGCCAGTACATACCCCTGTGAACTCCAGTAACAATTGGAAATAAGTCAGAGATGGCACCAGAGATCAGAGATTACCTCAAATGGCCGCACTGCTGATACCGCACGTGAAAAAGCTGAATGCCTAAACTTGGTGTTTGCAACTAAATCTTGTGTCCAAAACCAATCACTTTCTCTACCCACCTTACCCAGTTGCACCCAACTGTCCCTAGACTGCGTGTCCTTTTCTCCTGACAAGGTGGAGAGCTTGCTGTCAAATCTCGACTCAGATTCTGCAACCGGTCCAGACGGCATCAGCCCACGTGTCCTCAAAGCCTGCTCTTCTGCTCTTGCTCACCCTCTCTCTGTTCTATTCACCCTCTCATTTGCCCAAGGTCATCTGCCATCTGCTTGGAAATCAGCAAACATCACTGCCCTGCATAAGAAGGTGCAAAAACAGATCCCTGTAACTACAGACCAATCAGCCTTCTCCCAATCATCAGCAAGGTTATGGAATCCATCATCGCTTCAGACATTAAATCCTTCCTCTTCTCCAATGGCTTGATTTCCGATCATCAATTTGGTTTCAGACCAGGTCACTCTACCCTGGATATGCTGCTTCTGCTCTCAAAACAATGGATGGAGGTCCTCAATGCCAGACAGGAAATCCGAGCCGTATCCCTGGACATATCACGTGCTTTTGACACAGTCTGGCACCCTGCCCTACTCACCAAACTCTCTTCATATGGTATCCAAGGCCATCTCCAGTCATGGCCCGCAGACTTCCTCTCCTGTCGCAGTCAACATGTGGCCCTAAATGGAGTTCTTTCATCCCCCCTTCCTGTCCAGGCTGGAGTTCCTCAAGGTAGCGTTCTGGGCCCTGTTCTTTTTTCTGGTTTTCATCAATGATCTCTCGGACTCTCTGGAAAATCCTCCATATATCTTTGCTGATGACTCCACCCTCTGCTGTACCATCGGTCATCCCTCAGACCGGCAAGCAGTAGCTTGTTCGCTCACTGCTGATCTGGATAAAATCACAAACTGGTCCAACACGTGGAACATGTCTTTCAATCCGGACAAAATCTCACTCTCACTTTGTCTCTTCGAAAGGACCGTTTAGAACCCCCCCCCCCCCATCCACTTTCTCAACATTCCTCTGAAAGTCGTCTTTTCTTTCAAGCTTCTGGGTCTCACTATTTGCCATGACCTTTCCTGGGAAAGTCACATTTCAAACCTCGCCTCCAAACCCAGTCGCCGACTGGGAATCCTCCGTCGTGCAAAATCCTTCCTCAGCCCTCTTGAACTCCTGACCACTTACAAAGCTTTTGTCCGTAGCCTGATGGAGTACTGCTCTCCCCTCTGAGCTGGTGCTCCTGCCTCCCACCTTTCTCAGCTTCACGCTGTAGAAACCAGGGTATTTCGGATCATCGGCATCTCCCGCAATGAGGCCGAGTCTTTGGGCCTCTCACTCAATCACCGCAGGTTGGTCGCTGGACTTTGTCTTCTACCGGCTCCTCTCAAGCCTCACCCCCCCTCCCCCCCCCCCCCGCCTGCTCTCTCTGCGATTTGTCCCCACCACATTTCCACAGGGCGCTCAAGGTCCGCCAACAACCCCTTCTGGTAAAACTACCAAAATCACGAATCACTGCTCACCTTCACTCTTTCATTCCTCTTTTTTCCCACCTTTGGAATAAACTCCCTCACTCTATTCTTTCTCATTCTTCCCTCCAGGCTTTCAAATCAGCTGTTCACCACCACCTATCATCCCCCATCCAAATCCTCAAATTTTTCTACCCCCATTAATCCACCCCAAACCCACTTCCTTCAAATTCCCTGCTTTCCTTCCTGAAAGTCCCTGTAATGTCCATCTTCTATTCCCCATGTTCCCCGTCCCATCCCTCTCCCTTCCACAGATCTCCTCATGTGTCTGTTCCCCACTGTTTTGTCCCTCCCACTCCCGCCCATCTTGTCTCACGCCCCCTTGCTGTGTGTTGTGTGTTAGCTCTCACACAAGCCTCGATAAGGTATACAAAAAAAAAAGATTCAAACGCTTTGCAGAGATCAACATAGGCTGCAAGTCGCCCCTGCCGAAACTCTCGTCTGCGTTTGGTGAGGACCCGAAGATCAAGGATACGGTCAATCGTTGACCTCTTTGGTGTAAAGCCTGACTGCTCTGGACGCTGGTGCTCAAGCAGATGGTGGCGAACCCTATCAATAATTATCCGAGCAAAGACCTTGCCCGGCACTGAGAGCAGAGTCACCCCTCGGTAGTTGTTGCAGTCTTGGCGATCACCCTTCCCTTTCCAGAGAGGGACAATAAGGCCCCTCTTCCGGTCAATTGAGATGATGCCTGTGTTCCAGGCAGAGTACAGAACTGCATGCAATGACACAAGTACAGCATTTCCACCAACCTTGATCAGTTCAGCATGGATGCCACATATCCCAGGAGAGGGGTGAGAGATGGGAGGGGGTACAGATGGTTGGGGGGAGAGAGATGGGAGCGGGGAGAGAGGAAGAAGGGGGATTGCAGCAGATGTGGCATCCAGTTTTACGGCACACACATTGATGAATCACCCTGCCTGTGAAATACCAGGCTGACAGTTTAGAGCTGGGTCGGGATTTGAACCCAGGCTAGACAGCTGAGTGCGAGCGTGTGTACCTCTCAGCTATCTTGCTGCGATGTTCACAAAATGTTTCATTGTTGTTTCTTGGTATTTATCTTTGCCGAAGTGACGGATCATATGATGAAAAGATCATACAAAAACGGGAAACATGGTGTAAAACAAAATTGCCCATTTTCAACGAGCCAGCCATCGCCTCATACACAGCAGAACAGCATGTGGCCAATGCAGTCGAGTGGCCCCTGTACATTGTTTACGTCGCTCGTTATACAGTGTTCAGTAACAGTGCGAATATTGTAGAGCACTCACCAAGTGGCTTAAGTACTCCAACGAAACGGTTGATAAGGAACGACTGGTTTGGGAAGTGATTAGCGATCGCCGACCTACCATATTAAACACACACCTCCCGGAGACGCCCAAAATATGAAACTCTGTCCAAATTCGACAAATTAACACTTTTTTCACAGACGGAACTGCTGCCAAATTCAATTCAAGCTTACATTTTGTAATTTAGCTTAGTTAAAGAGATTCTTAAGCTTATGGCATCTGCGGAAATGAAATGAAGCCACGAACGCTGGTATCTCCGGGTGTTGAGAATGTACCCAGTGTACATCTACCACAATAGAGATGGGAGGTTCATAATGTGCAATGTACCCAGTGATTCGTAGGTACCGTGATCAGGCATTCGATAATACCAGTGAAGAAAGTGGAAAAAAAAATAAACTTTATAAAAAAAATATATCGTGGGAGGATGTAAAGTAGTGGGGTACCTCAGAGATCAGTACCCGGACCATTACTCTTCATTATCTACATCAACGATTTGTATAATGGGGTAAAGAGTTGGCTTTCCAAATTTGCAGATGACACAAAGCTTGGAGGTAAAGTGGATAGCAGAGGGGGTGGTGATCAGATACAAGAAAGTATTGATACTTGTATAGATTGGGAAAAAGATTGGCAGATGTAATTTAACCTGAGCAAGTGTCGGTGTTGGGGATGGGGAAGAACAATGAAAATAGAGATTACAGGATGCAAGGGGTAATTTGGGAGTGTGTCACACAGGAGAACAATCTGGGGGTGGTATTAGATATGGGAGGTAAACAGGCAGCACAGTGCCAGGCAGCTCCAGGTAAAGCAAATCGGGTTTGAGGTTGTATTCGGAAGGGGGATCATTCATAAATCAAAAGAGGTGGCGTTAACATTGTACAGGAATTTAGTGAGGGCCACATATCTAGAATATTACGTACAGTTTTTGGACCACAGTTCAGCAAGAACATTTTGGTCATGTACCATAGAGAGAGTTCAGCACAGGGCTACGAGATTGATTCCGAGCTGAGCCAGACTCAGCTCGGAGGAGCAGCTGAAGGAGACAGGGCTTTATTCACGAGAAAGGAGGCGGTTATGAGGAGATAGCATCGAGATGTTAAAGATAAAAATAAGTGAAGATGAATTATTCAACAGAGTAGACAGTGATAGGACCAGGGGCCATAGCCTGAGAGTAAAGAAGAGGAGAGTTAAGATGGTAGTAAGGAAGGGGACTTTCACTCAGGGAGTAGTTAATGCATGGAATGGTCTCTCTGGAAAGGTAGTGGCAGCAGAAACAGCAGATGGATTTAAATTAGAATTAGATAGGAACTTGGAAGTTATGGAGATAGAGGGGTATGGGGATGTTGGCAAGACTTTTAGGTAGCTTGAGTATGGATGGGTGATTGTGCACATCTGTGCAGAGTGTTGTTTGTGGGGGGTCTCGTCAAGGGGTGGTATATGTGCTTGATGTTATGTGTTTCTCACCCAAGAACCGCCTTTGCTCACCCCCTCAACCACCCACAAAAAATACAAAAAAAAGAACATTTTGCATTTTTCTTTTTCATACGAATTGATCTGGTGTTGATGTGGTGCAGGCATGATTGGCTGAATGGCCTTCTTCTGTATCTAATATCCTTCAAAGGATTAGCTCGATCACCGAGGCACGTGTTACTCCAGAACAAGCTGGATTCAGGCTGCACTGAAACTGCTGTGACTGGGTGCTTCCCAGTGCAACTCCAATACCAGAGCTGCCACACGTATTGACCTCTGCAGCATGTGAAACTGTTTGGAAACGCAGTGTAATACTAAAATTGTCCCAATTACTCCCATGCGCCAAGTTGCTCTGCCTCCTGTGCATATTTCTGGACAATTGATGGGTCTGTATCAAACTCTGGGACAAAGCAAGTAGACCAAGGACCATAAATAATGGCCTCCCGCAGGGACGTGTCCTTGGCCCAAACCTCTTTAACATGTATACAAGTGACATGCCTGGTACCCCTTTGAAGAAAACTTTATATGCCGATGATCTGGCAGTAACCACACAGGCGAAGACTTTCAGAGAAATTGCAGACATGCTGACGTTGGATATGTTGATAATGGCAGAATATTTTTGCAAGTGGAGGTTGTGTCCAAACACAACAAAATCTGCCACCTCAGCATTTCACCTGGACAACCACAAGGCACTGGTCAGTCTCAATATTACCTTTTGCAGCGAAAAAGTACAACACGATCCGATCCCAACCGACCGACGTGTGACACTCAATGATACCTTGTCCTTTCCCAAACACATCTGAAGAAGAGCTGTGAAGATTGAGAAAGTTGAACACAGTGCAAAAAATTGCTGGTACAGGCCAGAATGCCAACACAACATTATTTCACATCTTGGATATGGCATTGGTGTGCTCAAGAGCTGACTGTTGCACACCTGTCTGGGCTGCAAACACTCAGTCTAAACATGTGGATGTCCAGCTGAATTCTGCAACACGTGTTATCACCGGAACCCTGAAATTTACATTGATTTAATGTTGCTCACCCCGACCCCACTCCCCTCCCCCACCAAAAACAACATTTTCTGAGACGCAGTCGGATACAAGGAGGTCATCCGCACAAACAACAACTGGGATCTCCCCATCCATTAAGACCGAATGACTCATTGGAAAACATGGCAAGGCCTTCAATCGGCCTTCAGGACATGAACGAACGGGACATGGTCATTGGTCGATGTGGCCATGAGATGCACAAGCAGCATATTAGGAGTTCCACAAAATGTGACTGTGGTGACCATGGACCACATAACAACACTGTCATATGTACAAATTTGAGGGTGACATTGCTGAGATAAACTTCCTCTCCTCAAGAGCATTACATTGACCAACTGACTTTGTCACCTAAAACTGGATTTATAATCGTTACTCCAAATCCGTCACATTCAAGAGAGATAGATTATTATTGGTTGATTTTATTAAATAGGTAAACAAGTAGTGTGACATGCAGTCTACTTCTTAAATGTTGTGAAATGAAAACAAAATTTGATCAAAAGAAAAATTTTAATCACCATCTGAATGGTGATTATATATTGAAAATGGACAGCAGCAAAAGTGTACATCGACATCAAAATAAGTTGCACACAAAGCTTCATTGCAGTAATGAAAGTGTACTTACATTTGATACGGTGTACGAAATGTTTCTTTCCACATTTCTTCGTATCGTTCATATCAGGACAGCAAAGGCAAGTGATATTGTCGTGTTGGAAAGAAACCGTGAAGTTGATCTGTGCAATATGTTTCCCAATGTGACTGTTGATCAAAGATTGTGTCGAAACAGCCTGGCATAAAATGGTGAGATTTTCAGTTTCAGGCTCATCATTTGTTGAACAAGAAATTGAAGCTGAGTGACCAGCGACCAACTCCTTTGGCTGTACCTCAAATTTAAATATCTGGGAATGACCTGTAAAAAAGAACAAACAATAATGTATATGGGATGAAGGGAAGGGGGGTGAGGGAGAGAGAAAGAGAAAGAGAAAGAGAAAGAGAGACAGAAAGAGAGACAGAAAGAGAGACAGAAAGAGAGACAGAAAGAGAGACAGAAAGAGAGACAGAAAGAGACAGAAAGAGACAGAAAGAGACAGAAAGAGACAGAAAGAGAGACAGAAAGAGAGACAGAAAGAGAGACAGAAAGAGAGACAGAAAGAGAGACAGAAAGAGAGACAGAAAGAGAGACAGAAAGAGAGACAGAAAGAGAGACAGAAAGAGAGACAGAAAGAGAGACAGAAAGAGAGACAGAAAGAGACAGAAAGAGACAGAAAGAGAGACAGAAAGAGAGACAGAAGAGAGACAGAAAGAGACAGAAAGAGAGACAGAAAGAGAGACAGAAAGAGAGAGAGAAAGAGACAGAAAGAGACAGAAAGAGACAGAAAGAGAGGAGAGGAGAGGAGAGAAGAGAGGAGAGAAGAGAGGAGAGAAGAGAGAGGAGAGAAGAGAGAGGAGAGAAGAGAGAGGAGAGAAGAGAGAGGAGAGAAGAGAGGAGAGAGAGGAGAGAGAGAGAGGGCTTTCAAAAGGTTATACAAATTATATCATCACAATAATCCAAGAAACTTGCAACTTTTAAAAACAAATCCTTATAAGAGTATATAATAAATAATTAATTCTTTTATTCTCTCCAACATGGGACTTTCAAAATGATGTGTTTAATGCTAACAAGGCCTTTTACACATGTCCTGTTTGTGCGTTTTCTCTGACTTGCTTCTGCCAGCCGGGAACTTTTAACTTGCCAATGTGAATGTGAATCTGTAATTCAAGTCGTCTTTTTAACGTAATTATCAGTATATAAATTAAAGTGTGGCAATTTCATAATGGTGAACCAAAACTGTTATGTTCCTTAATGCAAATCAGACTCACAAAAATATAGAATATGGGAAATACGAGAAATATCAGTGGGTGAGAGGTGCTGAGTTCCGATCATTTCCTGTTAAAACACACACACACACACACACACACACACACACACACACACACACACACACACACACACACACACACACACACACACACACACACACACACACACACACACACACACACACACACACACACACACACACACACAGTCCACAAATTACCATTCCAAATTTAAACCAGTGTAAATAAAAATAATGAAATGGGTTATAACGTTGCAGTTTGTTTGGTATCTCCTGTGGCATGTGATGTCACATTGATGCAAAGGGCACACCCACAAGAAAAAGTGCAGTGTTTGTGGGGACTAAACCAGCTACACAAGTTTAAGGAAACTTCAGGACAACCTATGGAAGGCAGCCACGAGAGAAAAACTACCCACGAGTGGCACAAAAGGTTTATGAAGACTGGTAGCATCCTGCTGAGGAAATGGGCAGGCCGGCCAAGCACAAGTGGTGAGGATGTTGAACCCGTTTGCGAGTGGTTCGAGCACAGTCCCCATCAGTCCATTCACATTCGGATGATTATCTAGACAATAAAAACTTTGACAGATGTTCTTTCACACGCACAAAACTGCCTTGTTGTAGCCCATTTCAATCGGTTTTATTACGGTTTGAATTTGGAACAGTAATTTGTGGACAACCTGTAAAATTCTGCGCTATTCGGCTCAAGGACAAAAGCTCATTCAACATTGAAAATTTCCTTTTTGGGGTCATTGCCTACGTTTCTATTCACAGTAGATCATGATCATAGAAGTCTGAGGAACCACATGATGTCATATTAGATATGAAAGTACCTTGGGAAGAAAAGAAGTGAAAAAATAATTTCCAAATTTTTTCTGACCAAAATGTTGAAAATTCATCAATGCCAAATGGCGACACCATTTGGTTTGGGATGAAGAACAAGATGACTCCGGAAAGCAGCACTGCACCACTCCACATGCTTCAGTGTCTCCTCCCAAGTACAGTGCATCAAGTGCTCCCCTCACTTAGTCTTCCTCCAATTGCACAAACGTGCATCAAGAACCTGGAACCAAAAACTGATCACAAAACAGTTGAGTATCGACACTACATTTAGTGGATTTTGAAGAGAACGAGTTCGTGGGTCACCTATATATAATGTACACAAATATAGCAGAATACTTGATCCCCTTGTACGCATCAGCTGTGCACCGGTTCAAACCCCCCCCCCCATCCCTTTTACCGCATACGAAGAATACACTGTAACTCTCTCCATGATTTAATTACAGAACATACTATCTGATCACGATGAAACCAAAGCAAAATTAAAAGTCTTTGCTTCAACTGATAGAGCAGTGTTTGTTTTTTTTGGGGATACATAGTCGAGGCTCATGGAAGAGCTAGTAGTAGTACACTGAACAGATCAGCACACAACAGGACAAAAGGAACAGTGGAGAGAAGGGGAAAACACGAACAGCAGAGTTGAAAGCCCAGATATAATTTAGAGGCAGATATGGACAAATAATGGGTGTGGGGAGGAATGAGGTTCAGGAGAGGATGCACAGTGTGGGCAATATGGAAACAGAAAGGAACTCTGAAGGGAAAAATGGAAATGTGGGACGAGGAGGGATTAACGAGGGTAGAAAATGTCGTGCTTTTGGATTGGGGATGATCTCAGATGGTGGTGAATAGCTATCTTGAAGACCTGGAAGGAAGAATGAGATTGAAGAGGATGTGGAAGTTGGTTCCACATGCGGGATAAAAGAGGAACGAATGAGTGGAGGTGAGTAGTGATCCTGGATTTGTGGAGTTTAACCAGAAGGGGGTTGATTGCAGACTGTGTGTGCCCTGCAGAAACCTGGGGGGGGGGGGACATAGCACAGAAAGAGCAGTGGGTGCAAGACCAGAAAGGAGGTGGTAGAAGACAGACCACCGACCTGTCTGCGATGGTGAAGTGATCGACCCATAGACTCAGCTTCATCGTGGGAGATTCCAATAATCTTGGACACCTTGCTTTCCACGGCACTAAGCTGAGCATGATGTGAGCCAGGGGAGCAAGCCCAGAGGGGAGAGCAAAACTCCATCAAGCTGTGGATGAAGGCCTTGTAGGTGGATTGGAGTTCAGGTGTGCCAAGGAAGGACTTTGTATGACAGAGGATGGATGCTCAGTCGGCGGCTGGCTTTGCAGGCCAACTTTGAAATGTGGTTTGCCAAATAAAGATCATGGCTGATGGTGAGACCCAAAAATTTGAATAACTGAACTTCCTCAAGAGGAATGTTAAAAAAGTAGATTGGGAGCGGGGGGGGGTTGCCAGATAGTCCTTTTAGTGAGAGATTTCAGGATTGAAAAGACTTCGTCCAAGTGTTTCACCATCTTGTGATTTTGTCAAGGTCTGAAGAGGGGGAAGAGGGGGAAAGAGGCTGCAGCCTTCCTGTGTGAAGAATGAGGGATGTCACGGCAGAGGGTGTCATCAGCAAATAGATAAAGAGGATTTTTCGGAGATTTAAACAGATCATCGATGAAGATCAGGAATAGCACTGGGCCTAGCCTTGACAGGGAGAGGGGATGAAAGGATTCCGCTGAGTGCCACATGTTGGCTACAGTACAGGCATTTTAGCAGAAATATTTGGTCAACCTCCCACAAATTGCAACAGCAAACTCAACAGATTTTGATTACTGGACATGTCCTCAGTGACAGAAAAAAAGTCCCAAGGGATCCTCCGGGGGGGGGGGGGGGAGAAGTCCTGAAATCATGGAAATCCAATATGGCCGTCACCTGGTTTCAGGGAAAATGGGAAAACTAAAGATTGATATTTTAAAATGTAAATATATGTTTTTCTGAATTCTAATTGTTTCTAGTTATGGTCAGTATATTGATATACAAGAATAATTATAAAAAAGTGAAATGTATTGAGGGTAAAATTAAAAATTATAGCTTTTTTGTCCAAAAATGTCAATTTTTTGTCCCGAAAATTTTTTTTTTACCTGATACTGATTTTGGCTCCTGGACCAAAAAAAAAAAAGAAACGTTGAGGACACAAGATGAAATCAAGTCTATGGCAATAAAATATAATTATGTAAATCATTGAAACATGACAAAATTCACAATTCTGCTCGAGGCAATCACATCTGCCTGACGAAGGTTTCGAAATGAAAATGAAAATTCGCATTAAACTCAGAAACTACATCCATTATAAACTTACTATACATGTTGAGAAAAATCAAGCATATTAAAGTTAGAACTCGACAATGTCGTCATCATCCTCATCATTGTCACATGGAGTGTTTGTGCAGCCAGAGCCCCTGCAGTTTCCACAAGCTGGAGTGCACTCAATGTTGTGCTTCTTGCATGTGCATCTCATGGTGCTACATTCAGCCTGGCAGTTGCACCTAATGACACGTCACATCTTTTCAGGAGCTGGAGCTATTGATGTCTGAAGTGGCACAAAACCCTCGTCACACTTCTGCCAACCCCAGTCTGTCGGAAGAAGTATGCAAGTCTGACGTCTTGAAACGAATCAAAGACCACCTTCAGAAGCATGCCGAGTCTGCAAAGATATCTTCTAGAACTTCAGTATATGGACATGCTAGACATTCTACGCAAATACATCCGGGCAGAGCACACTGGGAACTGGGCACTACATCTACAGGCCATCCAGGAAATGCTGCCTTACCTGGCAGCCTCGGGCCACAACCTGTATGCCAAATCTGCGAGGGTGTATCTGCAGCAGATGTCAAACCTCAAAACTCAACATCCCAATGTCCAACAACGTTTTGATGAGGGGGTTCCATGTGGTTGGATGAACTGATCGCCTGTGGGCAGGTCTTTCATCTGACCTGATCATCGAACAAGTTCTGATGAGAAGTTTGAAGACCAGCGGGGGGCTCACACAAAGGGCGAGAAATGACAGAGCAACAATGGCTGGTATGGCTACTATCAATGCCTGCCTGTGCAGAAATAAACCAGGCAATGCAGGAGCTCACAGGTGTGAACTACAACACTGGAGAGCAGAAGAAGGACATGACCAAGGCAAGACAATCTCGTGACTGGAAGGACACTATCAGCTCTTCAGTATTTACAGGAACGGAATCCATTCAGTAGTGATCCACGTCTGAGGAACATTGCCACTGGAGTTCATGCACACCCCACCGTCAACGTCGATACAGCACATGCTGTAGGAGCCAAAATATTGAAATCTATGGATGGGAAAATACCTGCCGAGTACACATTTCAGAGGAAAGACCAAGTTGTCACCCTCGGCATGAAGTCATCTGTCAAGATTGATGGAGAGCAAGTCCAGGTTGACCCACAACTCCTCTTCCAGAGACTGATCACTGTTGCACAGACAGCAGAAGAACTGGAGTCGGTCTTCAAATATGAACTGCGCAGCTATCCACCAGCCCTCTGATTCCTCTCTTCAGCTCCGAGAAGCACACAAGCCAGTCTTTGCTGATGCCATCTGGGATCTTCTTGGATCCGATGTCCCAGCCGATATCCCCAATGATGGGCAACTATGTTTTGGATGGCGGGGCACTTGCTCAACGCATTCCATGTTCTCGTGGATCTACATACAGAGACATATGCCACCAATTCACTGATTATGTTACAAAGAAGTACAGAGATGCCAGTCATGTTTGATGGTTATGAGAGTACCAACACGAAGGACATGACACACCAGAGACGGTCTAAAGGGAATGCTGGCACTACTGTGACTTTTACAGCTGACATGCGTCTCACAATGAAGAAGGAACAGTTTCTTGCCAATAGGCAGAATAAACAGCGATTCATTTTTGTGTTGAGTGAAGAGATTCAGAAGAAGAACTGAGAGACACGCCATGCCTCAGGGGATGCTGATCTCCTGATTGTACTGAAGGCCGTGCAGTCTGCTACTGTCACCAACACTGTGTGAGTTGGTGATGACACAGACCTCCTCGTCCTCCTATGCTGCCATACAAGCTTAGAATCCCATGACCTTCTTTTGTCCCGAGCTAAAAGAAGAACATGAAGCCTCACATCTGGAACATCAAGGCTACGAAGAAAATGATTGGTACAGACATATGCAAGCACATACTGTTTCTACATGCAGTTCTTGGGTGCGACACGACATCTCGTCTTCATGGGATTGGAAAGGGAGCTTGCCTCAAAAAGTTCAAAGCAAACAACACATTCCGTGAGTAGGCCAAGGTTTTGGATACATATCCAGCTTCCATATGTGATGTGGCAGATGCAGGAGAAAAAAACATTGGTGATAATCTACAACGGAAAGTCAAGTCACACCCTGGACACCCTCCGGTAACAGCGGTACTGGGACAAGGTGGCTTGGAGCTCCTCTCATGTGCAACCACAGACGTTACCACCAACATCAGAAGCAGCAAAGTATCACAGCCTGTGCATGTATCTGCAAGTCCAAGAATGGAAGGGATGTGCAGATGAACTTCTTCCGACAGACTGAGGTTGGCAGAAGTTTGACGAGAGTTTTGTGCCACTTCAGACATCAATAGCTCCAGCTCCTGAAAAGATGTTACGTGTCATTAGGTGCAACTGCCAGGCTGAATGTAGCACCATGAGATGGACATGCGAGAAGCACAACATTGAGTGCACTCCAGCTTGTGGAAACTGCATGGGCTCTGGCTGCACAAACACTCCATGTGACAATGATGAGGATGATGACAACATTGTCGAGTTCCAACTTTAATACGCTTGATTTTTCTCAACATGTATAGTAAGTTTTTTATGGATGTAGTTTCTGAGTTTAATGCGAATTTTAATTTCAAAACCTTCATCAGGTAGATGTGATTGCCCCGAGTGGAATTGTGAATTTTGTCACGTTTCAATGATTTACATAATTATATTGTATTGCCATAGACTCGATTTCATGTTGTGTCTTCAACATTTATTTTTTTTGGTCCAGGAGCCAAAATCGGTATCAGGTAAAGATTTTTTTTTTTTTCGGGACAAAAAAATTGACATTTTTGGACAAAAAAAGCTATAATTTTTTATTTTACCCTCAATATATTTCACTTTTTTTATAATTATTCTTGTATATCAATATACTGACCATAACTAGAAACAATAGGAATGCAGAAAAACATAAATTTACATATTAAAATATCAATCTTTACAATTTTCTCATTTTCCCCGAAGCCGGGTGGCAGCCATATTGGATTTCCACGATTTCAGGACTTTCCCCCCCCCCCCCGGAGGATCCCTTAGGACTTTTTTCTGTCACTGAGGACATATCCAGGAATCAAAATCTGTTGAGTTTGCTTTTGTTGCAATTTGTGGGAGGTCATCCGACATTTTGACTGTACTACTACAAGAGTGGAGGAAGTCAGTAAGTCATGGGTGGAGTTGTTGGCTGATTTCCAAGCAGATGCAAGATGACCTATTATAGGGTAAATGACAAGGTGAAAAAGAGCAGAGAGAGGAAGTTCAAGAGCAACAGAGCAGGTTTTTAGGACACGGGAGCTGATGCCGTCTGGTCCACAAGCAGAGTCAGTCGGTGGTTGATAGAAAGTTCTACATCTTCTAAGATGGAGAAGACAGAGTCCAGGAGCTGTTGAGAAAGACAGGGAAGGGTACGTGCCGAGACTGAGGGGTGAGGTGCACAAGATTTGGAAGCAAACACAGAATTGAGTTATTCAACCTTCTCACGAGCGGAGTCAGCTCGAGTGCCATTTCAAGAGAGGGAACAAATGGAAGGGGAGCATACAACCAGAGACAGACTTAACAAGGTGCCACCAGGTTCTAGAGGAGGGAGACAAGTTTGAAAGTACAATCTTGAGGTTAGATAGATGATGTTTTCTGGCTATTCAACTTTCATTGAGAAACTGATGAATGTGGAGCAATCTTTGAGAAAAAGATGCACTGAACAAACAGAAATTTTGGACGAAGTTAACTCTGTCGTTGCATCGCCAGGTGCCACCATTCTACCTGAATCTCACTGTTACTCCAACCTGAGAGCACACGGCAAATTTGATTGGTCGAGACGGTGTAGAATTTTGCTCAAGTACCGCAAAGCTGGAGGTGTTTGGAAGTGCCAACAATGCAATTTGTGTCCCAATGAATCTCATGTCCCAATGCAATTTGAATCGGAAGTTCACCACAGCTGGTGCACCCTCTTTTACAACTTACTTCCCCCTGCCTGTGAGAAATCAGGCTCAGGGTGACATTTTGTAGCTGGGCGAAGACTGAAACCAAAGTTAGACGGCTCAGAGACATCTGTGCATATCTCTTGGGCATCCTGCCAGCCCTATTTATGAGATGAAATTTGCTCAAGGCTCTGCTAAACCACAGTGGGAATCAAAGTACAGCTGAGGTTTCAGGTGGTAGCCTGTCACATGAGAAAGCAGTAGGTGGTAGCCCTTCACATTTTTGTCCAATTACTCCCCTGTTGCTCCAAAGAAGGGCTTCACCTGAAACCTCAGCTTTGCATTCCTTCCTTTGGTGGTTAGCATAACCTTTGGGAACATATATTTACCTCCTTGCCCATCCCAACATGTTCCCATGTACAGAACTGTCATCAAGAGTGATATATTTTATCTTATTCATCATCTTAGGTTTGTAGTGGAGCTGGTGCACACACACACACACACACACACACACACACACACCACAACACAAGACTGCTAGACGAGACAAAGATACTGAGCTTCCCGCTACACTCTGGGTACCATCGACGTCACAACAATGGCACAACTTTTCTCACCGCACTCAGCAGGGCATTTCACAACGAGGAATTTCCTCCTCCCCATGGATGCCAACCTATGGTGATTGTCCGTCTATACTTTTTAATGCTGAACATCAAACAAGGAAGCAGCATGTACCATTTTTTAAAGTCATTGGTATGACTCGGCCGGGGTTTGAACCACAAACCTCCCTGATTCAGAATGGACGCCCCAACCACGACACCACCGAGTCTGGTGAGTTCATCATTCACAAGAGGGTCAAATATCCAACAGCTGCGTAACTACCCTTGCCAGAGGACATGGTATTACATTTGAGTATGTTTGCCTCAGTTCATTCATCTTCCTTCTATCCACCCTCTTCATTCCCACAATCCTCCTGGCCCAGTTGTTCTCACAAACCTGCAGCTTCTGTTGTTGTCCCTCTGTCAGTGCCACCGGGTCCAGATGGTAAAGGTAAGCTGGCGTTACACCCGACATCAGAACCTTTCCTTTCAAATTCCTTTCGAACTTTTTGTCTGTCATCAATCCCTCCACCCTCCTCCACACTCGCAACCACCTGAATCCTCATCCGCACAACTGCCTCCAACTTACCATCCCCAATCATTGTCCCCCCCCCCCAGATACTCAAACCTATTTCCCTGTCCGATCTTATTTTCTCTGCTGCCCGACCCACATCACCTTGGTCTTCTCCATCATACTCCTCTTCAGCACATGCTTCTCAAATGCCTCCTTCCACTCCCTCAGTACTTCCAGCATTTCCCACCACTTTCAACCACAACAGCCACATCGTCTTTGTACAACATCCTCCACAGAATAGGCTTCATGTTTACCTTCCTGCTTTCCAGCTCCATCACCATGATAAATATGAGTGGGCTCAGAGAGCTTCCCTGTCTCAAACCAATGTTCACACTGAACTCCTCAGGCATTCCAGGAACAACCAAAACTCTTCCCTTCATTCCCTTGTTTTCCCAAAGCCCTTCCACCAACCCGACTTCTGCTTCCAGCACTCCCATCAATCTCAGTGTCACCATCACCATCTCTCTCGCGACAGTGCCGTCGGCCTTCTCCAGGTCCATCTCAAATTGCACCTCCAACCTCTTCTCCACCAGCTGTCTTAGCATGAACATCACATCCTTTGTCCCCCTACCCTTTCTAAACCCCTGCTGCTCTTCTCCACGTCCACCCCCTTCCTTATCCTCCCGTCCAGAATTCTCTCCGGCACCTTCATTACATGACTAAGGAGTGTAATGCCCCTGTACTTCCTGGATCATCTTGAACCACAATCCTCCCAGATTCAGAACGGGTGCTCCAACCACTACACCACTGGATCTTGAACATTTCCCTTCCCTTTCCATATCGGTACAATTAACCCTGTCTTTCGCTACTCTGAAATTGAACCCTCTCTCATACTTATTTTCAACAGCCTCTTCGTCTAACTGACTCCAACTTCTCCCGCTGCAATTATCATCTCTGTACGCACCTCATCAATGCCTGACTCTTGCTGTCTTCATCCTCTTCAATGCTGTGAGCACTTCCTCCTCTGTGATCCCCACCAACTCTACTTTTCCCTCAACATAACACGGTAGCTCCAGATCGCCATAACTTCCTTCCCGGTTCAACAGGCTCTTTGAAATAGCCTTCCTACACCTTCATCACCACCCCCTCTCTGCCACGAGCCTCCCACCACAATCATCAATCACTCCCCCTCCTCCCCCACCCTTTATGCCCTTGCAATCCTCATCCCCATCAGGAGCCAATATATATATATATATATATATATATATATATATATATATATATATATATATATATATATATATATATATATATATATATATATATATATATATATATATATATATATATATATATATATATATATCATACTCCCACCATCCCCTTCCAACTTGCTGGACACCTCCTCTTCCATATCATTCCTCACCTTATTCACCACTCTCCTTGCTGCTTTTTTATTTTGCCCATACAGGTGCAGCAACCCCGCATCCATCTGCCTCCCCCTATCCTTGATCTTGTCAATCCTCTTCCAAGCCTCCATTTCACCAACTGTCTTCACTACCTCCTCCGTCCACCATACCTGGTTTCTATCCCGAGATGATGCACCTTTTCCTGATATCCTTCGACACAAAAAAAAAAAAAAAAAAAAAAACTCTACAATTCCCCGACGTGCCTCTCCAGACTTTGTCCACTCCTCCAAACCTTCTCCTTCTTCGCTAAGTTGCTAATATCTAGCCCTCAATCTCTCCTTGTACTCTATGATGACGCTGCCCCTACATTTCCCCCATCTAATAAAACTTTCCGACTGCTGCTCTCAATTTCCCTTTTCTTCATCTGTACCACAAACACCACAGGCTTGTGCCGAGTGGCAACATGCTCTCCCACCACTGCCTTACAATCCTTAACCCTTCACCACTGTTGCTTCCTTACCTCCACCGAATCCAATTCTGTTCTATGTTGTCCACTCCTATTGGTAATCTTGTAGCTTTTCTGTTTTTGAAAGAATGAACCAGCTGTGGCCATCCCACTCCTCGACACCAGCTCCTTACCCTCTATATTCCTTGTTCCCCAACCAAATTTACCAACACGTTCCTCTTCGCCCGACTCTGCTACTCCGACATGCACGATAAAGTCCCCCACAATGGCCAGCATCACCTCCAGCTCAACCATTCTCATCATCCTCTCCAGTGCATTCCTGAATTCCTGCTTCTTTGCCCCAGTCCTCCCCCTCTGTGGCCCATATACTGACATAACACAAACCATGCCATAACTATCAGTCCCTCCCATCTTTCCACTCTGACCACCTGCTTGCTGATCTCTTCCAATACTATTATTCCCACGCCATTACTCCTTCCATCCCCACCTGCGTGCAACAGCATGTATCCTCCAACCAACCTCCTTGCCCTGTCTCCTTTCCAACTGGTCTCCTGCACACAACACTTCCAATCTCCTTCTCTGCATCATCTCCACCACCTTGATCCCTCTTCCCTCCATTGATCCCACATTCACACTACCTAGCCAGACCTTGCTTCTAAACCACTGCCCATCGAGCAGAACCAGTACCATCTTGATCAGTTTGGGATGTTCTGGTCATCAATCAGCAGTGCTGCTTGGGCTGGTCTGCTGGACCTACTATCCTAGCCTGTTATCATAATCCTGAGTGCATGCATGCACCTCTACCTGCACTCTTTCTCCACTCACTCTGACCCACTCCTCTCCCTATCTTGTTATAAATAGATAGAAAATAGAATGCTTTAGAATTAGTACTTCAATGATTTTTAACCAGCTCTTTGAACAGAAAAACTGTTACATGTACAACTCGAGGGGGAGCACTCAGGAGAGTGCAAAACCTCCGCTGTCAATACTGCTGGGTCACTCAAGTGAACCTTGTATCTTATTCATTAAATATGATGTCAACAGTGCTGACAGAGTTATAGTTCTTTTCTCCAACATTTTTTTTTGGGGGGGGGGGGGGGGTTGGAAATCACTTAAAACATGTAGAAATGCAAAAAAAGAATTTTCTTACAATTTTTCTTTTTTGGGGGGCGCGGGGGGGGTCCAAGTTATATCACCAAGTCCAAAATTTAATGGCATGATCCTTGGACCATACCTAACCCCCGCCCCCACAACCAAGTTTCGTCGAAATCCAGAGGAGTTTTTCCGTAATACTGTTCACGAACAAACAAACAAACAGAAAGGGGTGAAAACAGTAACCTCCATCCATCTTCGAAGATGGCGGAGGTTAACGAGAATGGCACTTGGTCGAGCGCAAACCTCCGCCATGCTGACTAGTTTACCCTTTGTAATCCCACCGATAGGCCGGATCTGCTGACATGAACCAAAACCGAATCTGCCGTACTCTTCACCTAAACAACTAATCCACCAAGTTGTCACAATTCATCCACAACCTTTTGAAATAACATGCCATATATCGTTTTTACCCCATCTCTCAATGGTGAAGAATTACTTCAAGAAATTTAGAAATCCTCGTATCCGGATATTCACCAAAATGGAACAAATTCTTCCGTCACACACCCAACCTGTCCACCAAGTTTGGGCCGAATCCGTCCACAACTTTTTGAAATATCGTCCTACCAGACACACAAACAAACAAACAAAGATAAAAGTCGCAAATCATTCATGTGTGGTGGAAGAGAGGGCATGAGAGAATGTAAAGGACTTACCTCAATGTCCCTCTTTGTGTGACAAGCAGTGAAAGCAACAATTTATACCAGATTCTGCTTTTTGTGGTTTTGAGTGAACAACAAATGAAACAGGACGTTAGCACATAACAATGTTAAATGACGCAAAGATAAGGAAGCACAGGCATCAGAAGAGGACATCTTCCCCTTGATGGCCTGGAAAACCACCATGTCACCACTTGTTAAAAACGCTCCTCACACTTCGAATAATTTTGCTCAAAACATCACAATATTATTTCACCAACGATACATTTTGGAGGAAATGTAAGGTTGTTTTCAAAGAAATTGTTTTCATTGCTTTTTGGGTTGTGAATTAGTGAATTAGTGGATTAGTGTGAATGGGTTGACCTCTCGTTGCGTGCCGTGTTCAGTTGAAATCGGTTGTGTGATTAGTCACCGATTTCATTGGGAGGCTAATTGAGGACTTTTTATAGAGTTAAGAATCTGGAAAGACAGTGGCAAAGCACCTGCTATCTACCTTTTTATTTATGAGATTGCATCGGCAGCACTGGAAGGATATGAATGTATCAGTTCACCAACACGACCTTCCAAAGCAGACAAGAGTGAATAGATGGGACAACGTTGCTCGGATCGCCTTGTACAGAGTGTGATATGATAACGAACTCCTACCACAACTCTGTAACATTTCTCCTTCATGCTAGCTTAGAAAAACTCCTCCATGTTCTCCTGGAAAACACGAAAGGTTTTTCCAAATGATCCAATTTAAAATGATTCCTCTTTTCAACGACTTTGGTTCGTGCCAAGAGTAAGTCGCTACTGATGTAATCCACACGGCAGACATCTTTAGCGATGCTTCAACACGAAAAGCACGTTTGCTCGAAACGATCGTGCTTCCGAATACTTTAGCTTAGAACCAGTCGAGCGTATTCATGACATTATGACGTAACAGAGTGACAAACTCTGCCGTAAAGTCTCCGTCGCAGATTACAAGGCCACGTGGATTGTAATGTCCAACAAAACGAATCATTTATCAAGGAAAGGGGCCCAGAACGGTCTGCTGATGCTTCCATTGAGGTTCACCGAGGGTCATGCCAGTTATCTAAATAGATGAGACATTGTGACCCCTTTATAAGGCATCTATTTATTAAATGTACACAGGATAGGGAGGGAGGAAGAGGTTGGAAATGCCAACATTGAGTAAAGGAAAAGAACTGAAGAGGATAGAAATGGAGGCATCTTTTGATTGCGTTTGTATAGGTAGGGAGTATATTGAATAAAATAAGAGAATGTAGGAAAAAGAGAGGAGGTGAGTAGAGTTTGGGATGATACAGGGGTATGGGGATAGAATAGAAGGGAAAGAGCAGAGAAAGGAGAGTAAATAAAACTTCTGCCATGTTGGCACAAAATAAATAGATGACTCCACTCAAACAATCTGCTCCGTCGTTGTCCTTCACTTTTGGAGACAGAAGGGCTGGGAAGATTGGACGGGATATTAAGGGAAATAGGGAAGGGACTTGTATGAAATATATCGTTGAGGGGGGGGGGGGTGTGCATGCATTCTTTCTTTAAATATGCATGCACATGTGGGTGTGCATGTATGAAAATCTTTAAATAAATAAATTCTCTCTTGAACCGCTTCATCAATCGACATGAAACTTCACAATTATGATCTAGTCATCATGGGGAATATACGTTTTAAATTTCAACCTGATTGGATGCATGGTCTGGCAGCCAGAATTATTTAATATTTTGAATCTGGGTTCAGTGATTTAAATCAAACTTGGTACAAGTATGTATCAGGATGTAATAATGTGGGCGGAGGCATATGTGGTAATGTCACAACGTCGAAGAGTGCCGTTCTCGTTATTAAATGAAAAAAACAAACAAGTCGGGATGAAATCCTCCACAAAAAACAACCAAACAAGGGAGGAAGGAATGACTACAACACACCATAATCCCTTTACAACTTTCTATCACAACATATTTTGTTATCGGTGGTAATGGCAATAGTAACAGTTGAATTAAGATATCCATGTTGGAGATTTGTGGTGTGGGTTGGTGATTGTGTATCTTATTTATTTTGGGATTGAGACAAAAAAAAACATCAAAAGATGTCAGGATGGTAATCCCTAAAAAGATTATGGTGTTGTATTCTCGTGTCATTCCTTCCGAGTTGGTATGGTTGTTTTTTGGAGGATTTCATCCGTTCATGTTTTGTCATTTTTTTTTAAAGTTTTTTTTTTTCTGACTTGTTAAGCATATGGATTGTCTGTGCAATCCCGACATACGAGGTCCAATCGACTGCCTCATGATTACCGTTCTTGTTTCAGAGTTCAGCAGAGAATGATCGGTTTCAGGCACACAGCAGTTACTTTTCCAAACAAAATAGAACATCTTTAGAAAAGCAGAATAGTGAGTGTATCATCTTCTTCAAATGAAGTCAAACAATTGCTCATTGAAATCAAACTTCATAGAACATGTCTCCTCCTCTTGAAGACATTTCGGTCCTACAGAATTGAACTTTGAAACAAGGAAAGCAACCAGTGGAACAAAATGGAAACACAGTAATGATCCCCTAACATATTAACTCCATCGATGCAAGGAATCAATTATCATTATGTTGGAGAACATTTTCTACAATTACTCATAACCGATATTAAATGTAAGAAACAGAATTGTAATTATTCACGAATACTACCACATGAACATTGAATATATATATATATATATATATATATATATATATATATATATATATATATATATATATATATATATATATATATTTTAGTTTGTTCTCAGCTTATGCCAAATACCATAACTGTCAATGTTTCATTCTATCAAAGTCTGTTTCATCGAAGGTGGTCTTCCAACCATTTCATTTCCCTCTTTGGTCCACCTGAGTGCAGTCGGGATAGAGGGCCAAATGCAATGCGTTCCATCACAAAGAACAAATGTTCTGAATTAACACGATTCCCTGGTTTAAATATTGAAATCTCGCTGCCCTTCGTTGGTCGGAGTACTCTTTGCTTTTTGTCTGTCCTTTGATGACTTGTCCCTCACGTTCAGGTGCAGCTCAGAATCATGCTCAGCTTGGTGCACAAATTAGCTTTCCAAAAGCACCAGTTTAATTCTACGACAGGAGGAACCACGACATTAAAGCTCGAAATCCTCCTCCTTCACGAGACGGATGGACAGATGAATCTCCCTTTAGTAAACAACACCCATTCCTTGTCGGACTGAAAACAAAGGCGGCAATAGCTGCTCCCTCTGGCAGGGTTCAGGGGTTGAACCATTTGCACAACTCTCGGAGGTAAAAGGGGGGTATTATTTTGAGACCATGATCTGGAATCAACTACCCCCAGCATGTATGCACCGTTCGGTTCTATAATTACAGTGGTGCCCCCAGAATCCAAATTTAATTCGTTCCAAGAGGCTGTTCGGATTCCAAAACTATTTTCCCAATAAGAAATAATGGAAAGTGAATTAATCCGTTCCTGGACCCCAAGAAAACCCACTTTTAACTGAAATTACCCATGTTTAAGGTAAAATAAGATGAGTGAATGACCTTTTCTGGGTCATGAATCTTTTTCCAAGCCTGGGGGATGAGCAGGAGCATTGTCACTTCTTCCATCAGGTCTGGATGCAGCTCCGGCCTATCAGTGGCCATTGGGATCCAAAACGTAAACTGTTCAGCCTGGTGGAGGTATGTAATTAACCATGAAGCACCAAATGGTGTTTTATATCCCAGCACACTCTGTGGAGACACAAACGTGCCGTTTTCACCGCACGGTTCCACGGAGATAATCAAGAGGTGAAGCGATTTGGGTGACGCAGCATGACGTCACTACCATGCTCGCGAAAAAAAACGTTGAGGTCGTTAAAGCAGATTCATCAGAGGGCTCATCGAACGAGTTCGCTTCACGACGGGTTTTCGTGCTTTTATCGCTTCTTTATTTTTCAGAATCCTACACACGGTCGATTTCGGCAGCTCGAACATGGCAGCGAGATCAGACACACGAGTACCGCTCTCATGCTTAGCGATAAGTTCTTCTTCAACTCGATTGTCGTTCTCACGGACTTCCTCTTACTCCTATTTGCTTCACTGCTCTTCTTGGGTGCCATGGTGAATGCACAAGGGTGATAATTGAAAAAAAAAATAGATGCACAAATCAAGGTGAAAACACGAGGTAAAGTAGCGATCGACACACGAGAGATGCTTTCACGAGGACTTCCACCGACGAACTGAATGAACAAAGCGCGAAGATGCGGGTCGAACAGTTGGGGGAGACGCAAGTGAACAAACATGAACGCTACGTTGTGTTCGGTTTTCGAAAATGAGTTCGGTTTTTAGGGCAAAATTTTCTCGAAAAAATTGTTTGGATTCCAATTTGTTCAAACAATGGGGCGTTCGGATTCTGGGGGCACGATGGTATTATCAAACGTACACACAGATATTGCCATATTTAGTGACGAGAAACACCCGCTCCCTCCGGAAAAAGGGGTGGGGAGGTGATAGAATAGTGGGGCAAATAACATTGTACAGTGACTACCAACAGCCCCAGCCCACTCCCCCCTCCCATGTATGAATCAGCAAACAACTTCCATGGTACCACGTGTGGAGGTGAGAAATCGGGAGTAGTCCCCTCATCCTCATGGGGATATTTTGTCCACATGTCCCGACCCTAAAACTCCGAAACACACACGCACAATTTGGTGGAGATTGGGCCAGCCAGCAGTGTTCAACTCTATAATTATCACAGGAAAAAAAAAAAAAAAACACACACACCTTAATTATATATCAGAATATGAAAGCAGTAATTCAGACACAACACAACAATTGAGAGTTAAAAAGGTAAACCTTTCATGTTTAACATTTTTTACATCCAATTGGTTTCCTGAAAAACAATTCAATGATCCAACAAGTAAATATAGTTTACATGCCCTGGTCCAACAGGATGGTGGAGTGGTTGCACGAGCTATCTCGTCTCGGTTCGATTTGGTTCTTCACAGGCAGGCGATTACATCACAAAGTACGCCAACCCTTGAACGGAAATCAAGCTTTCTGTCCCACCTCGCATTAAATTGTAGGTAGATGTCAAGATTCCACAGTGGCCTTTGCTGAAAACAAAATAATTCCTGCCAAAACTATACACAAGTAGTTGTCTGGTTTTCTCAGGGATTCCTCAACATCAGGTTATATTGCTTGCTATCTGTGTGCTTCATGTGCAAGTTGTTGATGCTGTGTGTCTCACATTTTCAAGCTGAAATTATTATTTTTGTCACTCCCATTAACAAACTTAACTGCACAGGATTGCTCAAACGGCTTGGAAGTGTATATATATATATATATATATATATATATATATATATATATATATATATATATATATATATATATATATATATATATATATATATATATATATATATATATATATAAATAATATATATAAATATATATATATATATATATAATATATATAAATATATAAGATCCATCAAATAGCTTCTCAAAAACTGTAGAAGCAATTGATATAAAATTTCAGATACATCATCGAAGGACAAGAACACTTCAGGTTTGCAAAGATGTAGCTCTAAATATTACATGGCCAGCACATACCGATCAAAATTTACTTTCGCCAACATCAGGGATTACAGCAATAAAGACTTCATGAAACCTCCCTTAGCAGCCGAGACACTAATACCCAGTGACAATAATAAAATAAAAATAGCTCCACAAAGCAGGCATAACCCCTCAGCCCCTTGACGCAAACCAATTTCAAGATGGTGGCCATATTGAAAAATCGCAGCACGCACATTTTCGAAAGGAACCTTCCTCTACTCAACCCCAACACACCCAGCAAAAATGGATTTAATCGGACAAGGCGTTCTGCTCGAAATTGACGGAAACCAATTTCAAGATGGCTGCCGTGGCGGCCACAGTGAAAATCGCAGCATGCCCATTTTGGAAAGGAACCTTCCTCGACTCAACCCCATTATACCTCGCCAGAATAAAATCAATGTGTGAAGCCGTTTTCAAGTTATTGTCCGGAAACAAAATCCAAGATGGCTGCTCTAGCCGCCATATTGGACATCGCATCGCACCGATTATCTAAAGGAACCTTCCTCTACCCAGCCCCAACACACACTGCAAAAATGGACTTAATCAGACAAGGTGTTCTCAAAATCGACAGAAACCAATTTCAAGATGGCTGCCATGGAGGCCACATTGAAAATCGCAGCACGCCCATTTTCGAAAGGAGCCTTCCTCGACTCAACCCCAACATACCCTGCAAAAATGGATTTAATCGGACAAGGTGATCTCAAAAGTGACGGAAACCAAAAGTTGACAGACGCCCGGACGGACGCGTGCCAGACAACGCCTATGACAATACCCCTTAGCCAATTCAGGCTGAGGGGTAAAAAACACAACAAACAGATTTTTACACGTTTGGAGCTCGACCAGTATTTGAAATGCGAAATTTGATGTTTGACGATACCTTCTAACTGTCGATGTACTTTGGAGGCTTGATAAGTGTGAGCAACTGGTGACTACGACTACAAATACTATGACTTACATTGTCATTATTCCATTGGTCCAATGACCAATAATCAAAAACCAAACCCCAATGTTTTTTTGTTTTTTTTTAAAGGACATGGTTATACCAATGCAAAACAAATGATTTTAAAGAAATGTGCAATAAAATCAGGAGTAACAACTATTTGCGTAAGATCTCAACCTAAAGCTTACAAAAGGTTTGCTAATGTGGAAAAGGTCATCAACAACAATTTTGTTTTGTTCTGCAAACACAGGCTGTTGGACTTCAGAAATCTGAAACTGTTTATAAATAAAATAAAATAAAATAAAATAAAATAAATTCAGAAGACAGCAAAACCGAGCCCGAAAATACATCGTGACTGCAATAGAAATGTTCTTTAAAATCAAAACCAGCATGGATCAACGGGCAAGCATGGCATAAACCAATCTGCTTCACAGATGCACGAGCTCGATTCCATGTCGGAAACACCTGCCACCTCATCTGCGATGAGCTGCAACATGCGCCATGATACAAACGCTGGTAAATGGCAGAGCCACGTCGGCCACGGAAAGTTCGAGCGCATTACTCGGTCAACGAGACCAAAGCCTCCACTACATTTCCATGATGCTCCCGGAGACTACGTTCTGCTGTGGAACGGCTGATCTCCATCTCGTTCATCTACAAGACAAAAGCAAAGAACAATGAGCAGACCACACTCAGCTGCATTTATATCTACTTGTCGACCAGCAAGTTTGGCCATGATGTGTGGACTGCGACAAACTGTGTGTGTGTGTGTGTGTGTGTGTGTGTGTGTGTGTGTGTGTGTGTGTGTGTGTGTGTGTGTGTGTGTGTGTGTGTAATCAATTAATTTAAAAAGCAGCAAAAGCTACAGTAAAAACTAAAAAAAATAATAAATAAAAAAAACCAATCAATGAGCGAGACAATGAAAATTGTTACCTCTGCCACCGAAGGTGGATGAAGGTTTTGTTTTCACCGGTTTGTCTATAAATCTCAAAAAAAAAAGTTGTGTACGGATTCGGACAAAACTTGGACAGGTTGGGTGTGCGACAAGGATGAATACATTGAATTTTGGTTTCGATCTGGATCCGGAAATGAGAATTGTTTTTTTTTTTTTTTTTTTTTTACAAGCGATTCTTCACCATTGAGAGACGGCCAAAAAAACGATATATCGCATGACATCTCAAAACTTTGACGAGTTTTGACCAAACTTGATGGATGACTTGGTTAGGTGACAAGAACAAGCACATCAGATGTTGGTTCAGGTCCGAATCAAGATCTGGCTCATCAGTGGGATACAAAACGTAAAAAGCCTGGTGGAGGGATGCGCTCTCTCCATGCCATTCCAGTTCTTAATTTTTTTTGTGTGTTTCTTGTAAGAAACTCACAATCAGTTCCACATCTTCTTTCTTGATAGTTACTTTTGCAAGTTCTTTTTCCCTGGAAAAAATAAAATAAAAGAAAAGACGATATTAAACAAGAAAGCATTTCATAAGCAGGGTTTAAGCCATCATTTGCAAAAATCTAAATAATTTTTTTTTTTTTAAAGGTTGAATCTGGCAAATTGTTTTCATTGCAAATTAACCCAAAAAGCGAATTTGCAACAAAACTATAAAATTCAGGAGCCAAAGTGAATCTCACACACCTATCCAATTTTGACGCAGCCGAGACTGAGCGAGTAAAATATTTCAGCATTACTGTGAAAAAAGTAAAATGAATGCCGAGAAGATGGACAAAGCCAAAGAGAAGGAATGAGAGAATTAGATGTGAAGGAAAAGTTAAAAAAAACTACCAGGAGACTCTAAGATTAAAAGATTAATTTTGAAATAGTTGATCATCGATGCAAAAGCAGAAAACAACTCGAAAAACACAGCAAATACAAGTCTTTAACGTGAAGGCAAGTGCTCCAATTAACCAGAAATGATGATTCTATTTTTATAAGCAACACCGATCCAACACAAACGATGAGACCAAATAATTATTGGTACTCGATGCAGTGATTATTATTCATGGTCTTTTCGGATGCAACATGTGGCTGGACGGGTGCATCAATGTTTGCCTCTGGCACAGCCATGGCACTGACAGTGCCATAAGGATGGGAGCAGGACTGGCGAAATCTGGACAGGGTGCCGACGATAGTTCACCAACTCTTCACAAAGAACACAGTGGGGTCTTTATCATTGACTAATGCTGGCAGACGGGATGCCCAGTTTAACGTCCAGTGGATGGATGGTGATCACTTGGATTAATCGCCTTGCCTGCGAAACACCAGAATGACAGTCCATAGCTGGGTCAAGATTCAAACCCAAGCAAGACAGCTGAGAGGTGAAGATGCCTACTTCTGGAGTGGTCTCGACTTTCTAGCAAGCCATGAATCCGCGATTGTGGAATGGAAACAATTCTGCCTCAAGCTATTGATTGAGGGTTCAATTCCCGATATCAATGAATCCGAATAAAGAGTCATTATTTTACTGTACGGGTCTGGTGCTGAATCAGACATCAAAGCCAGCTGAAGATTCCTCTTTCAACTGCACAACTGAACAAACTGATAATCATGTGCTTCATTTTTCCAACCTGCATACCTGGCCTTGTTTGAAGTTTGCGTGCATATTTTGCACTGGTAGTTTCATTTCGACCAATCGCATTTGTGAGTGGGATTTTGGATTGGCAAGAGAGCTCAGAGGAAGCATGTATAGTTGTCTGCAGCTGCCGAATCTGGATTGGATTCCTGGCCCAACTATAAACTTTCACCCTGGTGCTCCTCAGGAAGGGAGTTGCATCGATGAGTATGCAATCCTTTGAGTCATTTGTAGACAAAGGAGTCATTTGTAGACATTAAATATCCCACAGTATCCCATGGGCCTTCTGACCCAATGTGTGAACTGTGACCCAGATTTCTGCCAATGGCACAATTTGCCAATTCCTTTCTGGATCTGGTGATGACCAACTGACACAAACAGCTCCGACTCAATCTTCGATAATGTGAAATTTGCTGCAATAAATCCTCCACAAATAAGAATAGAAATAAAAATAAAAATGAGCATTTTCTCCCCTCCCTCAGTTTATTTGTTCAAATGCTCTTTCATCCCATGTTGCAGGGTTATTTTTTTTTTTTTATTCCAGCTCACTTGCGTTTGAGCTTGTATCCAGCTTATTCACATTCCACCTCTTCCTCAAAGGTATCCCTCTACCTTGTTGTTGTTTTCCTGCTCTCCACCATAGTGTAGCTGTTCTGTGTTCTTGCTCTTCCATGAGCCCAAACTTTGTACAGGAAGCTATTGTTCCAATTCCATTATCACGGGATTTCATTTCGACCAATCGCGATTTTTGAGCCGAGGGGAGTCATTGTTTGCATCCAGTGCATGAACGATTATCTCCCATTACTCGCCTCATGGAGTTTCTCACGCATCGTTTTTAATGAGCCTAAACGTAAAGCGATGGACAAAGTTAGTTGTACTAAAAGACAGAGAAAGATTATGATATTGGGCGAAAATATCAAGTTGTTACATCGGTTGGTTCGAGGAGAAAATTCAACATCTGTTTGGGCCGCCATTACAGGGTCGATGATTGTCGGTAGAATCTTCCCCATTGTACTCTTCTTCATTGTCCTTCAAATCGCATTCCCAAACATTCATTTTCCAACCTTATTGCCAAACACTTAATTTCCGACTCCCGGATTTGAAGGCCTGTTCTCAAACATTCTCATGCACAGCTCATGAAACAAAGAGGTGAAGGGATTCATTACAGAACATGTTTTTAACATCGACGAGACGGAAGATTATGTCACCTCATTCCTTAGTCCCCAAGCAAGGAAGATCGTGGTTCAAGTGAAGGTGATTTAAGGATCGTGGTTCTCTTCTCCGTCCGTCGTGGTAATGCTGCAGACGCCTTTGTCATACAAGTAATGCTGCTTTTCCATCCGCCGAATCAGCTTCCCTGCATATCCCTTCCCCCCTCTAACAGCATCATCCCGAGCTAAATCTTGTGGTTTCTATTTCCGGCAGAGTACAGTGCAAGTAAATATTGTTACGTCTGAGGTGGGTATGCATTCAAAGGGTAATTAGGATGTTTAATTAGGTATGCCATGCTGTTCGAGTTTACCAGGATCTCGATGTAATAAGTAGCAATTCAGTGGTGATAACTTGTCTAGTAAATGTCCATTTCTTCAAGGGGGAAATGATAATTGTCGCGTAATTAGTTAGGCAGACGGGTTAGGGTAAGTGTGTCTGCGTAAACCCCTTTTAGTATTCCCTGGAGGCTTGCCGTGACGTCACAGGACAGTGCTGCGGATGGCTCCACCCCGTGATCACGATTGGATCACGATTGGCTAACAGCTCGATTGGAAGTGACGACTCTCGAGGATAAAAAGGTGCTGTTCAGGGAAAAGGGGTGGGAGGAAGAAGATCGGTAAAGAAAAACCGTTTTTGGTGGAGGCTGTTGTGCTGGGAGCGTGCTGTTTTGTTGCGCCGATTCAATCCTGGATTCATCGTGTCTCGTGGCCTTGCTGTGCCTCGTGCCTCACCTCGGTTGGCTCTGGGGTTCTGCTGGCTCGGAGTATGGGGTCGAACGGCGGGCGGACCTGCCTCCCTCTCCTGCTCGCAACTTGGCGCCAGAACTGGCTCCCAGGCGGCTGTGAGCGGTCTTGGGACGACAACAGGAGGTCGACAGCACCACGGTGTCTCCTGCACCAGACGAGCGCAATGCCAGCTCATCCGACGCCAATGCAGGGACTGTTGCGTCTACACCACGGGCCAGCTACGGTGTGTGTGTGTGTGTGTGTGTGTGTGTGTGTGTGTGTGTGTGTGTGTGTGTGTGTGTGTGTGTGTGTGTGTGTGTGTGTGTGTGTGTGTGTGTGTGTGTGTGTGTGTGTGTGTGTGTGTGTGTGTGTGTGTGTGTGTGTGTGTGTGTGTGTGTGTGTGTGTGTGTGTGTGTACCTGGCACCTTCGAGGGTTTGAGATTTGTATATCCATTGGAATTGTTTGCGTTTTCCCCACGCCCGAACCCACACCACCATCCCGTCGAATCGCCCCGGATCCCTCCTCTTGTCGAGTCTTGTTATTTCTGGTTAGAGAAATAAACGTTATTAACTCAGTGAAAAGCGACTCGTGCCACCTTCCTCGTCCCGTTTGCGGTAGAGCGATTAAAACCGCCATCTTTGGGTTATAAAAAAATAAACCGCCTCCATCGTTTCGGCTCATTCTACGTTGGCGGGACTGTTCAAGTCCCGTGAACGTCACAATATGTTTACCATCACCCATCTCGCAGTGTTGTAATAAATTTTAAAATAATAATAATTATAATAATAACATAATTTTTTTTAAATCATGTTTTTGTTTACTTCACACCGTATTTAAATGTTTATTTCAATGTTAACAATCTTTATATACATATTTACGTGTTTATTTCAATAGTAATGTGTTATTTCTGGCTACCGTCGATCTTCCTCGATATCTTCTCGAAGTCCAGGAACTGAACCCCTGGTTTTCCATTGGCCCTTGGTTTCAATCGCGGCATTTTCCAGGAACCTAATCTGCACGATATTGGAGGGTTTCCTGTATAAAGTGAAATGAATGAATGAAAGAATTAATTAATTAATTAATGTTTTCTTGAACACTGGAAGCTCAGCCAAATTTTGAATTTATGCCCAAATCTACTGGGACAACTGGATGGGAAGAATAGCCACAGCCTTCAAAAATCATGTAAACCAGCAACCAAGTGCTGGATAACAATGAATGAATTGATGCAGCTTAATCAGGTTATAAATGCAAATTCACTCACTCTGATAATCTACGATGCAATGTCATGGCAGAGGATTGGAAACTCACTGCCAACTAAGCCAATCAGCGACTCACTTGATGCCACAATGCAAGAACTCTTCTCGTGTTTTCCCTCATTCAAAATTACAGGAAAGAAAACCTCTCCACTCACTAATTTATACACAGGAAAATGTAATTAACCACGAGAACGCACTCAGAGTGCATACCTCCACCAGTCTGAACAATACATTTTGTATCCCACAGATAGGCCGGATCTGGATCTACACAACTTAGAGGGGAACCCCCACCGCCCCACCATTAAAGGGGGCCCTCGCCACCCCACCACCCACACACAGACCACCTTCACGCGAATCCATCCTTTGATACCCCACAAATAGATGGTGTCTTTTTCCGAATTAGAAAGTAAATTTGCGATTAAATGTCTAAACCTTCTTCTTCGTCAGATTAGCCACGACGTCACCCGGGAGTCAATTGCCAGATCCGTAATGCGTATGGGTTACATTGCGGTAAGATTAAACTCAAACTGCAAAAAAATTTTCGATTTTCCATAAATATGCCGCATTGATGCATCCTTGGTGCTTGTATAGCAATACAAACCGAGATGGTTTCCTGCTAGACCAATGGCCGAAACACCTTAAGTCTTCCAGAAATCGGACAAGGTTTGACCGACATAACCAAGTGTGGATCAGGCCGACTAAGTGTTTGCTTCTGTGCTCGGGAACGTATTTCAGAACAACATTATAAGATAACAGAGATGGCTCGATCTTGTAGTTATCCACCACGATTGAGAGAGGATGCCACCCACACGATTAAGCAGAAGAAACAGCCATCACTCAAAACTGAAACAACATCTCTGCTGAGCTACCGCGGTGCATGTACATGGTTGATTTGAGCAGTGAATCAAACGCATGTTGCCATTGTCCGGCAGTCACAAGAATACTTGAAAACTATTATCGATTAACACAAATTTATACAAATCAGATGAACCACCGTCGATTTATAGTGGAGAGAAAGGATGGACGTATCAACTACTCCTCCGAGAGGATTTGCCTTGGACATTAAAACTTTGAGGATACCACCCCCCCCACCCCAACAACCATCCCACACCCCTCTCCCACACCACCCATCACTGCTCTCCCCCACCACCATCAGCCTGCGACGGTGGGACAATGCATTCGTCGCCCATGATGGGCATTTCTGCTCTCGTAATATATATAAACCTCGTAATATAGCGAGTAATTGATTGATTGATGGTCTTTGGCTGCTTGGAAAAGGTGAACGAGGTGGTTTGCCATTGTCTTCCAAGCAATTTGAAATTGTTCAGGATGCCGGTGGCAACACCTACACTTGGCGATGAACACCGCTGGACGCGCACCGCGCACCACCAGCTGGACGTAGCTAAAAACTAATATTAAACCAAGGTGGCTAGGATTTTATAAATAAAATAGACTCCTCCCATGCTCTTCGAGCCGAAGAAGCTGCATAAAGCAAACATGAAAGGCTACACAAGGTAATCGCTATGCTGTTTCAAACCCTTCCCAGAGTTCCTCCACAGCTATAAAAGACATTCACAAAGAGTACACACATGAGAATCCCAATGCTTCACACACCACCAGCTGGACGCACGCCACGCACCAACAGCTGGATGCAGCTCACAGCTGATATATTAAACCCAGGTGGCTAGGATTTTATAAATAAAATAGACTCCTCCCATGCTCTTCGAGTCGGAGAAGCTGCATAAAGCAAACATGAAAGGCTACACAAGGTAATCGCTATGCTGTTTCAAACCCTTCCCAGAGTTCCTCCACAGCTATAAAAGACATTCACAAAGAGTACACACAAGAGAATCCCAATGCTCCACATACCCTCAGCTGCCGGACCTGTTTTATTATTTGTCTTTGCAGCTGTGGAGGAACTCTGGATGTTATCTTTGCGGGTGGTCTTTGGGTAGGGGGGAGGGTGAGAAGTCGGGGGAAATAAATTCTCTATTCAAGCATTTCATGTCGCACCACCTCCAGGTGGAGGAGGGTATTACAAGTTTCCACCATTTACAGTCCAGTATCGCAGTCCCATTTTCCAGTGCAGTGGGGCGTTTTGAATTCTAAGCAGTGGGTGTTTTTGCTTCATTGATGCACGTAACCCAGATTTTTATTTTTGGCTATACAGAGCTGTCAGTTGCCTATACACCACCCAAATAAAAGGTTTGCGTCAGAAGAACCTGTTGCATGCTTGCAACAAGATTGCCTGTAGGGCGGTTACTCTGCAAGCATCTACAATTCTCAAGAAGTATACAGCCTTGTCTGATCACTGATGTATGTTATAACGCAAGTGGTGAATATTGCCGTTCGCGGTCAATGGAAACAAAATGGCGCCCATGACCCACGTGACCAGAAATTTCCGGGACACACAATGTTGCAACTCTCTTATACAAGGACTCAACTCAAGCCCTGCCCTCACACTCTCCTCGCGCCCCTCAGCCCTCAGCCCTCCCCTCCGTCCACGCTGGAATCTAAACACAAGCACCAAACTAATGTCCATCGACCTCAATCTGTAGGGGCTGTGGAAAAGCATCATTCAATGTCAATGCAAACAGATACGATCGTGAGAATATGATTGGAGGAAATAGTTTGAAAATGATTTAATACCTCTCTTGCTTTGCACTCTGTTCGCGCGTCCTCCTGTCTCCAATGACGGACATTGCCTGCAAGACAAGTACCGTACAACACAAGGATGAACACCACACACAGGTACAATGTACAATGTACAGCACAACAAAGATAATCACCATAACAAACATTACGTCATGTCATCCACATGAAGAAGAGGAAGAAGGCGGCGGAGGGGAAGAAGGGGAAGAAGAAGGAAGAAGAAGGCGGCGGAGGGGAAGAAGGGGAAGAAGAAGGAAGAAGAAGGCGGCGGAGGGGAAGAAGAGGAAGAAGGAAGAAGAAGGCGGCGGAGGGGAAGAAGGGGAAGAAGAAGGAAGAAGAAGAAGGCGGAGGGGAAGAAGGGGAAGAAGAAGGAAGAAGAAGGCGGCGGAGGGGAAGAAGGGGAAGAAGAAGGAAGAAGAAGAAGGCGGCGGAGGGGAAGAAGGGGAAGAAGAAGGAAGAAGAAGGCGGCGGAGGGGAAGAAGGGAAGAAGAAGGAAGAAGAAGGCGGCGGAGGGGAAGAAGGGGAAGAAGAAGGAAGAAGAAGGCGGCCGAGGGGAAGAAGGGGAAGAAGAAGGAAGAAGAAGGCGGCGGAGGGGAAGAAGGGGAAGAAGAAGGAAGAAGAAGGCGGCGGAGGGGAAGAAGGGGAAGAAGAAGGAAGAAGAAGAAGGCGGCGGAGGGGAAGAAGGGGAAGAAGAAGGAAGAAGAAAAAGGCGGAGGGGAAGAAGTGGAAGAAGAAGGAAGATGAAGAAGGCGGAGGGGAAGAAGGGGAAGAAGAAGGAAGATGAAGAAGGCAGAGGGGAAGAAGGGGAAGAAGAAGGAAGAAGAAGAAGGCAGAGGGGAGAAGGGGAAGAAGAAGGAAGAAGAAGAAGGCAGAGGGGAAGAAGGGGAAGAAGGGGAAGAAGAAGGAAGAAGAAGGCAGAGGGGAAGAAGGGGAAGAAGAAGAAGGCAGAGGGGAAGAAGGGGAAGAAGAAGGAAGAAGAAGAAGGCAGAGGGGAAGAAGGGGAAGAAGAAGGAAGAAGAAGGCAGAGGGGAAGAAGGGGAAGAAGAAGGAAGAAGAAGAAGGAAGAAGAAGAAGGCAGAGGGGAAGAAGGGGAAGAAGAAGGAAGAAGAAGAAGGCAGAGGGGAAGAAGGGGAAGAAGAAGGAAGAAGAAGGCAGAGGGGAAGAAGGGGAAGAAGAAGGAAGAAGAAGAAGGCAGAGGGGAAGAAGGGGTAGAAGGTGAAGATGAAGGCGAAGAGGAAGAAGGGGAAGAGGAAAAAGAAGGCGAAAGCGAAGGAGAAGAAGAAGAATTCTCGTCCCCAAACTGCGAATGACCAACTGAGGTTTTACCAACTCCGAGAGGTGAGAAAAGTGAAATAAATAAAAAATCCGCTGAATACACACGAAACCATTCCGAGCACTCACGCTTTCGAGGTTCGATGCCGAAATCTCCTTTTCCTCCGCATAGTCCGTGACCTTCTCAAGATCCGCAGCACCGCTATCATGTTTTTTGGGCCTGTCCGTCGACCGTCCGTGACAATTTTCTTCCGCATTCAACTCCAGCTCACCATCAGCACGCGCGGCCATGTTGAATAAGCTGCGTCCACAACCACGTGCACATTTACTCGTTCCTTCACGTGGTTAAAGTTTCCAAAGTTTAAAGATATTTGGTAATACTTACATCGTGTACATTAAGAGTATACGCTGTACAACACGGAAAGGGGGAAGGAGGCCAAAGAGGAGGATAAACAAACGTTGTCATCTTTTTTTATGGCACACGCGCATAATATCGCCATGGACACCACACACTGCGTTAATAGATAAATGACACTAAAACGGTTCGTTGCCTTGAGGCAGACAAAACTACATAATAAATCGAACTGACAAATAAATACAAAAAAATAAAGACATTTCAACAGCATTTCTGAAGCGACGTTAAATTAAACGTGACAAGCACAGACAGACAGGGAGTGAAAACATCACCTCCGTTCACCTTCGAACTTTTGATTCAAGGACGAATTGATGAGATTTTGGTGAAGATCCGGATCACTGAGCTCAATAATATGGAGGAACCACCCGATGATGAGTGCGCTTGCTGATGAGGCCACGCGGCGCCATATTGGGACTCCCAACGGCCCGAAATGTGGAACCTGAGAACTTTAATACGTGTGAAATGACTTCCCATAGACAGAAGATTGTTTGTTGTTGCATCGAAATGCAACACACGATGGCATTGTGCATGCCTCCCTTACGGTTGTGGTGAGTACCAAGATGGCGGCCAGTGACCAGTGCTCCAAGTGATCCAGTTATATTTAGATCAGTGATCCAGATACAAGAAGTTGTATATTTTTAAGCCTCCCTCTATATTATAATCTATACTGTAGCATCGAAGGCTTATTGGTGTTGTACAGTTTGTTTGGACTATTAGTGCCCCACAATATTTAACTTTTCAGAGTTTCTGAGACTCCCAGGAGTACCAAACCACATTTTAGAAAAAAAAAATCATTTTTCTTCTCACGCTCTCAACACTCCAACTTTCCAAACTGTCAATTTCCCAGCTGTTTCTCGGAGGCGGCTGGGACTTTCGGAATGATATTCTGCATCAATAATGTGAATAGAAAGTATGTGTGGTTGGCCTAATTTTTGACTGACCTATTATAATTTAAGGTCATGACCCAATTGTTGGCATTTTCACCAAAACTCGACTAATGTTTGTCTGATCAGACTGAAATTGCCCTCTCTAGATAGCCGAGAGCAAGTCGCATTTATGCTTACTTTACATCACACCCCTTCGAGTTAAACGTCAAGCTCAAATGGCAGTCTGAAAAAAACAAAAGAAAAACTAGCCGGGAGGCGACGATGGTCCGCGGGCATTATTGAACAATGCCACGATAGGTACAATTGAGTTAGTGGAAGCCCTACGGTAATAAGCTCAAATGAGCTAAGATCCTCCTCCTCCTAATGATGATGTCATAAAAACGAATATGACGTCATTGTGATGTATCAGGTTTGCGATAAATTATCTGTGCTAATGCCCGGCTTGATTCCCGCAAACAAAATTGAAACAGCTTGCCTAGTTTTGGAGATAATGGTATAGGTGATTTCCATTAGCAGCGATTTATCACGTCAACTTTTTTTTCCTCGGAAGAATTTCCAGAATCGGAGATGGTTACTGCCTGCGCGTGGGCTTTCTGCATATACATGGCAAGTTTCACGAAGATCCGATGAAAACTCTGGGTTCTGAAACAAAAAGTCAAAAAATAGGAATGACGTCATAAAAATAATGACGTCATAGTGATGCATCATATGTGCAGTAATTCATCTCCGCTAATGCCCTGTTCGATTCCCGCAAACAGAATTCAAAAAGCTTGCCGAGTTTAAGATAATTTTTTTGGCGATTTCCATTAGCGGAGATATTTTGACGTCATAACTTTTTTCTGGGAGGAATTTTCAAAATCGGAGATGGTTAATGTCTGCGCAGGATATTTCTACATATATACGCCAAATTTCAGGAAGTTTCGATGAAAACTGTCGGCTGTGAAACAAAAAAGTCCACAAGAACAACAACGTGAGTCAGACTTAGAGATCCTCCACGAGGATCTAAAAATACATAAAAAAATAAAAAGTTCAAGTGGGCGTGGCTCCGCCCACAAGGGGCATGGGACACCCCTCATACAAAAAGACACAACTAGACCATGATATCTAGCTTGTTTCCAAGTTTCATCAGGATCGCATCAAAGGTCATGGAGCTATGCTCTGGAGAGAGTCACAAACAGACACACAGACACAACGAAAATAGTTGCTGGCGCCCACGAACCAAAAAAAGACGACATTTTTTGGTCATTGCTCAATTCTGCCATTGCGGAATCTGAAACACTGCTTGGCCTTCCAAGATACTCTTGCATCATAATAGTGGATCTGCACTGAAGTTGTGCATCTGATTATTTGATTTGTGTCCTTGACCTACATTTTTTTGGATTGTGACCTAATTAACAAAAAACACGCGGCCATCATCGAATTGTGGGCCAAGGGTAAGTCGCAATTGCTTTATGATTGCAGATATCTAGCTTTGAGTGATTCTTCCCAACAGTGAGAGAAAGAGCCAAAAAGAAAAAAATAGCAGCCATGATATTTCAAAAAGTTGTGGATAGATTTCGATGAAACTTGCTGGACGAGTTGGATGGGTGACAGGAACAAGCCGATTCGATTTTGGTTCCGATCCAGATCCGCCCTATCAGTGGAATACAAAACGTATGTGAACTGTACATCCTGCTGGAAGTGTGTGCTCCACCCAGTGCCATTCTAGCTTATTGATGTGTTTTTGTAGTGTATAGACAATGCATTAACGATTTGGGTTATATTCAAATAGCAGACAAAGCTTTTCAGTTTTATTGTATACATTCACATTCTAATCGTACATATTTCTAAAGTACATACTTTATAGACGTACATACATTCTTAGTAGTGCATCCTTTATAGACGTATCCATACTGGTAAACACAAGGTTGCGTTTGTGGCCAACGTCAGCACATTATGTTTAGACAGACAGACAAATGTATCCGAATGCAATACCATCTTCTCTGGCGAGAGTAATTACTGCACTGAATCTAAAAACGCAGTACAACTTATGTAGTGTAATTATCAGGGTTATGGTGGGGAAGGAGGGAGTGTCCATTGACTGGTCTCTGAATGTCCTTTCATTAAAATCATTATTATTTCAGATAGTCATATATTATTTATTATTTCATAAAAAGACATCATTAAAAGTACTTTTATGTCTCCCAGTCTTTGTTCTGCATGTGATTTCTGTACAAGCTCAATGACTGAGTCATACTTCAATGGATGTATTCAAGGAAAAGTTCCATGGTTAGCACTTTGAGCCTTCTGCACATCCGTTTCCTTCTTGTCGCTGGTCTCATGGATTTTTCGCCAAAAACTATTTTTCTACATGAAGTATCGGCTCATGGAATAGTGAGGCGCCAAATGTAAAAGGCAATGCATGAACAGTGGATCAGGGGGACAACATGTGGACACAAGTGATTGCAAAGAGATGAGAGATGGAAATAACCTGGAAGTAGACGAGGAGATGATGTAGGTGAAGATGAATGAGGACCTGAATGGTGTTGTGCCGACTTGAAATCTTGATGGGAGGGAGGGGTGTGATTGAATGGATGAAGGAAGGATGTTTCACCAGCGGAGTCATAGGGGTGAGCAGTAAGCCTGAACCTTGGGAGATGAAAATTAGTTGTTTGTTGGAATGTGTGCAACCTGCAGGGATGGAGATATGAAAAAGAGAAGATCGGCACCAAGACCTAAGAAGAGGTGGTTGGAGAACGAAAACACCAGCAGGCCCAGTGATTCTGCTTGCGAGTGACATTGAAAGCTTTGGATTCCAGAGAATACAGGTGTAGTTATGAAGTGGGGGCCCCAGACAAGAGGAGAGTAGTCCTCCACTGAGCTATGGAAAAGACCTTGTACTCTTTCGGCTGCAAGTTCAAATTTAATAATGAAGGACTTGACATGAGTGAGGACACAGTCAGCAGCTGGCTTTGGCATCCAGTTTAAATGTAGGGTCTTGTCCAGGAGAGATCATGACTGATTGCGATGACCAGAAGCTCAATAAATTGAATCACTTCCATTGGTCACTTGTGGAGAAGCTCTCATACATACATAGGTGGGTTCATAAGACGTCTCTAAGTCTCTAAGTAGCAACTGTTAAGTGCCTTGTACATTATTTGCATTTCATTTCTATTAGTCGTGATAACTCTGCTTCTTTCGTGCTCCCCTCCTTCCCCACCTATTATAAATAAACCCATGTGTTAAATGTATCAGTTCATTTTTGTGTTTCTTTTATTGGTTTAACACGGTGCGTGTTGGAGAATTAGCCAGGCTGTTGCCGCTGTAAAAGGGACATTTGGACCGACGAAAGCTCGGTGACCATCCGCTCGGGTTGCACACGGTTCGAGTACGCTAGCGACTCGTTTGTACGAGCAGCGTCGAGGGTGAATTTCCCCAGTAGTTTGGACCACGTGGGTATTTAGGTAAATTGAAATTGGCAACCGACTCTACTATTGGCGAACTTCGGTCCGATAAGGGACCCGTCGGCTCCGGAGTTATCTGGGGTAACGACCTATACATTCCGGGTGATCGGTGGAGCCGACTCTACTACTCCATCTGATGGTCGTGCTCGTCACCGATACCCGGCCCCATAACAATTGGTGTCAGGAGTGGGATTCGTACCTCTCCGTCTCCACGAAATTCAGGGATTCAGATCAGGGGTGTGGGGAGCGAACCCCCCCCCCCCCCGCTTTCCTCAAATTACGAGCATTTTAAAATTTATTCCCAACACGCAGCATGTTGAGCAAAGACGAGCTGAGGCAGGTGGGTAGTGGTAATAGTGTAGATGAACCCATGGTCCAGGACACCACCCCCATGCAGGAACTCTCCCCGCAACCAGACGCAACCAGAGTCCGAAGGGGGCGCAGGGGCGGCGTATGACACCCCCCCTCCCCCCTCCCGTCGGGCTTCCTCCCCGATCCCGGCCGGTTCCGCACACCATCATGGCGGATCGGCTCCGCCACCCGACATGAACCAGTTCATAGAAATGATGCAAAGCATGGTGATAGACATGAAAAATGAAATGAAAACGAATGCACACGAAATAAAAGCGGATATGCAGGCACTGAGGGGCGATATGGACGCAAATATGCAAACACTGAGGGGCGATATGGATGCAAATATGCAAGCACTGAGGGGCGATATGCAAAACCAGCGGGGTGAGATGCAGTGCATGGGGTTAAACCTCCAGGCAGGGCAAAAGGCAATAAGGGCGATTGCATGTGGTGAGATGCGGACAACGGATTGCATCATGGCGGCACCACGTGGCAGAGGGACCGAACCGACGGAGTGTGCAATGTGTCCGGCCCGCGATGGAGACGGGTAAGGTCGGGACGAGAGACCCCACGACGATAATTGGGGAAACGTGTAAACTGAGACACGAGGGGACTAAGGAATAAGCAAAAGAGGTGACGCAAAAATTTATGGTGACGGAGACACGGATAATAAAGGAGACAAGGGGAGAAATTAATGAATTTGAGGGGACGACGGAGAAATTAACAGAGACACGGGAGAGAGAGGAGATAGAGGGTGAATTGGACGAAACTACAGATGAACACACACAGGTAGAGCTAAGAGGGGACATTGGGGTCGAGCTTGGGGAATGTATCGTGACCCGGTGCGAGCAGCAGGATAGCCTCCTTTCGGAAGAAGGGGAGACGCTATGCTCCCTTGAAGCAGATCACGACGAGGTGAGTCCGGTCGTGCCAAACGAGGTAGAGGGATGGCTGATGCTAACGGGTACACGTGCAGCTTGGGGGTAAAGAGATCCCAGGACCTCTTGAGTTAACATGATTCCCCAGCATGATTTTCCCAGTGTGTGTGGTTAAGGGTACGAGTACGAGAAATACACATAAATAAACATAAATATATATATATATATATATATATATATATATATATATGTATATATATATATATATATATATGTATATATATATATATATATATATATATATATATATATATATATATATATATATGTATATATATATATATATATATGTATATATATATATATATATATGTATATATATATATATATATATGTATATATATATATATATATGTATATATATATATATATATGTATATATATATATATATATATATATATATATATATATATATATATGTATATATATATATATATATATATATGTATATATATATATATATATATATATATATATATATATATATATATATATATATATGTTGTTCTTCTTTCAGCTGCTGCCATTAGGGGTCACCAGATCGGCTAATCCGTTATGATCCGCATACTGATTTGGCACAGGTTTTACGCCGGATGCCCTTCCTGACGCAACCTTGGTCGCCTCTTACGACACAGGGATAAGGATTGGGTTTCGCCATGATTCCAGGCTGCCCTACACCTTCTCATAGCGCAGCGCTCCCGTCCTCAAGCCTCTAAGTAGCCAGAATACAGGCGCACGCTACTACGCCCGGCATGTGTATGTATATATATATATATATATATATATATATATATATATATATATATATATATATATATATATATATATATATATATATATATATATATATACATATACACACATACATACATACATAAATCCTGGTGTTGGCGCCGTGGTTAGAGCAGCGGCTCGGGATCCAAAAGGTCCTGAGTTCAAGCTCCGTTGGGCCACTGAATTAATACACCAGGGGGTTGACTCAGCCTGTCATCCTTCCGAGGTCGGCGAAATGAGTACCAGTATACTGGGTCGGTGTATACCCCAGTTAAAATAGGTGTACCATATCCCTGTGTCGTAAGAGGCGACCAGGGTTGCGTCAGGAAGGGCATCCGGCGTAAAACATGTGCCAAATCACTATGCGGATCATACGGATGATCCGCTGTGGCGACCCCTAACGAGAGCAGCCGAAAGAAGAAGAAGAAGATGTATATATATGTATATATATATACATATATATATATATATATATACATACATATATACATGCACATACACACACACACATCCCTGTGTCATAGGAGGCGACCAGGGTTGCGTCAGGAAGGGCATCCGGTGTAAAACATGTGCCAAATCACTATGCGGATCATACGGATGATCCGCTGTGGCGACCCCGAACGGGAGCAGCCGAAAGAAGAAGAAATATATATATATATATATATATATATATATATATATATATATATATATATATATATTCATAAAAAAAAATTTTTGTACACCTGTCAGATTTGGACAAAAGGCACATCGACTTCCACAAAGGAATTTTATATTGATAAGAGTGTGGTGAAGTGAAAACTTTGAGATTTCTTCATCGGAACAACTGAGAACATTCCTATTCAGTACGTTTTGATCATTATGGCTCGCAAAAGAAAAACAAGTCATACGTCTCCACTATCTTTATGGCAGAATAACTCAGAAATAGAATCTCATACCAACCTGCATAATTTCAAGTGAAGTCCATCCGATAAACAGAGTTGCACAGTCAGCAAGGACAGAGCCATTACATGCTTAGATTCGTTTTTTTTTTCACGGCTCACAGAATAACTGAGGTACGCAAACTTGTCTTTGAGCTGTCTTGCCTACGTTTGAATGCTGAACCAGCTACAAACTGTCATTCCGATGTTTCACAGGCAGGGTGATTGATCAACGTGTGTGCGTCCATCGGATGGACGTTGAACTGGCCTCCCATCGGCGGACATTAGTCGGTGGATATTAAAGATCCTACAATGTCCTTTGCGTAGAGTAGACGAGCTATTGCCGGCACCGTGAACAAATTCCAAATTCCTGCTATAACCGACAAGGGGTACTGCATCAGCAGCATAGCCATGCCACCCAGTAACGACGTAAACCAGCAGCCACGTGATTCACACAGAATGAAATGAAATCCTCTTCTCCAAAAGCTTTAGCAAAAGGGAAATGAAATAAAGACAACATTGGTTACAGTCATTGTATTTCAAAATGTAACATTTTTGCATTCCAGTTTACATAAACAATGAAGAAATGACAAAACAATCCTTTTATCTTTTTGTTCCGATACTTTTACGGCGTGTGAAGAAAATCAATGTGAAAAACCCGACGACTTTTTTTTTTTTTCCATGAGGATTTTAAGAAATGTAACTTTTGGTCCAGACAGCAATGATGTACGAAAAACATCACATCCAAGATCACACACTTTGAACTAAACACTGCAAAAAATAGCAAGCAAGGCGAACTCCATTCGGGTCAATATCACCTGGCTGAGGCAGGCAAACGTCGAAACATCAAACAAAAATATCCCAAGGAATCAGAGGAGAAATCAATTTCACACCGCTCGACAGCCCAGCAGGACTAGAAGTGCAGTGTTCGAATTGCAAGAAAATAATCGGCCGAGGATTAATTTGGCCTTTCGGCTCGACAGTCGTCAAATTGCGAAAAACTGATAATCGAGTTTTAAATCAAATCAATTGCTAAAATGGTGCTCAATGCAAATGTATAATCAAAATCCATGGCTTTCCCATTTGATATGGAGCGAGAAGGTAATACTGGAAGAGGCATTCAATGGACATCTGCCTCCAAAACAACACATTCAAAAAACAAACAAAGTAAGCAGCAACTATTCACAAAACGTAGTGTCAGCAACTGTTTGCACCAAACCAAGAAACACTACCTCAACCCTTTCCTTGTCGTCCTTCAATTCGCACCTCACTCTGCCCTCCGACCAGAAGAAGTGTGAAACATTCCAGAGCAGGCTCGTGGATTGGCCTGCATTTCAACAAGACATCAGCAACTTGCTACGACATTCTGTTCATTCAAACACTATTCAACAAAGAAACCCAGAATGTTTACCAATAACAGCTGTCCTGTGTGGGCTAACGTGAGATAGTACGTGTTCTTGTAATTAATTTTAATTAAGCGATATTGATCTAAAATTTGGTGCATAACAGATTTCAAATAATCTCTAAATTATATTCTGCCCCCTTCTGGCTGATGGCATGAAAATTACACAATAGTGTCATAAATCAAACTCGTGGAGAGACGCGGCAATGCCTCGGATCAGGATTTGTTGATCTCCAAATGCTTTTCACATTCACGGCATCAAGCAGCAGGAAATAGACGATAGTGCTACTTCAAAACAGATAAGGAACAAGTAATCTGGTATCTATATCACTTTTGTGAATACAAATCGATAATACTGAGCAAAAAAAAAACAAACAAACAAAAGAAAACAGAAAATTACAAGTTATACAAAAATATAATTGTTTAAAAAGGAAAAACAAATATGCCACCACTGGTGCTGAGGAAAAGCAACAATGCTGTTCAAGTCGTCCTGTAAAAATGCTTATCGTGTTCCATTTATCGTGTCGCTGCCTCGGAGCCTTGGACTTGTTCACAATAAGAAACAACACGACCCCTTCCCTCCCTCTCTCTCTCTCGCCCTCCCACCCCAAAAAATTTTACACCAAATAAAGCTTTGTAATGATTAGGAAAGCATAAAGATTTGGTCGGGCCAAAGCACTTCTACACTCAGAACCACAAAATCATTTCAAAAAATAAAAAGTCTGAGCTTGGGTAATTTGATATTAAACCTTTCACCCAAAGGAGGGAGATTCATCAAAACGAGTCAACTTCATATCCACGTGCAATGATTTCATTTATCTGTGACAATAATTGTTTGGGAGGGGGGGTGGGGGAGTGGAGAAGGTTTTAATATAATTTTTGATGTATTTGAACTGTACTGCAAATTGTTTGTTCGCATTCCTTTTCGGTCGTATGGTACTGCACAAGATCCATAACTCGACACGCCAACAGTCACTGCAAATTTGGGAAGAACAAACAAACATTTTAACCACAAAAACTGGTGAAATAACTATTTCATGGAAAACTATGGTAGCCAAAATCATTGTAAACCATTTTTTTTATCATTATTATTATTATTATTATTATTAAATCTACCGACATCTGAAATAAACATAATTTACGCATTTTGTGCAGTTGGTATATATTCAAAAGCTTGAAGCACTAATTACTGAATTATTCAAGAAAAACTGAATTTAAAAAAAGGAAATAAAAAAAGCTTTTCCCCAGAAAGTTGAGAAAGAGATATCATCTCCCCCACCCCCACCCCCACCCCAACACACACACACACACACACACACACACACACACACACACACACACACACACACACACACACACACACACACACACACACACACACACACACACACACACACACACACACACACTAAAGGTAGTTGTGGTTATGGCAAAGCCCTCCTACTCCCAAAACCCCAAGACCAGCCATGTGGAGTGACTTTTTAGAGTGTATTGTTCCACTAGGAAGACAAAGACCTGAACTTCCACAAGCGAGTCATAAATACCCTTGGCGTGAATTCATAATCATTGCAAGCAAATGCCCTTTCTGGCTTCAGCTTCAAATGCTCAAAATGCATCTGATTAAGCTTGGCCTGCAAGGAAAAGATTTCGGACAAAGTCCCATTAAGTTTCTGCCAAGGTCCCAAGTTTTCATCAGATGGTTGAAAATAAAAACTAAAAAAAACGAAAACCTAAAAACAATCGACTGGATATTTGTTCGACTTGCGGCATGACACTCATGCATTTACATAGAGCGTCACGTGGGTGGTTTTGATCCGTTAAGGACAACACTGAACCTGCAACAACACGGCAAGCACAGTCACAGCACATGCAGGAAGAATGAACGGTAGGAGCGGCATCGCACAAGTGTACGGACGAGTCATGCGCCGGGGCCAAATGTGAAGACATCTGGAAGAAGTAGAGCTCTTCTGAAAGAGGGTATTCATTGGGGCAGTGGAACCAACACTTCGACGTAGTTGATAGGGAAGAAACCAGAATGACCATGCACCATTCCCTCAAACCAGTTCTCATCGATCTGGTTTGTAAGCGTGATAACGTCACCCTCACGGAACGCCAGCTCCCCCTCATTCTCCGGCTCAAAGTCAAATTGCGCGCGGCAACTCGGTTGGTCAAGTGCTGGTGGAGCTGTGGGTGGTACGAGTCAAAATGGAAAACTACCTGCATTAAATTTGCTTTTCTAAGAATCACTTCCCATTAAAAGTTATACATAATTTGCTGACAATAAGCTTGTCAAGACCAAGAGTGATGATCATTAAAGGCTATCAGGGCACGGAGACCTACCTGGAGATTTTGCCGAAAGAACCGCTGTGTTGCACACACCACCGCTAATGCCACCATTCTGCGAGCCGCTATCAGGAAGCTCCAATTCAGAAAAGACACGTTTTGGGTTAAATTCGCGCCGTGGACGGGAGGATGCCTCCTCCAGCCTGAAAAGTGATGAAGAAACTTGATCAAGCAATGAAATAGCAGATTATGGGGAGGGAAGGGGCGGGGGGATAAATTCCGAAGAAACCAAATAGTGTTCATGGTGCTAATTAGACATGGATACCTCTCCTGCAACTTCTGCTGCAGCCCTTCAAACACACTGGCAGCCTGTTGGTGGAACTCAACTTGTGCCTCAACAAGTGCAACCAGCTGGCTCACTTGCTCCACCTAGGGAAGGCCCATAGTAAGCATACAAAGTCATTTTATGAAATGATAAACCACAAAATGTGAACTGGCACACGAGGTTGGTTCAAATTTGACCTGCCCTTTTGTTTATGAACAGCAGAATAACGTATCATTTTTCAGAGTATTTGTTTGTATAGTGGTACTCCCAGTAATCATGCGATTTCTGATTCAATTGTTGCACTGAAAAATCAAGATGGCGGAAAGTTAAATAACAAAGATGGTGTAACGGTTCATTTTTTCGTACGCAGCACGTGGCTGCGGTTTGGCGTCAGTTGGCACGTGGCTGCGGGTTGGCATCATTTGTCATAGGGGCACGGTAAGGCCGCTGATGTGCAGTGTCCCCTGTAGGTTACAGGAAAAAAAAATGGAATTTGACAAGGGTGCCAAAGATAGCTCACCTACTCTTTGTGAAGGACAGCACGGGATCTTTAATGTCAACCAACTAATGCCGGCAGATGGGACCCCCCCAGTTTAACGACCATCCGAAGGACGGCATGCCGTGCCTACGAAACACCAGAATGACAGTTTATAGCTGTGCCGAGATTCAAACCCAGGCTTGAAAGCCCAAGAGGTGAGTGCGCAAACCTCTGCGCTATCTTGTCAGCCCGGCCTAATAACCTAAAAAATTAAAATTATACATTTTCTGGTCAAGGGGGGAGGGGGGAAGAAAAAGCACAGCTAAGTTAATCAAAATTGTCACCTAATGCATATTGACTGTCAAGAAACTGTTTTACTGGACTGTAACAAATACAAATCATCAGTGAGCCAACAGGTTCAATGCTAGCATATTTAGAAGGCTGGACTATTTTCCTCATAAATGCCAAGAACTTTGCTGTCTTTGCCATTTCAATGCTTTGTTCCACATTATTTAACTGGGTCATTTCAGTAAAGGACCTTCATCATGTGCGATTCACAAGATGATGCTCTTTGCATTTGTTGTGTGACAGGTGCATCGACCTTCTTTTACACCGTTTTGTCTTAAAATTAAAATGATGTTCTTAACTTGCTCACAAAACCTGTTGTGCAATTACTTTAAAAAGCTCTTTGCTCACATCATTATCACCAACAAGATCTGAAGATTATTACCGTTAGTACAAGCATCGTGGGATTACAGTGACTGTAATTTTCATCTGACATCATTCCATCATTCCCTCAGGGCCTGGCAGGATAGCTTCGAAGTATGCACACTTCCCTCTGAGACGTCTAGCCAGGTTGGAATCTCAACCCAGTTATAAGCTATCGTCCTGGAGTTTCGTATGCAGGGCGAGGCATCAACATGTGCCGCCCATCGGAAGAATGTTAAACTGGAAGATCCATATGCTAGCACTGGCCGTTGGTGGACGTTAAAGATCCCTTGGTGTCTTTCACGAAGAGTAGCCGAGTTATTTCCATCACTCTGAACAAATAACAAATTCCTGCCCTAAACTACAGGGGGAACTGCATCAGTCATGGCCACACTCAGAGCAAAGATGCAAACGAGCAGCCACATGCTGCACACAAATGATTGAATACATTATTCCTGTTACTCGTTCAGCTTACATCGCTCTCTAGCATGTTGTGCATGCTGCTTTCCGCCACCTCCTTGCTTTCCTCGAACTTCTCGGCTGACTGCCGGATCTCTTCATTTGGGATCTTTCCTTGGCGCTTCTTTTTGTAATCAAAGTCAAGCCGACGTCCCTCCAGCTTCTTAAGGTGTTGCTACAACCACATACAAGACTAAATCAAAAGACAGACCAAAGTACCATCTTTGTTTCAGCAATCACTAAAGCATTAGTACAGCTGTAATGAAACTTGCCTCCAAATCCGAATAACAACGTAATGGTGTGGCACAAGACATTAAAATAAATTCGACATGACAGACGAATCATATTACATGGTTCACAACTGCGATTAGTCACAATTATGTAATAAAAATTCCATTTGTCATAATTTTTAAGAGGTCAACTCAGGTTGGCCTGTTTGATATTCCCATCGGAAATGCATAGCTTGTGATTGCTCGCACCACAGGTTTAAATCTCATATACCAGGCTAACTTGTCCACCACACACCAGTGTTCTTGCAATTCATGTAAAAGTACGCTAATGTCCTCGAACTGTCCTTAAAATACATGTGAAACAAGTTTTATCGGAATCCCTCCATAACTGTTTGAGATATCCTGCTCACAGACAGACAGACAGACAGACAGACAGACAGACAGACAGGGGTGAAAACATAACCCATGTCCACCTTCAGTGGCAGAAGTAAGAAATGTGGACAAGCTCTTCCATGAACCAAAGATCACTATTTAAAAATGCTATTAGATGCTGTCTTTATACAAGAAAGTGATAATTCCAACAAATATGTTTGGCCAAGAGCTACGGAACTTTTAATCATGCGTCTGAGGCCAAAAGGTTTGAGGATGATTTCTGAATCAGGATTTTGCGTTGATTATGAAAACCGATTTCTTAATTGCCGCAGCTGCTGACTTTTTTGGTGAAAAACGCCACTTTGTGCTTTTTTCACCCAAAAATGTCCAAAAAAATCGTTTATTATTCAGGGTTATTTAAAATTACCACTACACGTGCGTGTGGGGTATTAAAATAAAGCCCACCCCTTGGTGGGCATGGGTAAGCGTTAAAAAGACATGTGGAATAGGACAATATGGTTATTCAAGATGATATGATATGAAAATCGAGAAAGTGGCTGCTACAATTTGTACAGCGCTCGTCATGAATCACGTATCAGGCGTCTCTTTATCATCATCATAAATTGTTTTTTGCACGTGTAGAAAGTTGGCGTAGGTACTCATTTGTTCATTTAAATTGATAGTTGTCATGGCAATATAGTTATTGTGGATAAAATTGACACAATGTTTTCCCTGCCCCGATTTTATCAGAAACCGTACCATTATTGTTGTCTTTCAAAAGTAACTGCTCATGAAAACCAGGCACATATAAATTAATTGTACTACTAAACCAGCTTTTGTTATATGTAATTATGCAAAAACAAGTCCTAGCCAATGGCACGATTCTGTTTTAATGATTAAATTTCATTTCTTTTAAATGACACTTCTCAGTCCAGATCAGTGGCTGTCTCATCAGAAGAGTATTTCAGCCATCTCATCATCCTCGGCATCACATATTATCGTCAATGTCCTTGTCAATTACATTGGAGAATGTCACTTCTCAGTGACTGCCTCATCAGAGGAAGAAAAGTATTCAGCCATCTCATCATCTTCATCACTCATCTCTTTGTCTGTGTCCTTGTCAATCTGACGACAAACATCTGGAACCTGTCTCCGTTTCCATTTTTTGTGGTTCTGAAAGGTAGACCTGAGGGTGCTGTGTCTGACTCAGGTTGGGAGACGATATTTTGTGGGGTATTGTTCCGATAACACATTCCTCCAGTATCATGCAGGGTATCGGAGCCCAATAGTGTCTCAGAGTTTTTCTCGAAGTTGTCCCAGGCAACACCTGTTGCCAACCCAGGTTTCTGGAGAAGCCCATCACATGTAACTCTTTCCTCGTCAAAAATGGTTGTGGCCAACTCATTTTCCATAGCTTCAGTCATGTGGTCAGGTCAGGTATGGGAGCATGTGCCTGAGCAGCACGTCGCTGCATCCACTTTCTGCCAGTACTCCCAGTTATAAGCCATCGTGGCAACTGAGCTATTTGGCAACTGATAGAATGTCAAAAATGATTCGTTATTTAATGATTTTTTTCAACTGCCAGTCATGCTCTTCAGCACAAGGCCGAGGCATAGATGTCTTCCTGGCTTCACAATTCCTCAAGTTGTTGCAAATATATAATTCTGGGCAGCAGACTGTACATAGCGCTCCACACATGTTATGGTCTCAACATTAATATATCTCTGAACCAGTGTATAGAACCCTAAAGAACTGCAGTTACACACCAGGTGGTTCTGCCTGTCCCTCTGCCAGGGCTTCAGCTGTCAACTCATGGGGCAGATCTTTACATGATGCTTGTAGCTCTTGCATTTTGACTCTAATGTGGAATGCAGCCAGCCTCTGTCACCTTAGAGTCAAAGGAACTGGCATATTGGTTGGTGCTTGTCTACGTGACTATTGTACGGAATGTTTTGTTTCTTTTTACTGGATTTTGCAATTGCTATATCAGGTCCAAAATGGTGTGATATCCTATCACCGAGGGACTGGACACGATAAGCTGAACTGTCAATATCCAAATCATTCAGTATCGACTTGTAGTGTACACGGATCAACATCATGAATTTGGTACGGCTGTCTGTGATGACGTACTCTCCGAGATCATCTTTGAGGATTTCAACTGCCTTTGTGTGAGTGTCCCTGAACTCACTATATTCTGTCATTTCATATGCTGAACCACACTCCCTCTGTGCTCTATTCAGGTATGTCTTGTGCCAAGAATGATAGTACTTTCACTTCCTTTGCAATAAAAACGATATTTCCGATTTTTGTGAGCACATGGGAGTCTTGAAGTACGACAGTAGCCTGTTTCACTGCCTGCTCAGCATATTTTGTTTCACAACTACCGAGAAACTCAACCGTTCAATTAATCGTTTTGTGTTTACAAGTGCAAAAAACACAGGGAGTCTGAAATACCCCAGATGATGTAGTTTCTGGACGAGAAACTCGAGATCGGAGTACACTTCCAGGAACCTGACCTGGAGGGAAGAATGAGATTGAAGAGAGTATGGAAGTTGGTTCTTCAGGCGGAAGAAAAGAGGAACGAAAGGGTGGAGGTGAGTCGTGATCCTGGATTTAGGTAGTTTAATCGGAAATGGGTTGATGGTGGACTGTGTGTGCCCTGCAGACACTTTGCGGGAGGGTGGGGGAAACAAAGCACAGGAGCAGAGGGTGCAAGACCAGAAAGGCGGTGGTAGAAGACAGATGTTTGTTGTTCCATGCGATTGCCTCAAGTCTTTCAAGACCAATACCCATTGCTCCCAAATGTGTCTCTTGCATACACACTCCTGAGCTTATCTACACTCGCTAACATCATCATCCTTTTACTCCCGGCCACTCTCCTTGAAATACTGTGGCGCACTTGCGTGTTTTTGTCCGCCTGTTCGCCTCTGCCCCTTTGTCGACCTGCTACTCTCCATTGTGAATCTCTTTCATGGTTCTTGTTAGCAAGAGATCGAGACAGAAAGAAAATGAAACTCTCACATTGCTCACCTCTACTCTTGGTCTCCATTCCTCCAATCTGACAAATTGTCTGCCAATGTCCGTCCAATCATTCTCTTTCCTCCTGCCCATCTTGCATTATCTACAGTAGCATTTACTGTTGCTATTCTTATTCTTCACATCAGTTCATTTACATACATATATATGTACACACGGTGTTACATCATTCAGTACTAAAACATCATATATTGTAACGTGTGAATATGGAAGGTTCAACCCACTCCAATCTCCTTGAGCTCTTTGTCTTGCAAGCTCTGCAAAGGATCAATGAAGTTCTGCTTGACACCAATGTCCAAGGCATCCTTCACTTCAGCCAGCTGTCTCAATGCCTCACCCACCTCCACCAATGCTAGCCCTGGCAACACCAAAATGTAGAAATCTTCAGCTGTTCATGTAGGCAAAACATTTTTTCAATAAAACAACCAAAAATGTTACAATTATAATCATCTGTATAATACAACACAGCATGTATTAATCATCAGCAAGTCATTAAAGCAATGATCACAGTACAGTACCAAAGTTTGTGTCTTCTCCAAGGTCACGTCCATGACGAATCATGCTCTCTCCGAGGAGACCCTCTGGCTGTGGATAGCCAGTCGACTTTACTTGTCCACGTATCTTCGACATCGTGTTGAGCATTCCCAGCTTGGCACGTGATGCTGAAAACAAAATAATTTTGATAAAACACCAACCATGAGCAGAAAACATCAAACAGATTCATAAAAAAGGTAAATATGTTCATTATTTATTGTAACTGTGAGAATGCAGCACAAATTGGTGAGGCCAAACACAGAAACAGACACAGACACACACGCACGGGCAGAGACACAGACACGCACGCACGGGCAGAGACACAGACACACACGCATGGACATAGACACAGACACTCACGGGCAGAGACACACACACACACTTCCTGAGCTGTAATTCAAGGAACAACTACAAGCAAAAATGTGCACTCATAACACCTTCTCTTTTGAAGCACAATGACAGTTGATTGACTGCATATCACAATACTAAAGGTGGCGTTGTTGAGCTGAGTGCGTGACTCAGACTCGAGTGCAACTCAAATCACTTTTGTTTTTGACTTGCAATTTTCCTTGGATCTGGGGAAAAAAATGACTTGGGACTTGGTGTTTTCGATTTGTGACTTCATCAAAATGACTCGTCGACAATCTTCATTTTTTTTTGCCCCAAAATGCTGGGCAATTTTTTTTTTTAATCTGGGTGGCGGTACCACCATGCACTATATAGAGCCAGTGATGAAAGACATTACTTGTACGCCAATCACGATCTATCACCGCTCTCTCCTCACTTCTCCACGGAGATCGGTGCATAGCTCACCTGCTTCACTGCAGAAAATCTTTGAATTTGATCACGAATCTTTGATACAGTCATACCGGCTCTAATTCTTCTGAAGAATCCAACAACTAAAAAGCCGAGGAAGTGGAACATTACGTGCAAATTCCTCACGAATAAATGAATTATTCCACAAAAGAGACTGCAAGAGAGATTTATGTATTATTACCTCTGCCAGCGAAAGTAGGTGGAGGTTATGTTTTCACCTGTCTGTCTGTCTGTCTGTCTGTCTGTGAGCAGGATATCTCAAAAGGTTATGGACGGATTCAGATGAAACTTGGTGGACAAGTTGGGTGTGTGAAAGTACAAAGTGATTCGATTTTGGTGAAGATCCAGATCCAAACAGCACTCAGTGGAGCGGCACACCTCTGTCAGGCTGAACAGTTTATGTTTTGCATGCTTTAATCTTTTTAAGCGATACTTCACCATTGGGAGATCGGGCCAAAAACGATATAAAGCACGGTATTCTCAAAAAGTTGTGGACGAGCTGCGACAAAACTAGGTGGATGACTTGGGTAGGTGACAAGAATATGCCAATTCGATGTTGGTTCAGATCCGGATCCAGATCCGGCCGATCAGTCGGATACAAAACGTGCACTATTCAGCCTGGCGGAGGGAAGTGCTCTACCGAGTGCCCTTCTAGTTTGACATAGAAACAATTTCATTCAGTGTTGAAAAAAAATTTGAATAAATCAGCTGTAACAAATAATTTCAACACGATTGATTTGAATTGCTATATTTTACTACTTATACAAGATATTTTGATACAAAACACTTACTTTGACATTCATTTTAAAAATAAATAATTCATAATTAGCCCAAAATCATTGTCGTAACGTCGTGTTAGTGACTCACCAGGGTTTGGTTGCAAATATTCCTGAGTCTTGACCACCATATCCATCACAGCTTTGTTTGTAATGTCGACTTTCTGTGGACACAAAAAAAAGTTTCAAATATGAAGTTTTCCTCTAATACCAGTGATTTTTGCCACATCGTGAAACAACAAATGTTTTTTCAGATCTGCTTCATGATGTTGTTAGCAATTTCAGAGGTAACATTTTAGTGGCCATTCGTTGCCCTGAGGGTAGCAGGAGTTGACCAAAAAGTGTCACCGGTAATTATATTTGGCTAAAACCCTCCCTGAAGAGCATTAATGATCCAATTGGGTTTTTACTAACACTCTGACCATGACAATGGTATTTTCAGACAAGCTAATCATAACCAGAGAGTTGGTGTCAAAGCCACCCAATGCTCTCCTGTTTATACATTTATCGTTTTTAAAAGACTAGTCTAATAATATTTTTTTATAAAGCATTGCAGTGAAGTCTGATCCAAATAATTTTAAAGCAATATATGTATTTGTATATTGTAATCAGTAAAAAAGTGTGGTAGATAAAAACATTAGAAAAGAAATAACTTGCACCAAAAACTTTAACATTTTCATGCTCACGCTCACGCCGGGGGTATCGCTGTAGCTCTCTGTTCTTTGAACAGGCAAGCTAAAAGAATATGCAATTTGGTGTCTGTCTGTTTGTCTGTCCATGATACATTTGGTCGTTACTTATCCATTTGCAACCAAACTTTCCAGGAGGACTAAGGGTCGCATGATGGAGGTTGTAGCAACTTAACTTGCCCCCTTCCCCAAAGGGGATTTCCTCATTGGACGAACTTCATGTTAAGGTGTATAAACAGCTCAGCGTGGCATTTCGTGGGTTACAGTCACTAATGGAAGTAAAAAAAAAAATTATAACCACAAACTATTCTGTCAATTCTTTCCAATGTACGATTACCTTTTCAAGCAGTCACGACCAAAATAAGTTTGGAGCAAACCAGGGGTGTGTTCCATCACCAATAAGCTTGTTATCACTTGCCAAGCCAGCCATTCCTTATCAACCGTTTCAATGGAGTGCTGCTCAAGTGCTTGAACCACTTCACGAGTGCTCTACAAGCTGATTGGTAATGGAACACAACCCCTGATGTGCTTGAAGCGTTCCACACTAATCACGTTCCCCACAAGCTAACGGATCCAAGTCGTCTCAACTTGCTAGACCTCTAGGTAAGATGCTCAAAAGTGTCTTTACACACGAATGATGTATCCCATTGCCTGTCCGATTTTTCTCGCCATAAGATTGTGTGGACTGTACATGGATTGTTTATAACATATTTTGGGACCTCATGTCATTTCTCCCAGCCATGGCTTCAAGTGATGTGTGATATAGCCCCCGACACCATTACGACCCGATTGTCACCTTTATTTTGATGCATAACCCCATTCGTACCGCACACTCACCTCTAAGCTTTCCAGCCTGGGTTTGAATCTCGACCCAACTGCTGTATAAACTGTCATCCCATTGTTTCAAAGGGAGGGCGATTCATCGATGTGTGCTGTCCCTCGGATGAATGCTAAACTGGTCGACCCATCTGCCGGCATAAGTTGGTGGACGTTAAAGATCCCACGTTGTCCTTCGTGAAGAATAGGCGAGCTATGGACGAATTCCAAATTCCTGCTCTAAACCTTTGTCGAACATGAGCAGCTGGTTCGTGAAAGACTGGGGCCAAGCTTCCCATGACCAACCTGACCAGAACGTGGGAATAATTGTGGCCGCTAAATGAGAAGAAGAATAAGAAGAAGTAGAAGAAGATTAACCCACCGCCGCCATCCGTACGATCCGCATGACCCACTGCCACCGCCATCCCCCCATCTGCCCACCTCCATGGCCACTCCCATCAGAAGCGAGTGTTTCTAGTAATCAAAATCCTAAATGATGCTGCAGTCTGCAAGATATTAACTGAGAACTTGGATAATAGGAGTTTCTATTATTTTTCTTGGACATAGAGTGCTTTGAGATTGTATCGAATAAACTCAGCATTTTTACCCATCGCTTTGCTGACTGATTTAAACAAAAGATGGCATGCTGCACTTCACAAACATTCGACTATACTATATTCACCCTATCATTTGCCCGAGGTCATCTTGCATCTGCTTGGAAGTCAGCTAACCTCAACTTCGTGAAACATCTTTGCTGCTCATATATGGCACGAAAAAAAACAAACAATCACTTCAACTTCACTGCGAAGCTCAGTGGGGTTGGATTCTTTAGTTTGAACCTCCGGTTAAAATGAACGAGATGAAACATTTTGAAAATTTCGAATCATTCTCACTCGGATTTCACCATCACTGTAATGTTTATTATCAAGCTGTTTAAACTTTTTATGGATGATGATGATTACTGAATACCACTGGGTGGCACTACACGATACACATTTACATCGAGAGAATTGGGGTCTTCTGCCCACACTGAACCCCCTCCCCCAGATATGCTATCCCGACAGAAACCATGCTTGGGGTACCCTGAAGCATCATGTGAAATTCGGCTAGATTTGGTTTTCTAGTTTTTATTTATTTAAAGTTTTGAACATTATTTTTAAAACAAACAAACAAACAAATAATTTCACTTTTATAATATGGATTAAAGCACAACATAAGAAACAAATTGAAAACCCATCCATTGTTTTGCCATCACTCGGTCCACACCCGGGAAGTAGTTCTGTACAAGTAAGAATCAAATAAAATACAAAAGTCATTTTATACTTGTGCAAGACTATTCGAAAACAACTACGAGTGAGGAAAAAAAAAATTGCCGCAGCATGCAAAACAGAACGAGTTTAACCCCAAGAAATGTGCAGCACTCACCCGCTCCATGTCGAGGAATTCATCGTCGAGTTTTGTCCCCTCTGCACCACCAACCTTCTCGCTCACAAACTACAACACAGACACACACAGCACTTTGGTCACGAGTCTGGTCCTCACAAACCGAGTCGTTCATTCAACAGTCACCGCTCTTCCTAAAAGGATTCAATTCACATTTAAGGATGTTGTTAATGACACCGATTCGACAACACTTGACTTCACTTCATCCCATTTGCAAACTCCTCAAATAAATTTTTATTTTTCCCAAAATGAAGAACCTTCCTTGTTATTTGTGACAATTGATAGATTTCCCAACTAGCCGTATCATCGGCTGCGCTCCGTTTCTCGAAGAGGTTTCGACATGGTGTCTCCGTCCAATCATCATAAATGATAATCACTTGTTTCAAACATTCTGAGTAAAGAATTACACATGGCTAATGATAATTATAATAATAATATTAATAATAATAATAATAATAATAAGGTTTAATGCTGGAGTGGTATACCCTTTGTTTTGTTTTTTCCTTTTTTTGTTACTTTTTACAGGGTTCACTCGGCTGTTTTCACCTGTGTGTACCTTCAAACCCCAGTGTAAACAGCGACTCAAGGGTTAAAAGGAAAATGTTTGAATGAAATGGAAACACGATAACATCGGTAACTCGACTAAAGCAAACACGAAATCAGAGATAGTGTTGGCAGTGCTGTTTAAAAAGGCTTACAGGATCAAAACTAGATAATCCAGTCACAAGTGTGAGTGCCACCAATTATTTACAAAATCAGAAGTCAATCACACGACGTGGGCTCATTTCAAAGCACACGTGCTGTGCACATAACCCTGAGCAGTGGTATGGGAACCAACACCCACACAGAGTAGGTAGCAGCACTACACAACAGGCTTGAAGTCATTCATCATGTGTGTGTGTGTGTGTGTGGGGGGGGGGGGATGTTTGTGTGTCATTCTATTCACAATACAGATGAGGTTTCATCAAGAAATTTTCACCTTGTGTAGCTGGACCTCGACGACCTACGTATTGAACTGGACATCAATGAATTTCAAACAGCACGACACTTTTTCATTGTAAGCATACTGGCGTCACCAAACAAACTGAGCATAATCTATTTTGCGGTCTTGACCATCGAGACAAAAAAAGGAAAAGCGAAAAAAAAAAAATCCACGAAAACCTCTGTACATTTTCACAGCCTCTCACTACAGATGGCAGGCACATCCCAGCTTTTAACTTCCGCTGCACAAGCTTTGCAGGGGGGAAAAAAAAAGAAGAGAAGGAGGGGTGGGTGGGGAGGGAATGGAGGAGTGGGGGGAGGGGTAGGAAGTGGGGGGCCTTGAACCCACGAGGCGTAAAATGCAGTCTGCAAGAATATGCAGCAAAGTTTTCCTACATCTGGATTTGGTTACAGCTCTTCCTCTTTCTCTCTTTTTTGGCTTTTCTCTTCTGTTCCATTCAACTCCTGATGACGACGACGACTCTCAAAATGTTTGATGAACCAATCGAAAAGAGAAGCAAGTGTGTGTTGACCGGTGCAGGCATGCACGTCGATGTCAACATTCAAGTGAAATCCATGCTGAGGACAGCAGGCGCGTGCACATTTGGTTGGCAAAGACAACGTGGGCACTCTGCCAGTCTGTCTGCAAGAGCATAGGGGAAGAGGGGAAAGAAAAAGAGAATGGATTTCAACGGCTCCCACAATGCTGCTGCCTCTGCGTTGGTCCGAAACGTCCCGAAGGCCTGGTTATATCTCGACAAACATCAAGTTGAAAACTTAGCACGGGAAACTGTCTCTTGTGCAAACATTCGCTTGGTTGGCATCTTAGCAGGACATCCTTCAGGCACATGACCCACTAAGTAAGCCACAGTCAAAAACATCTGACGGTTGGAACAAGAGAACTATAGTGCTGTTTTCTACACCTTCAAAACATCTGCAGAGCAGCAGATTTTTTTTCTTTTTCTGCTGTTTAATTTCAACAATGACCTTTTAAAAAAATATATTGTTTCTAAACCAAGCAACTTCATTCCTGGCTTCACCCTTCACCTCTTTACAAAACATGTTCGAGAACAGATCTGGAAAAAGAGTGCCAACATTGCTCTAGAAATACATTCTTGTAGAGAGGGAGAGAGGGAGGTGTGGTGGGGAAAAATAGAGGGACTGGGGAGAAGGGGGAGAGGAGAGGGAGTGGAAGAAGGGCTCGTGGGGGAAGGAGGTGAGTGGGAGGGGGGGGGGGAGATCAAATAAGGTGGAGGGGAGATTAAACAAGACAGAGAGGATTGGGTCGATTGGGAAAGTAAATGACCAAATGGAGAGGTGTTTCAGCACTTCCTGTATCGTATACATGTGAATGTACATGCGGACAGCATGATCACATCATTCACCGTCACACTGCGGTGCAAACATGCTGATACCCATGTGGGCAATTTCAGTCACGTGATTCACAAGTGTCAAATTACGGCAACGTCCTTACAAGCGTTGTTCGAAAGCATTTCTAAAGAAAAAGTCTTGTTGTTTATGTGACATTCGAAAGCTTGTTATGGAACCACAAATTTGTTGTAGAAAATGAATAGTTTGCTGGAATGCCACAACCTAGGTTCTTCCTCCACATCAGATGAACGGCTGCCTGATATTTTAATTCCACAATGTAGGGTGTGTCGGGCTAGTTTAAGGGTTTGGTGATCCAAAAGTGTGATATCAATTAATGGAGATGAAGTACCGATGCGTATTTCATACGAGAAGTGGCGGCAGTTAGTTTGGACGGGATTCAAACCGGAAACCACTGAAGCCGCCACTGGATCCGTCTGGCCTCTCCAGCTCCAAAGGGAGAAAGGGAATGTAGGACAACCAAGTTGCAAGACTGGAAGAAAGAGCATTCTATTTCAAAAGAGGCTTGAAAACTCCGAAGAGGAGGTACCATCGTAGCCTGGTCATAGAGGAAGCAATGAAACTCCAAATCTCAGGCTGACAAACAAATGACATCTTGAAAAAGCAGTGATAATTGGGTGAGAAATAAATAAAAACGAAAAACAAATCAATGTTTCCTCAATCAAAAAAAATATTTGTCATAACTGGGACAATATGGCTTAAAAGAATGTGCAAAGTGTGAGTAAAGGTTACATCGAGCGAAACATAAGCAACAAATTTCTGACTTGTGCTTTTGTTCAATCAGAGGAGAATAGCTCACAAAGAATAAGAAGATGAAACAAGAAAGGATCCTAAAATGCAAAGCCCATCCGCATCCGCTTTCTACTCAAACTAAACTTGACGAAAACAACAGCTAAAGAGTAAATAAATAAATAAATAAATAAATAAAAGGTTAAATTTATTAATTAGTGTTTTCCATATTCTCAAAATAAAGGTTTGTCGAAGATTTGATGACAAAAGCTCAAATGGGGAAAAAAAATGTTATGGCCTGGACAGAGGGTCATCATCATTATCATTATCACTCTGATCATTATTCGGCCAAGGCCGAGTGAAGCAAGGTCGAGGCTGTTTATTCCTGATATGTGAAACACCCTGCAACCCATACCTACAGAAACCATACTTTTTGGATCGTCGGCCAATTTCCATCCAATCATGTAACTTTGGTAAATAAAAATTATATATATATATATATATATATATATATATATATATATATATATATATATATATATATATATATATATATATATATATATATATATATATATATATCCAGAGTTAGGTTCTCCGAAATTGAAAGTTTGGTGTCAATCGCTCAGGCGGTTGCGGAGAAAACCAATTTAATAGCGAATAAAGGTGAAAAGGTAAGGGTGGAAGGAAAAATAAAAGTGAGGGCCTTGGCCAACGTTCCACATGGTCAAACTTGAGCGGGGGTGGACGAATTATATCAGTTTCTTGAATGGCGTGTACAAAATTTCAAGTGGTCCTTATATTTTTGAAATGATCTTCCTCTTTCACACGTGTATCATAATGCACTACTCTTCTTCTATTTCAACAGACGACCCTCAATTCGACCTTTCATTCATCCCTCGTCTTAAAAGTCCAACTGTTACAGCGCTTCTTCTCTCCATTCTCTGAATTCGCCTTGATTGCATCCATCAAGAAATGTGTTTAATCGCATCTCTGACATAAAACTTTTTTCTTAAAACCTCAGTTGGCTATGAATGTTCGCTTTCCATCAACCATTCTTTTTTTCCAATTTCAGTGCCAACTCACCCCTCTCACCCCTCCCTCTCAAAGCAACCATCACACTCTTCTCCCTCCAAGCCTCCCTCTCACCTTTCTCAAAAACTCCCCCTCACCTTTCTCGCTGAACTCTCCCGACTCACCCTTCTCCCTCCATTCACCCTCCTCAAAGTTGCCCCCCCCTCTCATCCACAAAGCTGCATCCTTCCACTGGCCTCTCACCTCCATCTCTTCACTCCACCTCCTCAAATCCTCAACCGCCTTCTGCACCCTCTCTTGTCCACCGTCTCGCCCAGCACCACAGAGCCTTTTCTCCTCCTCATCCGCCCCCTCCCCTCGCTATTCTGCAATCCCCCACACTCCAACAACCCTCCTTACCCCCCCTTGTCCCTTGTCCTACCCTCCCCCTCCCCTCAAAGCCTCCTCCCCTCCCTCTTCATTAACAGTGTAGACCTCAAATATCTGGGGCCTTTGCTCAAACATTTCAGATCTTTCCATACAGGTTGCCACTGACAAACCAGACATTATCTGCCTTACAGAAACTTTCCTCCCCCAAGATGTGTCTGACTTCCAAGTATCTCTCCCCGGTTACTCCCTCCTCCAATACGACAGACCTGAGCCTCGTCCTGGTGGAGGAGTTGCTCTCTTATCAAAGACTCTATTCCTCAATCTCCATGCACTGCCCTCACTCCCCCACACCCCCAGGAATACCTCTGGCTATGGCTTCCCCTCCACTCCCACCTCATGTTTATATGTGTACTGTACCGTCCACCTCACAGTGATGACTCCATCGACACCTCACTATCCGAAAACCTGGATATGCTGCTTCTGCTCTCCCAACAATGGATGAAGGTCCTCAATGCCAGACATGAAATCCGAGCCGTATCCCTGGACATATCACGTGCTTTTGACACAGTCTGGCACCCTGCCCTACTCACCAAACTCTCTTCCTATGGTATCCAAGGCCATCTCCACTCATGGCTCACAGACTTCCTCTCCTGTCGCAGTCAACGTGTGGCCCTAAATGGAGTTCTTTCATCCCCTCTTCCTGTGCAGGCTGGAGTTCCTCAAGGTAGCATTCTGGGCCCTGTTCTTTTTCTGGTTTCCATCAATGATCTCTCCGACTCTCTGGAAAATCCTCTTTATCTCTTTGCTGATGACTCCACACTCTGCCGTACCATCTGTCATCCCTCAGACCGGCATGCGGCAGCTTCTTCACTCACTGCAGATCTGGATAAAATCACAAACTGGTCCAACACGAGGAACATGTCTTTCAATCCGGACAAATCTCACACTCTCACTCTGTCTCTCCAAAAGGACCATTTAGAAACCTCCCCCCCCATCCACTTTCTCAACAATCCTCTGGAAGAAGTCCTTTCTTTCAAGCTTATGGGTCTCACTATCTGCCATGACCTTTCCTGGCAAAGCCAAATTTCAAACCTCGCCTCCAAAGCCAGTCGCCAACTGGGAATCCTCCGTCGTGCAAAGTCCTTCCTCGGCCCACCTGAGCTCCTGATCACTTACAAAGCTTTCGTCTGCAGCCTGATGGAGTACTGCTCTCCACTCTGGGCTGGTGCTCCTGCCTCCCACCTTTCTCGACTTCACGCTGTGGAAACCAAGGCATTTCAGATCATTGGCATCTCCCGTGATGAGGCTGAGTCTTTGGGCCTCTCACTCTCTCACCACAGGTTGGTCTCTGGACTTTGTCTTCTACCGTCTCCTCTCAAGCCTCACCCCCTCCCCCCCCCCCCCGCTCTCTCTGCGATTTGTCCCCACCACATTTCCACAGGGCGCTCAAGGTCCGCCAACAACCCCTTCTGGTAAAACTACCAAAATCACGAATCACTGCTTATCTTCACTCTTTCATTCCTCTTTTTTCCCACCTTTGGAATAAACTCCCTCACTCTATTCATTCCCATTCTTCCCTCCAGGCTTTCAAAACAGCTGTTCACCACCACCTCTTATCATCCCCCATTCAAATGCTCAATCTTTTCTACCCCCGATAATCCACCCAAGCCCACCTCCTTCTAATTCCCTGCTTTCCTTCCTGAAAGTCCCTGTAATATCCATCTTGTACACCCCATGTTCCCCACCCCATCCCTCTCCCTTCCACAGATCTCCTAATGTCTCTGTTCCCCACTGTTTTGTCCTTCCTACTCCCGCCTCTCTTCTCATGCCCCCCTTGCTATGCATTGTGTGTTCGCTCTCACACGAGCCTTGACAAGGTATACAAAAAAACAAACAAAAAAAACCCCATCTCTCAAGCTTCTCTCACACAACTGCAATGTCAGTGAATGACATTACCATAGCTGGATTTGAATTTATGTCTCTTTAAGAACGTGGTGTCACTCTACCATGTATATTTTTTTAACCTGGATCGAGAAACTGCTGCTCAAAGTTAACTTAGGTTGTCTATATTTTTGCTCGGACTAAGTTGACATGCAACAACCGCAATTCAATATCAATAACCCCATTACTTTGTGCAAAACCAGCGATCAGAGTTGAAATGAAAATTTGTAGTTGTGCCACTTGAACTAAAAGGATCAAAATCGAGGTTCATGGAATAACTAGATGACAGAGGAGGAAAAGGCAATGAACTGACAGAAGGGCCACATCTGTGGACTCAACAAGCAAGGGGATGAAGGAACAGGAAAAGAAGAAAAAGAGGAGCAGAGGAAGCACAGTGTAACCTCAAAGATGGTTGAGTTAGATAGGGTTAATAGGAGTACAATAGATCATGGTTCAGGATTGGGGATGACATGGTATTGCAGTGCACCGCATGCATGAAGCTCTGGAGAGAAGATTGCCACTGAACAGCATCAGGAAGATCAGGTCAGATGTTCCCAGTGGAGGCATAAAAATCAAAAACATCTCACTTTCCCAATTTATGTCTACAAACTGGTTTCTTTGTAGCGATTAAAAATCAAAATAAATTTTCCTCTTTATCCGCATCCGCCCAGGTTAATTTTGGCATGAATCAGTTCCAAACCACACGACCATGGGGAATTAGCCTGACAGAAATGGCCGAGCAAGAGCTGACGGGCGAATCTCTTTTCACAAGCGTTTTGATGCGCGGACACAAACTGCCCGACCAACAGGTTAACTTGGCAATTCTCTATGCTAGTGCGTGGCCGTGCGTGCAAAAAAACATATATTAAAAAAAAAAAGCTTTCAAACCGCGTGCCAGAAACAACAAATACACAGGCCGTTCCTTCACTCTCATGTGCCTGTACATACGTGGCCGTACATGGAAAAAAAAAAAAAACTTTCAAACCGCGTGCCAGAAACAACTGCACAGGCCATTCCTTCGCTCTCGTGTGCCCGTACGTGCGTGGCCGTACGTGGAAAAACCCAAAAAACAACAACCACATAGGCCGTTCATTCTCTCTCGCATGCCCGTACATGCATGGCCGTAGTGCGTGGCCATACATGCACAAAAAAAACTTTCAAATAACCACACAGGCTGTTCCTTCGCTCTCGTAAATGACGACTGGATTGGGGCATTGTGTTTATCTTTTAAAGTGCATAAAAAAAAAATCGAGAAATTATTAGAATACAGTAAGTCATCACTATCCGGAAGTCTGTACGTTGTAACCCGTAATGGGGAACGTGGCTGAGGATCTCTTCCCCAATGGCCACGCCTACGCAGCAACATGTCCTGTCATTAGTAACTAAATGGCGCCCTTTCCCCATCGGCCACGCCTATGCAGCAACGTGTCATTGTCACGCCTGTCATTGGTTTGGTAAATAAATGGCCATAACTTGGGAACCACTTGTCCGATTAATATCAAACCTTGAAAAGGCACATACTCAGGTCCCCAGCAATATACCTGGCAAGTTTCAATTAGATCGGACCAGTGGTTGTCGAGAAACAGCGGTCTCACACACACACACACACACACACACACACACACACACACACACACACACACACACACACACACACACACACACACACACACACACACACACACACACACACACACACACACACACACACACACACACACACTGCTGGAATTATAGATAGATGCTATGCTATGGAGTTGCCTGCCGATGACCACACACATTTTCATTTAACCAGAGCTATATTACAACAAAAATGGACAGGGAGAGGGAAAAAGAAGAAGAAGAAGTAAAAGAAGAAGAAAAAAATAAGAAGTAAAATAAGAAGTAAAATAAGAAGTAAAATAAGAAGTAAAATAAGAAGTAAAATAAGAAGTAAAATAAGAAGTAAAAGAAGAAGTAAAATAAGAAGTAAAATAAGAAGTAAAAGAAGAAGTAAAAGAAGAAGTAAAAGAAGAAGTAGAAGTAGAAGTAATAAGAATAACAGGAAGAAGAAGAAGACAGCAGCAAATGTGGTGATCACCAATGGTAACAAATTAATTACAAATAACTCGAGCCATCAGGTCCTCAACAAAATTAAACAGAGATGCCCTTAGCGCATTCACTCAAGGTGACAATAGAGTTTAAATGAAGTGACAAGATAAAGAGAAACTTGTCAAGCGTGAGCCTTGCTTGCACATGACCTTGTTCCCATACACAGTGGTCTGGTCCTTCCGATGTGGGGCTTGTCCACAACACAAGCCACCACCGGACTGAGGAACAACAGTACGGTGTGGAACACCAGGGGGAGAGAGTGCTTGTGGTCCAAACAGAGGGAGGGAGGGAGAGAGTGAACAAAACTCACTTCGGCTTTTTCTAACCCCACGTGGGCAGGGGCCTCGGACTATTTAGTGGCGTTTGGTTATTTGCAGCATTGCGGTCGGGGTGTCGGTGAATGGGGGGAGACTCCACCGACCGTGCAGCATAACTGACTTCTCCCCCTAATTAAGCCGTGTGGTCGTCGATACCCTTCTTCCACGTCGACTAATAAACCCTTCACCCACTTCACCCACATGGTTTTATATGCCCTCCTCCCACTAGTGCCACATGGACTTCTGCTCGCTGCAGGATGGAAGTTTGCACCTAAAGACAGATCACAACAGGCAAGGTTCAAGAATGAAAGAAAGGGGAAGAGGGGGTAGATGTGGCTTCGACCCAAACAATGGGGCAGGGAAGACAAGAGCTTTCAAAACATTTTGCTTGACACCATCTCTTTAATTACAGCAATTACAACACTCTTATTCCAACATGCACTCGGAAATACCTATACTAAACTGTGCCCCATTTACCCCCCCCCCCCGCCCAGACCAGATCCGCAACAATATTTACAAGATAACCCGTTGCCAACTTCTTCACGTTATGAGGGCCAAAGGTTTCCAAATTATACAATGCATCAAAGTGAAACAGATAAAGCATGTTGAAAGAAAGCATTTATGGGGGAAATTGATGACTTTTTCTTTTTACAGCATCTCAAGCAAAAATGGTTCAGAACATTCATTATTGTGATATAGTAAATTATACGCTGTGGCGTCATAAGATCAATTGTGATATATATATATATATATATATATATATATATATATATATATATATATATATATATATATATATATATATATATATATATATATATATATATATATATATATTAGACAGCACTATACAGAGGCCTGAAAAAGTATTGACCCCTACAAATAATTCCACATTTCGATGATCTCAAGTGGATCGGCTCGCTCGCCACGCTCGCCTCTCCACACATCGTTAGAGTTACATTACAGATTTGGTGTGTTGTCATGATTTACGCCATCGTCATACTGTACAAACGTCTCTTTTTTACAAATTTATTTGTAATATTGGTGATGTTACATTTATTTGAAGCTTATTTTGAATGGAAAAAGGTCTAAGTGGTCTAAAACACCAAATGGTCAAGGGTCCAAGCTGTCTAACGGGTGTTAGGGGTCGAAACGGTGAAGGGATCCAAGGTGTCTAAAGGGTCTTCATGGATCTTTTGGGTCCTCTGGATATTTCGGGCTATCTGAATCTTCAGGGTCCTCGGGTTCTTTTGGGTCCTCTATGTACATGCATGTACGTGCACATCATGCGGACAGTTTTTTGTTGATGTCATTGTTTAATGGCCACAATTATTCCCACGTTATTGTGGGGTTGGGTTTGTAATTTATTCAGTGTGCCACCGATAGCTCCCCGACTCTTCGGGAAGGACACTGTGAGGATATTTAACGTCCACCAACTAATGCTGGTAGACGGGACGCCAGTTTAACATCCATCCGAGAAACTGCACACATTGATGAATCACCCTGCCAGTGAAACACCAGGATTACAGCTGGGTCGGGATTCAAACCCAGGCTAGACAGCTTAGAGGAGAGTGCGCATAGCTCGAGGCCATCCTGACAGCACACATGTTAATATTATTAATATTATTACCATTATGCCATTATCATTGGATGGGAATTGACCGATTAATTTGTGCTTGGAATAATTTTGACGAAAAATATAACTTGGATGACAGAGAGGCAAGACTCACGAATGGAGGAAGATGTATCAATGACCTAAGGTATGCCGATTATACCACTCTGTTGGCAGAAAGTAAAGAGGGCTTGATGAAACTGCTGCAGACCGTGAAGGAGGAAAGTGAAAAGGCTGGTCTTCATTTAAACGTATGCCTGGTGTTGGCTTAATGGTTAAGGTGGTGGGCTTGGGATCCTAGGGTCCTGAGTTCAAATCCCGCTCAGCTGTTGAATTAACACCAGGTGGGGTTGACTCTGCCTGTCATCCTTCCGAGGTCGGCAAAATGAGTGCCAGCATGCTGGTATACTGTGTCGGAGTGGCGACCCGTCCAGGATTGTTCCCAATAGCCAAGGAGACTGCTTTGGCGGCACCAACGCTCTGCACAGAGTATGGTCCTAATGGATGGATTTAAACGTCAAAAAGATTAAAATATTGTCAACTGAGAAGATCAACGTGTTGAGAAGGCATGTGTTCCATTACCAATCAGCTTCTGGAGTGCTTGCAAAGTGGCTCGCTTGACTTTAAGCACTTAAGCAAGCACTCCAACAAAACGGTTGAGAAGGAACGGCTGGCTTGGCAAGCGATAGCAAGCAGATTAGTCATGGAACACACCCCAATGGATGAGGTAAAGGTTGCAACCAAGCTGTCTCTGCCAGAGCTTTGGAAAGCAGTGCAAGATATGGATGTTTGGAGACATCCGATGATGAATGTCACCAGAAATCGGCCACGACTTAACGGAACTGGGTAACTGGTTACAATAGCACCAATAGATGTGTGGACCAGCGACTGTTAGCAGATACACCGCCCATGCATAAGTACGTCAAATTTTCTCCAAATTCCCCTCTGGCAAGTATTAAACAATGCTAACGAACCTTAGGAATATGGTCATGTATCAAATAAAGGTCACAATTGGGCAGGAAGGGTATCGGTGGCAATATCACACTTGAAATTGTGGCTGGAGAGAAATCACGTATGAGGCCCCAAGATAGGTTATAGCTTATCCATGTACAGCCCACATATAGTCTGATCATGGCTCGAAACATTCGAACAGGCAATGAGATTCATCATTCATGCATAAAGACTCATGTAAGCAGCTTTGTCAGCTAAAGATCGTTGCCGCTTTCATAGAGGCCTAGCAAGTTGAGACGGCTCTGTTCCGTTCATCTGAGGGGGACGCGATAAGTATAAACAACCGTTTTTACAGCCATTTGTCCCTGCTGTGCAGGGGTTAGCTTTTCTTGAGGCAATGTAAATGGCCAGATGCCCTTCCTGACGCCAACCCTGGTCGCCTCTTACGACACACAGGGATATGGTACACCTATTCTAACCGGGGCATACACCGGGACAAGTAAACTGGTACTCATTTTGCCGACCTCGGAAGGATGACAGGCTGAGTCAACTTCCTGACGTGTTAATTCAGCGGCCAACGGGGCTTGAACTCAGGACCTTAGGATCCCAAGCCAGCCACCCTAACCACAAAGCCAACACCAGGCTTGGACGCGATAAGTATAGAATGTTTTAATCACGTCGAGTTTCCACGAAACTTCTTCCAGTTTAACAGCGACCATTTAAAAATGTAACAAAATGTTGAACAGCATTGACTGAAATGTTTGTGGTTATATAAATTTTTACGTCTGGAAGGTATGCCCCATGAAAGCCATGATAACCTATTATACACCTGAACATGGAGTTCATGCAAGGCACAAATCTCTCTTGGGGATGGGGGAAGTTAAATCGCTACAACCTCTGTCGTGTAACCCTTAGTAACCCTGCCAAGTTTGCTTGCGATTGGATAAATAATGACCGAATGTATCATGGTCATAAAACAGTCAGACAGACAGACAGCAAATTGCATATTTTAATAAGATTATGAATTATGCATGAACAATTTTTCCAAATGAACTTTTTTTTTATTCATAACTAAACAGATCAAACTAAACACTGTTATAGTTGAAGGTTACATGTCAGGAATACCCATAAAAAAAACATGTTCAAATCAAAATTCACTGGTTGTAAAAGTATTCAGCCCCTTAGGTCACGACTTGGTGGAAACATCTTTTACAGCAATGACTGCGATGAGTCGTTGTGGGTAGGTCTCTACGAGCTTTGCACAATGAGATGGTGAAATATTTCCCCATTCTTCACGTGAAAATTGCTCTAATTCAGCCAAGTTTGATGGGCATTGTCGATGGACTGCAATCCTCAAGTCTCGGCATTAATTTTCAATGGGGTTCAAGTTAGGACATTGACTGGGCCACTCAAGAACATTTATTTTCTTCTTATTGAGTCACTCCAGTGTGGCTTTCGCATTGTGCTTCGGATCATTGTCCTGATGAAACGTGAATCTCATACCCAGTTTCACATTCATGGCTGACTCAAGAAGGTTTTCATCAAGGATTCTCCTGTACTTTGCACCGTCCATTGTCTCTTCTATACAGACAAGCTTGCCAGTCCCTCCTGATTAAAAGCAACCCCACAACATGATGCTGCCACCATCATGATGGACAGTACGGATGGTGTTGACTGGGTGATGTGAAGTGTTAGGCTTGTGCCAGACGTAACGCTTTAATTTAGACCAAAAGTTAAATTTTAGTCTCGTCTCCCACAAAACCTTTCCCCACCTTCCTGCGGCATCATTAAGATGCTTTTTCACAAGCTCCATACAAGCTTTTAGATGCGCCTCTTTCAGTAATGGTTTGTCTTGCCACCTGTCCATAGAGGCCAGCTTTGTGAAGGGAACAGGACATTGTTGATTGATGAAGACTGACCTCCATCTCGAATATTAAGCCTTGCAGATCTTTCAAAGTCATCGTTGGATTTACAGTGACATCCCAAACCAGTTTTCTGCTTGCCCAGTGCTGAGTTTGGATGGGCGACCTGATCTGGGTCGAGTCTGGGTGGTATGATACGTCTTCTACTCCTTTATTATGGATTTCACCGTGCTCAAAGGGAATATGAGCGACATTGAAATCTTCTTATAACCCTCTCCTGAATGATGCTTCTCCACCACTGTGTGTCTGACTTCTTTGGAAAGCTCCTTGGTCTTCATGTTTGCCTTGTTGTTTCAGCAAGTGAGTTGCATCTTAAAACTCCTTAGATAAGTGGGGAGCTTAATTTTAAGTTAAATCACTGATTACATACAGGTGAAACCTATTACACTCATTTTGAACCTTTCAAACAAATATTTTTCTCCTGTAAAGTGATTTAGGGTTAATTAGGCAAAGGGTTTAAATACTGTACTTATACAAGTGAGAATCATCTGTCAATTTAACTTATTCACATTTTATCTGCATTTTTTTGGAGCTTCATTGCTTTGGAGTAGTTCGTGAAGACTCTTGATATTAAGTTTGATTTGAAAGCATCATGAAATAAGCTCAGCTGTCATCAAAATGTGAAATCTTTGGAGGGAGGGTGAACACTTTTGCAGGCCACTGATATGCAATCTCATCACTTGATATCCTCAACATTGTGATATTTGTATTGTACGGATTACATCTCAACTTTAAACATTTCTGTCTCACAGCTGTTGTCTCTTAGTTTTGTATCCATCCAAAATTAATTTTAACGTTTTCTTCTTCTTCTTTGTTTTTTTTTGCCTCGCCCGTTCCAGAAGGGCCAGAAGATGCTATTGCAATGAGTCTGTGTGAGCATGCGAGTGTGCAAGCAAATCAACTTCGATATAGATTGTTCCTTCTTAGATCTAATGTAATCTATACACTCTGGTGACACACTGAAGATAAAACATTTTTCTTGTTTATTTTTAATTTTTTCAATAAAATGATTTGAACAAAGTTGTCCAATTTAGCCATAGCAAGTGAAGATTGCACAGATTCTGTGTGGCATTTGTAACGGCAGCAAATTGCGTGTTCGAAATGATATTCGCAGCATTTCTTTCAGGACTTGCAGCGCAACTCAGACCACGGGCTTGACAGCACGCTTAGGTGGCATGAGCAAAGTTCAACAAAGTTACCCGAGTTGACCAGAAGTTGTTTTTTTTTTCTCTCTCTCTTTAATTTCAATGTTGATTATGTCCAATTTAGCTGTGCCCGTTCCTGGGGCTGTGTTTCCAGTCCACAGTTTGAACCACTGTAATAAATATATATATATATATATATATATATATATATATATATATATATATATATATATATATATATATATATATATAGTTTATTTTAAGGTGTTAAAAAAAACAAAAACACATCACACACAAGCAACTTGGTGAAGCAATCAAACAGGGTTGTAAATATAATGCACAAGTCATGGACAAAAAAAAATGGAAACACCTGGGTAAATGAGGGACACCAAGTAATGGCTTCTACACAGGTGTGACCTAAGGTTTAATTAAGCAAGCAACATCCCAGCACGCTTAGGGTCATGTGTAAAAATGCTTCACAGGCCTAGTTGCCTGTAATTATGCCGAGCATGGCTGCAAGAGAAGACCCCTCACCCCCTCCTCCCCCAATGCCCCCATCCACAGAGCATGTGTGGATCATGACACTGATGTTATCCATATGTTATGGCCTTCTCAGTCACCAGATGTGAACCCAATCGAGCATTTATGGGATATTCGGGACAACGCCTGAGACAGCGTTTTCCACCTTCATTAAACAGGTGTGAGTTCATCAACTTTCTCGTGGAAGAATGGTGCCGCATCGCTCCTGCAGAATTCCATACGCTGGTGGACTCCATGCCACAGCGCATACAGGCCGTCCCGGTCGCACGTGGTGGCCCAACGCCCTATTAAGGGACTTTACATTGGTGTTTCCATTCTTTGTCCATGACCTGTATAATCCATTTCATTGTGCTCTGCATGGTTTCTATTGCTCCTCTCTACCTCAGCCACTTAAGGTGGAAGGAGGCTGTGTTTTCACACGTTTGTCCGTCTATGATCAGGATATCTCAAAAGGCTGTGGACGGATTCCGACAAAACATGGTGGGCAGGTTGAGTGCGTGACAAGGATGATACGATTAGAAAGCAAATTAAAACACACTACAAGGTATTTTAATTGACAGCTTGGTGCACTGTAAGGTTAGTGTCCCGATTGCTATACCAACCATGCACTCGGATGAGCAGAGCTCAAAAAGCAACGGGGCATGCATGCATTATTGAAAACAATCATAAATTATTTAGCAAATTGTACTTCAGTTGCCAATAGGCATAAGAGTGAGACGCAATAAAAGTAAATGTCTCGTATCTGACGTTCAAAATTTACAGTCAACGACACGTAGATCCGTACGGGCCTTTTCTCCGTCAATTCAAGATGGGAACTTTTCTGTGCCAGAACAAAGCTCCATGGTCCATCGTACCAGGCATCATTAGTACTTTTCCCTTTTGAGGCTTTGCAATAACACCCACACATCGGAGCCTTCAACAGGGAAGGTTTGGTCAATCATCTTACATGGTACCTTCCTTTAACCAATGCCACAAAAAATCATATTGAGGTTGGTACCGTCGAACTGCAATTTGTGTTTAAACATTTTTATATCAAATATCACAGCAATAAATAAAAACTGCACGTGTATGGTGTTCACTACGACTACCTCTATCTAAAGCCATGTATTCAGCTGAGTAGTTGGATCAAAAATAGCACTATGTGGGACAAGTGACCGAAATCTCTCGACAGAAGGTTGTACCTTGCATGAACGGGCTTACAATTTAGTCATGTTCGTCAATTTTGTGTGCATAAAATGCCAAAATCCGAACCTCTTCCGTATTCCATTGGAGAGTTAGGTGGCCCTTTACAAAGCAGAAAAGGGATGGTTGCTGCTGCAGCTCCACTAGATCTCCCCCCCCCCACAAACCAAACCCAGAAGCCTCCCAATCCAAACCTACACACAATGTCTCGTCAAGCTCAATCCCCCTCCCCCACCTACAGCGTCTCGGGGTCATGCGCGAACTTGTACGTATATTACAAGAAAGACAAGGATGTCACAACATATTCATTACAATCATGACATAATTGTACAAACACATAACATAACTCATTACAAAGAGACATAATCACCAGCGCACAGTATCAGGAAGAGCACCTGGGACTGCAGCATCATGAACTGCATGCTCTGATGGGAATGCCAAAGAGGCCAAACAGTCAGTACGAATGGGTTTTTGATGCATTTTATTCGGTAAAGAAGTGTGAATTTTTTTGGTGAAATTCCACTTCTAAAAACATAATGTATCCAATACGGTAGTGAATATAATTAATGTTCCTCTTAAAAAAAACTCTGGGGGTTAGTGCTATCTAGAGCCCTTGTTAATTAGACATATGTAGTTTGTCTTCTGACATCACAAGGGTGAGCGACAGAAGGCTTTGGCCAAAGAACTGGGAGGCATGAACTTGGACAGCGTACCACCATATCATGGCCGACTCTTTCCTAAATTCAGAGAGGGACATGTCTCCAAAACGTTCACGAGTGGGTGTAAGCAGATGAGATAGCCAACTTAATCTCATTCAACTGTTACTACACACTCCTATACAACACTTTGCCTGAATACAACAGTTTATAGTCTGCTGCTATTGCAAATCTATTCCAGACGAAACAACGAGGAGGAATGTTTGCTGTCACAGAGGCACCCGTACAATATCCAATGTACTTTTTTTTTTCTTATAGTACAGTTGTACATAATACAACCACCAAGAACTATACAAGGCCATTCAAGAGAGGAGGGTGCAAATTGCTGGAAAGCTTGGAAAGTGAACCCTGTATTGTCAAGTTTAATGTATTATCAAATAGAACTTCCATATTGTTTTTGGTTCGAGGGTTCGGCAAGTTTTCTGAATGGCCAACATAGCCACGTCTATGGGATGAGACAAAGTCAGGAAAGGTGTTTTGTGCTCTTTAAACAAATAAAAACTGTGACTTCACGAGAATGGAGCAGTCAAAATTAATAACGATTAACAATTAGTAACTGCATGATGTGCTCATTCATTTAGCAGTTGGTCAAAATGGTGAGCATGGCCAAACTGTTCAATGAGCAAGTGCAAGCGATAACATTTGAGACAAACACCAAGAAGCTAAGACAATGACTTCATCAATAACATAACTACAGCAGAAACCCAACTGTTGTTGTTCGTCTTTCGGCTGCTCCCGGTTAGGGGTCGCCACAGCGGATCATCCATTCTGATCCGAATACTGATTTGGTATAGGTTTTATGCCGGATGCCCTTCCTGACGCAACCCTGGTCACCTCTTACGACACAGGGATAAGGATTGTGTTTCGCCATGATTCTGGGCTGCCCTACACCCTCTCATAGCCCGTCCTCAAGCGATCCTCCAACCCAAGCCTCCGAGTAGCTGGATTACAGGCGCACGCCACTACGCCCGGTACAGCAGAAACCCAACGACACATCACCAACTCTGCTCGACAGCAAACAGTTTTACATTCCTACCCAGGTCATACAGAACTAGAATGACACTCGGGAGCGCATACCTCCGTCAAGCAGAACAGTTTACGTTTTATATCCCAATGATAGGCCAGATCCGCATCCACACCATGACCAAAATCGAATCGGCTTGTTCTTGTCACCGAACCAACTTATCTATCTAGTTTCGTTCAAATCCGTCCACAATTTCTTGAAATATCATGCCGGCTGGGTCTGTGTGGCATTTGCAACGGCAGCAAATTGTTTTCTTTTGCATTGTTCATGCATCGTTTTTGGCTGGGTCCAGCTTCATTATGTCTTTTTCTCAATGGAAAATTTAATAACTCACACAGCTAACCATTATATATATATATATATATATATATATATATATATATATATATATATATATATATATATATATATATATATATATATATATATATATATATACAGGGTGTCCCAAAAAAATGTACTCATATTTTAGCTCCTCATAACTCATTGAATTTTTCTTTTTTTCACATCAAATTGACCCTAATAATGGCAGAAGTACGACTCGGTATTGAAGAAAGAAAATTTATCAAAAAGTGCTACTGGAAGCACGAAAACATCATGGAAGTGCAAAGACAATTTAGAAGACATTTTCACAAAGATCCACCAACACGACGCACCATTGCTCGCATCCGAGATAAGTTTGAAACGGATAGAACTGTGCATGACGTCCATAAGGAGCGTGCAGGAAGACCACGGTCATCAACCACCCCCGCAAAGGAAAATCAATTGCTGGAAACCCTCCACCGATCCCCATGGAAATTTGTACGACAAATGGCTCATGAGACAGAAATCCCAAAATCAAGCGCCCATCGCATTTTGAAGCGAATTAATTGGAAAAGTTACATTCCAAAATTAATCCATGCTCTAAATGAAGACGATCCTGACTGGAGAGCTGAATTTTGTGTGTGGTACCTGGGCAAATGCGAAGAAGATGCAGCATTTCCATCCAAAATTGTTTGGAGCGATGAGGCCAGCTTCAGGTTAAATGGCTCAATTAACCGACACAATTGCACGTACTGGGCTCCTGAAAATCCGCATGTTACTATGGAACACCATTTAAACTTACCAGGGGTTACTGTGTGGTGTGGAATATCAGCATTGGGCATCCTTGGGCCATTTTTTTTGACCAAACTGTCACTGGGGATGTTTACTTAAACTTGCTGCAGGAATCCGTCGGTCCACGTGTCGAAGAGATATTTGGTGGCGAAGAGATTTACTTTTATCAAGATAGAGCACCTCCCCACGACCACCGTGATGTCAGGGCCTATCTCAAAGCAACTTTTCCGAACAGCTGGATTGGGGGATTAATTAATTGGTAATGGTAATGGAACAGCTGGATTAATTGGTAATTTCTGAGGCTGGTAACTCCAATAAACTTATCCTCTGCAGTAGAGGTAACTCTGGGTCTTCCTTTTTTGTGGCGGTCCTCATGAGAGTCAGTTTCATCATAGCGCTTGATGGTTTTTGTGACTGCACTTAAAGAAACTTTCAAAGTTCTTGAAATTTTCCAGATTGACTGACCTTCATGTCTTAAAGTTTGATTGATTCCTCTTTGCTTAGTTGAGTTGTTCTTGCCATATTATGGATGATGACAGCACAGACAAAATAATGGTCTTTTAACAAATAGGGCTATTTGCTGTATACCTACCATACCTTGTCACAACACAACTGATTGCCTCAAATGCATTAAAAGGAAAGAAATTCCACAAATTAACTTTTAACAAGGCACACCTGTTAATGGAAAAGCATTCCAGGTGTCAGGTCAGACATTTAATGATACCTGCATGACTGGAACTGATAGGGATGGTTATGAGACGTGTGTTGGTCCCCGTGGGTCAGGAACTATGAATCAGAATAGCACTAAGTTCCTTGACTTTGCAAGAAGTCATGGACTTAGGGTGGCTAGTCCATGGTTTCAGCGACCCACAAGCTCATCGCTGGACTTTGTATTCCAACGCTGGCGGTGTGGCAAAGGAGATTGACCACGTCCTCATTGACGGTCGCTGGAGGATGATACAGAACTGCAGGGTCTACCGGAGTGCTCAGTACCTCAATACTGACCACTGGCTTGTTGGAACAACTCTGAAGTTGCACCTTAAATCCAGGAGAATGGTACCATCCCAGCCTAGGCTGGATTTTGGCAAGCTCAAGGATGAGAGGGTAGCTGAGGAGTTTGCGAACAAGCTGAGTGGAGATTTGTGAGATCTGAGTGCTTTGGGAGGTCCTGAAGAGTTGTGGAGTGCCTTCAAGACCACCGTCCTTGATGTTGCCGGTGGATGTCATGAAACTCACCTGAGGGCGAAGAAGAATTGTCTCTCAAGGGACACTGGATACCATTGGCCAGAGTCGCAGGACCAGGCTGAATTGCAGAGCTGAGCTGTTCAGGGAGCTGAGGCGTAAAACTGTACGTGCGCTAAGGGTGGACAAGGAGGCCTATGTGCGAGGAATCTGTGAGGGGGTAGAGCATCACCTGTGGTCAAGTGATTCTCGTCCTGGTTGTAGGGGAATTCACGCATTGCGTTCATCCAAGCCCATCCCTCAGTGTACTGCAGTTAGAGCAGAGGGTGGTAGGCTCTTGACAGAGGAGTACGAAGTGAAGGCCCGCTGAGCCGGTTACTTTGAACGGTTGTACCAGGCTGATCCACCAGCTGTCGAGTTGGACGTCAGGGGTGTTACAATCCCTGTTGCTGACCCTCGAATCAACTGTGGTCCACCTCCGCTTGTGGAAACACAGGCTGCGGTGAACCGGTTGAAATGGGGTAAAGCTCCAGGGATCTGTGGCATCCATGCTGAACTTCAAGGCTGGTGGAAATCCTGCACTCGTGTCGTTGCATACAGTTCTGTGCTCTGCCTGGAACACAGTCATCATCCGAACTGACTGGAAGAGGGGCCTTGTTGTCCCTCTCTGGAAAGGAAAGGGTGATCGCCAAGACGGCAACAACTACCGAGGGGTGATGCTGCTCTCAGTGCCGGGCAAGGTCTTTGCTCGGATAATTCTTGATGGGGTTCGCCACCATCTGCTTGAGCACCAGCATCTGGAACAGTCAGGCTTTACACCAGAGGTCAACGATCGACCGTATCCTTGCTCTTCGGGTCCTCACCGAACGCAGATGAGCGTTTCGGCAGGGGCTGCCTGCAGCCTATGTTGATCTCTGCAAAGCGTTCGATTCAGTGAATCGGGATGCCCTCTGGAGGATTCTCGGTCTTCGTGGGTGCCACCATAACTGATCGATCTGATGTCTGAACTCTACTCTTAGTGGGGCAGATAACAGCAATTTTTGAGAGGAATCGTGCAAATGATGATACAAGCATCAAATTTGGCACATTTGTTCTCCAGGGGATTCTAATCAAATCTGCCTGATCAGCCATTTGAAAATCCAAATTTTGAAAAATTATAAATAAAATAAAAACTTCAAAAAAGTCAAGATCACGAATCAATGTTGGATGCTCGCTGAGATTGGTGAATGTTTCAGAAACATCATCAAAGACGTTCCAAGTCTGCCATGCAGTTTTCTTCCCTTTACCGCGGAAGGCAGACACGACGTCACATCCAGTGAACGCATGGAAGTATGGGATCCCTCTTGCTTTCTCAGGCCCTATTGCAGAAACTACCTCATGGACTGGAATCCATCGCGCCTTGGCTCCTTGGCCAAAGGCAATCCACATGTTCTCAAGACCTAGTTCCTGTAAGGATGGCAGTACAGACATTGCTGTGACTCGTACGTCCGTGTCATTAGCCTTAATGATAATGGACTTGCTACCATCCGTCGTTGCATCCCTGGCGTGTACAAATATTCAAATGTCAGCTTCTTCATGACAACGTGGAGACACAGCATCCAGTGGCTTCCCTGTGTTGCTCATGGCATCTTCTCCTTTTGTGACAATGACTGTGCTTGTCGTCTGTGCTTCACATCTTTTCCGCAAGGAAGTGAAACAGCTCAGTCTTGTTGCTGTCATCTCGAAGAAAGCTTCTCCAGTTACTTGGGGTCTTACTGGTTCCTGTCACTCTTCTTCTGATTCCTTGCCCCCTTTTCGACCTTGCCTCGGACTTCAGACTTGACTTCTTGTACACATCAAACACTACGTCCACCCTCTCGTACCTGGCACCATAGGATTCCACATTTGGGATGATGTCTTCTTTGGCATAGTCATCAAATATCTTTGAAGTGCGTGGAGGTAGGGCATTGATAAGTGCTGAGCAATCAATGATGACTGCATCTCCCCTTGGTTCTCTGTCCGGGATGTTTGTTCACTTGCGCTTCAAGAATTTCAGCCAGCTGTGACTTCAAATTTTTTTGAAGTTTTTATTTTTTTTTCAAATTTTTCAAAATTTGGATTTTCAAATGGCCAATCAGGCAGATTTAATGAGAAAGCCCTGCAGAACAGAAATGCCAAATTTGATGCTTGTATCATAATTTGCACGATTTTTATACAATCCACTACACTATCTGGTACTGAGAGTGCTGTGAGATGTGGTGGTACCATCTCTGACTTATTTCCAGTTGTTACTGGAGTTCGTCAGGGATGTGTACTTGCCCCCACACTTTCCAGCACTTGCATGGACTGGATTCTAGGGAGGATGTCGGAGATCAAGCTGCAGTGCATTGATTGGGAATGTCAAGGTCTCTGACCTTGATTTCGCAGATGATGCAGTCATCTTTGCGGAGACTTTAGATATCCTTTTGGGGGCCCTCGAGGTGCTGAATGAGGAGTTGGAGCCGCTGGGATTACGGGTTTCCTGGGTCAAAACTAAGATCCAGGCTTTCAATGACATATTGGATGCTGCTGTCCTGTCTGTGCCTGTTTGTGGGGAGCATGTTGAGGTCATGGAGTGATTCACTTACCTTGGCAGTGATATTCATGTCTCTGCTGGCTGCGAGTCAGAGGTCAATAGACGTCTGGGTCAGGGCTGGGGAGTCATGGATTCACTGGATAATTCACTGTGTGGGAGGATGAAAATTCGAGTCTTCAGGTCCTTGGTGCTTCCAGTTTTGCTCTCTGGATGTGAGACTTGGACTTTGACCAAAGATCTGAGACAGAGACTTAATTCCTTTGGTACCAGGTATATTCGGAGAATCCCTGGCTATCGCTGGTCAGACTTTGTGTACAATGAGCGGTTGCTGAGAGAGACTCAAATAAGATTTGTTACCTGCATCGTTTCCTGCATTTCTGACGCTGATCCTGCTCACCAGATTCTCTCAGCGAGGGAGTCTCATGAGTGGAGGAGGCCAATGGGCCTACCACGTGCCTCGTGGTTGCAGCAGGTTGATCGGCATCTCAAGGAGATTGGGATGGGCCAGGCATCTGCCTGGGGGATGGCTAGTCGGAGGCCCCTGGAGTACTGGCGGAAAGTGGACGCAGCGACGCGCTGCTCTGGCGCATGCTCCCATACCTGACCTGATTCCAGGTGACTACCTCATGAAGCTGGTTGAGAGAATGCCAAGAGAGTGCAAAGCTGTCATCAAGGCAAAGGGTGGCTACTTTGAAGAATTCAAAATATAAAATTTACTTTGATTTGTTTAACACTTTTTTGGTTACGACATAATTCCATTTGTGTTGTTTTACAATTATGATGTCTTCACTATTATTCTAGAATGTAGAAAATAGCAAAAATATAGAAAAGCCCTTGAATGAGTCAGTGTGTCCAAACGTTTGACTGGTGCTGTATATATATTTTTCTCAAAAGAAAATTAAATAATTCACATAGCTAATCATTAACCTCCGCCATCGAAGATCGGAGGTTACTGTTTTCACCCATTTCTGTTTGTTTGTTTGTTTGTTTGTGAACAGTATTACGGAAAAACTCCTCGACAGATTTCGACGAAACTTGGTGGGGGATTAGATATGGTCCAAGGATCATGCCATTAGATTTTGGACTTGGTCCAAAATCCAATATGGCCGCTATGGCGGCCATTTTGAAAAGATATTTTAATTTTTTATTTTTTGCATTTCTACATGTTTTAAGTGATTTCCAACCCCCCCCCCCCAAAAAAAAAAAAATTGTTCGAGAAAAAAAATATTTTTGCAACCTTTTTTTTTTCAACAAAATTTCGATTTTTTTTTTTTTTTTTTGCATTTCTACATGTTATTAGTGATTTCCAACAAAAAAACATGCCAAAATTATAATTGTGGCTGATTTTGGAACTTCAGGTGGATATACCCACGTAAAATCAATTTCTGTCTCAAAGAATCTAGTTATGACGAATGAATTGAGTATGTAAAAGTTTAAAGTAAAAGGGAAAGTAGCAAACTATATATAACTCTGTGAGCACCGTTGACGTCAAATTGAATGAATAGGCTATCAGGTTCACTAGAGTGACCTAGCAGTCAGTATTGGCGGCGGAGGTTTTGCACTCAACCGAGTGCTCCCCCTCAATATATATATATATATATATTTTTTTTTTTCTCAATAGAAAATTATATAATCCACAAAGCTAATCATTATATATATATATATATATATATATATATATATATATATATATATATATATATATATATATATATATATATATATATATATATATATATATATATTGGTTCACGAAAAAAATATTTTGACGAAAACAATAAGTGACCACTATATTCGTTATTGTTGTGTGTCTGTCTGTCTGTCTGTCTTTCTTGTTGGGTAGTCGATCGAGTCGGAAAAAATTTTTTCGAAAAATTTTTTTTTTTTTTTTTTCCCTTATTAGCAGTTTTTCCGTCGATATGTTTCTGTTGGGTAGTCGATCCAGTCGAAAAAAAAAGGTTTTTTATCTACCCTTATCAGTATTTACGTCGATATGTCTGTCTGTCTGTCGTCTGTTCGGTCGTCGATCTAGTCGAAAAAAAAAAATTCCAAAAATGTTTTTTTTGAGATTTGTTCTACCCTTATTATCAGTATTTAAAATGGCGATTTCAGTTAATACAATGGCGATTTCGATGAAACTTGGTTGGTAGGTTCATACCATGACCTAGTTGTGTGCAAATGAGAACCGTTGCTCTGGAGACCACCGTTGCTTCGCAACGGGACTTTGAAAATGTCTAATGAAACGGGACTAATGAAACGGGACAACGGGACTAATGAAAAATCATTAAAAAAAAATATTTTTTCGAAAATCAAAAATCGGGCCATGAGTGACTGTGGGCAGTACATTCAGCCATATTGTCAAAAATTTCCAGCCGCATCCTATGAAAACTGTCGGAGAAAATAGACTTTGAATGAACCCTGGTCGAAAACAATAAAAAAACGAAGTTCGTTATATCTCAGAGACTATGAGTCAGATATACATGAAACTGGTACGGTGGGTTCATGGTATGTCCTAGTTATGTGTGAGAAAGAACCGTTGCTATGGACCCCTCCGTTGCCTAGCAACGGCCGAAAGACCTCTAAATGTGGGGGTGTTTTAACGAAAAAACAATCTGCAGCATTAACCCTTGAAGCCAGAATCATGAATTTTCTTGTGCTTAATCCTCAGGTCATTCCCCATTGAACGGGCCCATCGCGTCAGATTATATTGGGTAGTCGACAACCCATGTCCGCCTACTGGCTTGTCTGTCTGTCCCGAGCATAGCTCCGTGGGTTTTGATCCGATCCTGATAAAATTTTGGTGGGAGGTTTATATCATGATCTAGTTGTGTTTTCCTGAGAATGGGCGTGGTGCGCCCATTATGGGCGGAGCCACGCCCAAAAAACATGTTTTTAGGGGGTAGCCGATTTCAATTTGCATCTTCTCCTTGGGGGTTTGTCGAATCTGACAGGGGTTTCGGTATTTGGTTAGCCCAATGGCACCTGCATAGCCCCACAGAGCTTGATTTTTCATTTCCGTCCCAAGGTCAAGGTCACAAGGTCACGAACTTAGAAAATTGCGAATTTTGACTTAAAAAGTTATCTTCTCCGAGGAGTTTGTCGAATCTGGCTGGGGTTTCGGTATTTGGTTAGCACAATGGCACCTGCATAGCCCCACGGAGCTTGATTTTTCATTGTCGTCCCAAGGTCAAGGTCACAAGGTCACGAACTTAGAAAATTGCGAATTGTGTTTTTAGTGGGTAGCAGATTTCAATTTGCATCTTTTCCTAGGGGGTTTGTTGAATCTGGCAGGGGTTTTCGGTATTTGGTTAGCCCAATGGCACCTGCATAGCCCCACAGAGCTTGATTTTTCATTTTCGTCCCAAGGTCAAGGTCACAAGGTCACGAACTTCGAAAATTGCGAATTTTGACATAAAAATCCATCTTCTCTGAGGGGTTTGTTGAATCTGGCAGGGGTTTCGGTGTTTGGCTCGCCCAATGGCACCTGCACAGCCCCACGGAGCTCGATTTTTCATTTTCGTCCCAAGGTCAAAGTCACAAGGTCATGAACTTAGAAAATTTCGAATTTTGACATAAAAATTATCCGACCGCCCAAACTTTGAGAGCTCGGATGACAATGTTTTTTATGCATAATCTTGAGGTCATTCCCCACCTAAAGTCTTGAAACCATTTTGCTGCATCTCGAACACCTTGCCCGTGGCGTTCCCTTCAAGTTTGTTTTTACGCTGATTTCATCAAAGTATGGATAATCCGAGGAGTGCGAAATGCCATATAGCCTATATGACGTTATATTGTTCCTGGAATGTTCCAGAGGAAGTTTTGCACCAAAGGTCATAATCCTTGACCTTTAAAATTCACAAAGGTCAAATTTTCAAAGTTGTGGGAATCGAACCGGGTTTTCGACCTTCTTCGACGAACTAACTCCAATAAGCTCTAGCACGTATCCTGTTTCCTTATTTCAATGTCCACAACGTTGTTTTGTGACCTTTAAAAGGTTATGCAAAGGTCAAATTTTTAAAGTTGTTGAACGAAACCAGCTTTTCGACATTTTGCAGCTCATAACCTGTCACTCGTACCACATCATGTTGATCATTTTTATAACTTGGTCAAACATTATCACATTGTCTCATCCTTGACTTCTGAAACAATCTACATCGTCAAATACCGCTCGTGAACCATCGTCGTCTTCAGATATATATATCAATAGAAAACTAAACAAGTCACACAGACAATTGTTTGCCCAAGACCAAACTGTAAAAAATGAAAAGAAAAATTCATCGACAGCAAAGGGAAATAAACACGACCACAGTAACAAAACCACAACATTTTTTTAACAGCAACTGTCTTTCACAATTATACATCATCTATCATCCCTCCACAATCTACATGGAGTACTACCGCACTCCATGATAATGCAATTTAATGAGTGCAACTTCTTATAATTGTTGAAAATGCTAAAAATGAGTTGCATGGGAATGGAGAGGATTTTCTTTTTAACAAGTACTCCACAAGGCAAGAAGATACCTGCATTTGTTTAACTTCCATTATCAGCCATCAGTCTCAAAAGCGATTACATCCATTCGAGAAAGAATGCAAAAACGGAATTTCAAAACAAACTTATAACTTACAAAGTAAACACACCTTTGATGGTACGTGCCTGCCTTCTAGGGGCTGACGTGATAGCTTAGGGGTAGCACCATCGAATTTGGGCTGTCTGGTTCAACCCCAAACTCAACCATAAACAATCACCCTGATGCTTTGGGTGTTTTGTTAATGCGTGCACTGTCCGGTGCCCCAACTGTTCATGATTGCTGTTGGATTTTAAACATCTCGCAGTGGATTTCACAAAAGTAGTTCATGGTGTATCCAACTGCTTTCATTAGGTGTGAAACAAGACTAGACATATGACTGCAACCGGGGACAAAAACTTGCTGCGATACCCAGATAATTGACCAAGAAGGGTGGCCAATCTAGTGAGGTAGAGAGAGAGAGAGAGAGAGAGAGAGAGAGAGAGAGAGAGAGAGAGAGAGAGAGAGAGAGAGACAGAGACAGAGAGAGACAGAGAGAGAGAGAGAGAGAGAGAGAGAGAGAGAGAGAGAGAGAGAGAGAGACAGTGAGAGAGACAGAGAGAGAGAGAGAGAGAGAGAGAGAGAGAGAGGGAGAGAGAGAGAGACAGAGAGAGAGAGAGAGAGAGAGAGAGAGAGACAGAGACAGAGACAGAGACAGAGACAGAGACAGAGACAGAGACAGAGACAGAGACAGAGACAGAGACAGAGACAGAGACAGAGACAGAGACAGAGACAGAGACAGAGACAGAGACAGACAGAGAATGTCACCTTCCCAGATTTCTTTCCCAATTGCACTTCATTTTCAAAATGCAGTCAATATTCAGGAACTTCTGCTTCTTTGCCACAACAAGGACCAGATTCCCAATGAGCATGACAAAGTGCGTCGTTTTGCCAACTTGTGTAAATGCAGAATACAGCTCATGTTAAATGTATTGCAGCTTTCTGTTTGAGGATGCGGCCATTGGAACATTTCATCATTCTTCCACAAATTTTGTTTTATTTGTATTCATTTCCTTTCAGTTCACCATTTCCACGAGGAAGCTTCCCAAATAAACCTTCAACCAAAATTGATGTGCTTAATTTATTCCTCAACTCTATATTAAACTGATTAAAGGAAAATGAGTTCCATCATCCATGATTTTGCAGGTGTGGTTAATAAACTTTTGAAGATACGAGATGACTACTTTGTGAACTTCAGTTTCTTGGCTTCAATATATGAACAACATTTTGAAAAACTTGTGATGTTTTATTTCCAAGCCAAACTGTTGCTTTATCATCCAGTTGGCCTGAACTGATAAGAGGATATTAAATAATACAAACAAATGTGACGTGGGATTTTGGGCGCAATATTCTGGAAATTGGTACTGAAGTTTCAAAGTATTTATCTTACCCCTTCCTCCCCACCCCCAACCCCTACCTTTTATTTCTTGGATGAGTATTTGGTGCAAACACTACAGGAACCTGGCAGAGCACTGCAAAGCTGCAAGCCAAAACAATGCTCAAGTCTCATGAAACTGAAACTTGAAATAAAAGGATGATGATGGAAACGTTTTGCAAACGCTTTGCTCTCAGCGTGCAACTCTGTTATGCACAGGCACTCACACGCACGCTATTTTCATCTGTTAAGCAATATGAAGGTTCATTCGGATTATAAGATCACATAATTTATGTATTACCTGGCAATTGGTCACAGCGATAAAGGAGTTAAAATCCAAAATATTAGCTTGATTGTTGGGATATATGAGACGATGAACCAAACAACGTCGCAAAGCATTGGAGCTGAAAGTTTACCAAATCTACATGCCCACATTTACATTTTCAGAATGTTTCGACATTGCTACGGAACAATGGAAAGGCAGCAGCACTATGGCATGAATGGCATGGCACGATGGAATTAGCTAGATATCAATTTCATCTTTAGCTCACCTGGACTTTAATCCGGTGAGCTGATGCGATCAAGCAGTGTCCATCGGGAAGTCAGTCAGTCAGTCAGTCAGTCAGTCAGTGAGCGAGTCTGTAAACACTTCAGTCATAATCGCTTGAATCAAACACATGATTTTTGATAAAACTTGGCCTCCAAAGCCAGACACTGATTGGGCATCCTCCATCGTGCCAAGTCCTTCCTTGGCACACCTGGGCTCCGATCTACCTACAAGGCTTTAATCCACAGCTCGATGGAGTACTGCTCGCCCCTCTGGGCTGGTTCCCCTCTTTCACATATTACACAGCTTGATGCCGTGGAAAAAAGGCCTTCAATATCATTGGAATCTCTTGTAATGAAACTGAGTCTATGGGTCTATCACTTCGCCATCACCGACACGTCAGTGGTCTCTCCATCTTGTTCTGGCTCATTTCTGGCTTTGCATTCCTCTGCCCTCACTGTGCTGCCCGTCTTTGTGTGTACGATATCTCAAAAAGTTGTGGATGGATTCGGATGAAATTTGGTGGACACATTGGGTGTGTGGTAAAGAGGAACTGATTCGATCTTGGTGAAGATCTGAATCAGGATCTGGATACGAGAATTATTTATTTTCTAAAGTGATTCTTCACCATTGAGAGATGAGGCCAAAAACGATGTAGTACTGGATAGCATGATATTTCAAAAATGTATTGGGCCCGAGATGTTCTCATGGATCAGGCATTACGTGGCGGAGGTATGTGCTCTCCCGAGTGCCCTTTTAGTTTGTTCTGTATCATAGCTCTTCCACGAGCCTTGAGCAAGTATTCATTTAAATAAGTAAAAATAAAAACAAAAAAAAGCTGGCCACAAGCTTCATATGTGATGCCTAATGAAGGAAGGTGTGTTGACCACATCAATATCTGCATTCATCATCAGGTTGAAATCAGGCCTAAAATGCTAAAAAATAAGAATCATAATAATCCTCCCCTCACCTACAGGGGCGTGCCATCACAAATCCCCACGCTTCCCACCTCAAGCAAAGTTAAAAGATGGCAAAAAAATTCCACGAGGAATGACCCAGTATAAAATTTGAGTTCATTTTTTTCCCCATTTTCTATATTTCTTACCCCTGAGGGCATGAACCCGAGTCAAATCCCCCAAAAAAATCATTACATACTTCCTGTATCCCTCCCAATGTTGAATGACTATACAGAAGTCTGGTGTTGGCTTAACAGTTAAGGTGGCTGGCTTAAGATGTTAGGGTCTTGAGTTTGAGCCTGTGTCCGGCTGTTGAAATAACATCAGGTGGGTCGACTCAGCCTTTCATCCTTCTCAGGTCAGAAAAATGAGTACCAGGTTACTCGTAACAGGGGCACTGCATCAGTGGCACAGCCATGCATCCAGAAAATGATGCAACCAGCAGCCGAAGGCTGCATACGAAACAACAACATTGCATACACAAAGTGTCGTTTAAATTTTTTTTTATGTGCCCATAATTGCATTTTCCGGAATTTGACCTTTCAACTCCACCAAGGGGGTGGGGCCAAATGACACTGCTCTTGCACCTCCGTGACATATGGTGATCATAATGACCATGTTTGGTGATTTCTGCCCAACTGTTTAAGAGGAGAGTATGTGACGGACAGACAGACAGACAGACAGATAGAGCCGATTACAATGTCTGCCCATTTGTTTTCAAAAAGCGTGGGGGATAACATCCAGCGCTCTTCATTTTATGACCAACATACCCACCGCCAATGAATATTGCAACTTACTTTTTGTTTGTTTGTTTTAAGCACCGAATAAAGACTCCAGGAGTATTGCGAGATACGTCACTACAAACAGCAAGTGGTACAAAGATGATGGCGAATCAGCAGTGATACCGTCATCAGAACAAACAAAGGCTGAACCTGTTTATAAAAAAAAAAAAAAATTCCAAACTGTCTCTGTCTCGACAACCAAGAGATTTTATACCTGCATGAAAAACAAAACACTTTTGTTGCTTCTAAACTCACAGGGACAACTTACTCCAATAAACTGCAAAAAAAAGCCACATTATCCAGGGCAAGAAAATTCATAACCACACTCGGTAGTGGAATGGTTAAGAGCATCCGCTCCGGGTCTGGGAGGTTGACGGTTCAAATCCCAGCCGAGTCATACCGAGCACGAAAAATCCCCAAAAGGTTGGCCATCCATGGGGGAGGAGTAAATTCCTCCTTGGGAAATGCCGCACTGAGTGCGGTGAGAAAAGTGGCGCCATTGTTGTGTCGTCGATAGGAAGTGTCGGCACTTTCCCCAAGCTCAGTGGTTGTGTTTGTGTTGACAAACAGTCCTGTCTCGTGTATTCGCCTGAATGTCCATGCGTGTGAGATGTGTGTGGCAGCTCCACTACGAGCGTCAGATGCTGCAACAACAAAAAAAAAAAGAAAGTAAAAAAGACCTCCAATTAAGTCTATTAAAGTTATTATGAGGAAATTGTTGTCAAACATACTGTTGTTCAACGAACACCAACCAGAACAAATAAGAAAAAGTTTGAAGCATCAGATTATGGAAAAATGATAGCTCCGCTAAATGACTTTTCGATCAATGAATACATGTTGTGGCTTAAAAGAAAGCTGGAAGCTTCCTAAATCATCACAATCTTCCAAACTGCTATGCTTGCATCGACACAGGGCACAGGAAGAGGGTCAAGCTGGGCAGAAGTCAGGAAGGAAAAGGAAATGCCAATGAAGCATCACAAAGTGAACATGAAGCAAGGAAAACATATCTCTAAGCTTCGATATGCAGTACGCTCACCCAAGAGCTTGCATTCATACACAAGGCATTAAATTACTCCATACGAGGAGGGGAAGGAATTAGCAACGTCCTCTCCATAGTCAATAACGGCTCTGAAGAAGCTCTACCATACCATGACATACTTGAAATAAGCTACAAGAGTAGTGCCCACAAACTTTCGCCAATAACGATAACGGAGTACATCTTTAACCACACTCGGTGGTTGTAATGGTTGCAACGTCTGTTCTGAGTCGACAAGGCCGATGGTTCAAATCCAAGTCAAGTCATACCAAACAGCTTGAAAAAAATGGTACAGGCTGCTTCCTTGCTCGATTGATGTTCAGCAGGTAAAAACAGCTACATGTTGGAAATCAGAGAGCAGGCTTTGATTGTCTTTACGGCCTCTTCTTGTGTTTAAGTTTGCACAGTGAGACGGTGAAATATTTCTCCATTCTTCACATGAAAATTGCTATAGTTCTGCCAATTTTAATGGGTATTGTTGATGGACTGCAATCTTCAAGTCTCACCATTAATGTTAAATTGGGTTCAAGTGAGGACTTGAACTGCACAACTCAAGAACATCAATTTTATTATTATTCAGCTACTCCGGTGTGGCTTGAGCTTTGTGCTTCGGATCATTGTCCTGATGAAATGTGAATCTCCTATCCAGTTTCACATGCATGGCTGACTCAAACAGATTTTCATCAAGAATTCTCCTGTACTTTGCACCGTCCATTGTCCCTTCTATATTGACAAGCTTGCCAGTTCCTCCTGATGAAAACAACTCCATAACATGATGCTACCACCACCATGATGGACAGTAGGGATGGTGTTGACGAGGTGATGTGTAGTGTTAGGCTTGCACCAGACATAATGGTTTAAATTTAGAACAAGAAGTTCAATATTGTCTCATCTCACCACAAAACGTTTCTCCACATACCTGCAGTATCATGAATATGTTTTTTTTTTTCCACAAACTTCATACGAGCTTTTAGATGCGTCATTTTCAGGAATGGCTTCTTTCTTGCCACCTGTCATCCGATTGTCTCCGTTAATTTAACTTATGCACAATTTATCTGCAGTTTTTAGCTTTATCACTTTGGAGTACATTGTGAAGACTCTTGATATTAAGTTTGATTTGAAAGCATCATGAAATAAGCTCAGGCGTCATCAAAATGTGAAAACTTTGAAGGGGGGGGGGGGTGAACACTTTTGCAGGCCACTGCACGGAATATGACCTACACTTTATCCGATTGATTTCTCACAAGTGCTCTACAATCAATGAATGCACCGAGGTTTAATTAGCATGTCAAAAACATACAAGTGATACAATAAGCATTCCACAGCTGAGCAGCCCACACCACCCTCTACCCTGCCAATAGGTGAGATATGGCTGCCTGTACATAGATCACTGGGGAAATTGACTGGTTGCATTTGCTGCCTAATGGTGTCCTTATTTATTTTCCAAATGAAGGATAAAAAACAAATAATTAAATAATGATAGAATCAAATCTCAGTTTTTAGATCCTCGTGGAGGATCTCCAAGTCTTATTCACGTTGTTGTTCTTCATCTTCTTCTTATGGACTTTTTTGTTTCACAGCCGACAGTTTTCATCGAAACTTCCTGAAACTTGGCGTATATATGTAAAAATTCCCTGCACAGACAGTAACCATCTCCGATTTTGAAAATTCCTCCCAGAAAAAAAAGTTATGACGTCAAAATATCTCCGCTAATGGAAATCACCTAAAAATTATCTCCGAAACTAGGCAAGCTTTTTGAATTCTGTTTGTGGGAATCGAACAGGGCATTAGCAGAGATGAATAACCGCACATACGATACATCACTATGACATCATATCAATTATTATGACGTCATTCCTATTTTTTGCAATTTTGTGTTTCACAACCCAGAGTTTTCATCGGATCTTCGTGAAACTTGCCATGTATATGGAGAAAGCCCACGCGCAGACAGGAACCATCTCCGATTTTGGAAATTCTTCCTCGAAAAAAAAAGCTGACGTCATAATATCGCCGCGAATGGAAATCGCCTATACCATTATCTACGAAACTAGGCAAGCTGTTTGAATTTTGTTTGCGGGAATCAAGCCGGGCATTAGCACAGATAATTTATCGTAAACCTGATAAATCACAATGACGTCATATTCGTTTTTATGACGTCATCATTAAGAGGACGAGGATTTTAGCTCATTCGAGCTTGTTTGTTTGATTTGCAGTTCAATAAAGAGAAAAGCTACATTAAGGATGGCCTGTATAATGTTCCTATCTGTTTCTATTAAGGATGGTCATGGCCTCCATCTCTGCGACCGCCTTCGCTACCAATGGGCAACGTCATCCTCTGGGCAGACCTGTCCTGTGGGATGACTCTTATCAAAAGGGATTCGCCTTCAACCCAGACTCTACAGCTTACTTCTACGTCATGGTTAGTGGTGTGTTGGCCAAACAGTTCATGATGGTGCCACTGACAAGTGTATGGAACGCTTTCTGGGTGCCTTTTTGTGGCCGCAAGTCCTCCACTTCTACTTGGCCTCGCGTGTTTACAGGAGGCTTTACACGATGCAACCTTACTTTACTTTACACGATGCAACCAGCCTACTGCTCCTTCAAGGTTTATACTCTCACAAATATGAGATTTCAATTAGAAAGGCACTCAGTCAACTCATTGAATGTGAAGAGGATACAATGCATGAAGAGCAATGGAATGACGTAACGCAAATTACTCAAAGTCCCTAAGTCAAAGTCCACCGTAGACATGAGGTGAAACGCTTGAAATACGCAACTTTCAAAATGACGTATGAATGGCAACGAAGTCTTTCGTGCATGTGCAGTGTGTGCAATTTCATTTTGAGAAGAAGAAGAAGAAGAAGAAGAAGAAGAAGAAGAAGAAGAAGAAGAAGAAGAAGAAGAAGAAGAAGAAGAAGAAGAAGAAGAAGAAGAAGAAGAAGAAGAAGAAGAAGAAGAAGAAGAAGAAGAAGAAGAAGAAGAAGAAGAAGAAGAAGAAGAAGAAGAAGAAGAAGAAGAAGAAGAAGAAGAAGAAGAAGAAGAAGAAGAAGAAGAAGAAGAAGAAGAAGAAGAAGAAGAAGAAGAAGAAGAAGAAGAAGAAGAAGAAGAAGAAGAAGAAGAAGAAGAAGAAGAAGAAGAAGAAGAAGAAGAAGAAGAAGAAGAAGAAGAAGAAGAAGAAGAAGAAGAAGAAGAAGAAGAAGAAGAAGAAGAAGAAGAAGAAGAAGAAGAAGAAGAAGAAGAAGAAGAAGAAGAAGAAGAAGAAGAAGAAGAAGAAGAAGAAGAAGAAGAAGAAGAAGAAGAAGAAGAAGAAGAAGAAGAAGAAGAAGAAGAAGAAGAAGAAGAAGAAGAAGAAGAAGAAGAAGAAGAAGAAGAAGAAGAAGAAGAAGAAGAAGAAGAAGAAGAAGAAGAAGAAGAAGAAGAAGAAGAAGAAGAAGAAGAAGAAGAAGAAGAAGAAGAAGAAGAAGAAGAAGAAGAAGAAGAAGAAGAAGAAGAAGAAGAAGAAGAAGAAGAAGAAGAAGAAGAAGAAGAAGAAGAAGAAGAAGAAGAAGAAGAAGAAGAAGAAGAAGAAGAAGAAGAAGAAGAAGAAGAAGAAGAAGAAGAAGAAGAAGAAGAAGAAGAAGAAGAAGAAGAAGAAGAAGAAGAAGAAGAAGAAGAAGAAGAAGAAGAAGAAGAAGAAGAAGAAGAAGAAGAAGAAGAAGAAGAAGAAGAAGAAGAAGAAGAAGAAGAAGAAGAAGAAGAAGAAGAAGAAGAAGAAGAAGAAGAAGAAGAAGAAGAAGAAGAAGAAGAAGAAGAAGAAGAAGAAGAAGAAGAAGAAGAAGAAGAAGAAGAAGAAGAAGAAGAAGAAGAAGAAGAAGAAGAAGAAGAAGAAGAAGAAGAAGAAGAAGAAGAAGAAGAAGAAGAAGAAGAAGAAGAAGAAGAAGAAGAAGAAGAAGAAGAAGAAGAAGAAGAAGAAGAAGAAGAAGAAGAAGAAGAAGAAGAAGAAGAAGAAGAAGAAGAAGAAGAAGAAGAAGAAGAAGAAGAAGAAGAAGAAGAAGAAGAAGAAGAAGAAGAAGAAGAAGAAGAAGAAGAAGAAGAAGAAGAAGAAGAAGAAGAAGAAGAAGAAGAAGAAGAAGAAGAAGAAGAAGAAGAAGAAGAAGAAGAAGAAGAAGAAGAAGAAGAAGAAGAAGAAGAAGAAGAAGAAGAAGAAGAAGAAGAAGAAGAAGAAGAAGAAGAAGAAGAAGAAGAAGATGATTTCATACAGTGGTACACAAGAAGTCGTGGACAATCATGCGAGAGAAGGGTTTTCCAGGTCATAACATAATCTATAAAATACCACGTATCAAAGACAAATGGCAGTGGTGGTAACTACTTCAGTGCTTGCAAAACCGTTCAAAACCAGATAACAAGTCTGACAAGGATGCTATCTCTTCAACATGTACTGTTTTGTGAAAACTATGCAAAGAGCTCTTGATCAACTTGAAGGAACGAGCTGTAACGATCGGTGGATGAATAGCAACCATCCATCCATTGGGACCATACTCTGTGCAGAGCGTTTGTGCTGCCGAAGCAGTCTCCTTGGCTATTGGGAACAATCCTGGACGGGTCGCCGCTCCGATACAGCATACCAGCAAGCTGGCACTCATTTGGCCGACTTCGGAAGGATGACAGGCAGAGTCAACCCCACCTGGTATTAATTCAACTGCTGTGAGAGATTTGAACTCAGGATCCTCGGATGCCAAGCACACCGCCTTAACCATAAAGCCAACACCGGGGATGAATAGCAACCAACTTGAGGAAAGTGCATTAAGTGGTGCTATTGGGTAGCAGGCGAGAACAACTTCAGAGGCTTTTCGATAGAGCGAGTGAAGCACGTGATGCAACTGCTTACAACTTAAGGCGGACAAAACAACAACGATGGTCATCACAAAATAAAGACCAGCAGATGTAACAGTTACTGATGACAATAAGAAATATATACATTTGGAATATCTGTTCAAAAACAAGTAGGATGATAGTGTGGAGATAACAGGAGATTGGATTGGCCATGAAAGCGGTAATTGTGCTTACGTACATTCAGAAAACTCAATCAGGAACAGGACAAAGTTGCAATCAATGAAATAGCTGATATTCCGAAGAGCAACCTCTGGAACAGATTGCTGCGTGCTGAAGGAAACAACAACTACTTGTACTACTACTACGACTACCACCACTTTAACATCCCCAGTTATTCCTACCTTCTTGTGGGGTCGGCCCGGGGAACATTTGCGACAAATCTTTCAACTGAAGGTTCAACTGAACCTTCAGTTCAACAATGACGTTCAACTGAAGGCGTCAGGAATTTGAAATTTCTTCAAGGTGCCCCCTATAAATCACCTACTCTTCTCGAAAAAAACAAACAAAAAAAAACCATGGGATCTTTAACGTCCCCAAAAGACCAGTACTGCCAGACAGGTCCTTGGCTTGCTTTGCCCTGCATGTAAAACACCAAGGTGACAGTTTATAGCTGGGATGAGATTCAAACCTGAGCTGGACATCTCATAGATGAGTATGCATACCTCCAAGCTTTGCCCCACCAGACCTTGATGAAGGAAAGAGAACAAAAAAAAAAAAAAGAATACAAAGCTTTAAGCTATGGTGCTACAGAAAGCTAGGAAGAGCAAAATGGGTCCAAAGAAGATAAATACAAATGGGTTTTTACAACAGATTAAGGGATGAGACTAGACTGTTGGAAATGGTAGATGGACTTAAACAAGATCCTTAAGACACGTTTCAAGAAGACAGGGTTTCCAAAAAGACATGCTTAAGGAAGCAGGACATGCCACAGTAGATAAACAGTGAAGAACACTGGTACAAATGCAAAAGAAACTCGAAAACATCTCAAAATGCAAAGCCGTTCCACATCCACTTTGCACTCAAACTAAACTTGATGAAAACAACAGGTAAAAAAAAAAAAATTCCTGTCAATTTTACTAATTAACACTCTCCATATTCTCATTATAAGGGTTTGTTGGAGAAAAGCTTTTTGGTGGAGGTTTGGAGGAGAAAAGTGCTAAAACATCAAGGCCCCATGAATACAGGGAAAGGACTGTGTCTTTCTCAGCAGGGAAAATGATCAAAAGTGCTCAGGGCTTCTTCGGTAAACGCAGAGAACACCAGGAAATCGCAGCAGTCACATAAATGTAGAGGACAGCACAACGGAATACACGTCAATTATTTGAAGTGTGCAATCACAGACGAGTTGAGTTATCTGACTTCCTTTCAAAGCTCTTGATCTATCTCAGGAGTACCGAATTGGAAACTGTTGACAATAATCCCTTTTTCAGTCTCTCTTGGATCTTCATGCTCAATATTCTTAAAATAGCCTGGGATTGCACCTCAGAGATCAGTCAGGTGACCAAAACCTAATGTATAAAATAAGGGAATTGTTTGCACATATGTATGTCTGAAAACCAGAGAAAACAAGACAACTTGTCAATAAAAAAACAAAAAAAACACAGCTGGGCCAATCTCCACTAAACTCTGCATATGTGCTGAGTTCTCAGGGGGAACAAGTCTTACTAGTCATGAGAATAAATTTCCACTCTTGAAAAGTTATTTCATATGCAGCTTGTGGATACTGGTTGCATCATTTCTGCAAGCATGGCTGTGCCACTGATGCAGTGCCCTGTTACCAGTAAGCTGGAACTCATTTTGCTGACCTCAGAAGGATGACAGGCTGAGTCAACCCACCTGGTGTTATTTCAATGAAAAAAAAACAAAAACAGGGGCTCAAAACTCATGACCTGAACATCTAAAGCCAGTCAGCTTAACCGCTAAACTAACACCAGGCTACTCTTGAAAAGTATTTGTAGTTTGAGATGAAAAACCAAAATGAGATGCATTCCCATTATCTGCAGAATCAAGAGACCATAACAATGGTGGGTATTTCAAACTTGTGATAAATTGTTTCACTTCCTTAAAGTGGAGGAGAATTCTAATGAGTCAGCATGCCCCTCAGTTCACCTGCTCACGAAAGCAATTCTTCATGACTACATCAACTAAAATTCCCAATGCCCGCAAAAATAATTTGGGTGCAACAAAGCATGTACCAACAGCAAAAGAAATACTCATGAAGGGTCATGTTGCATTTTCCACAACCAAACAGATGGCACAACTTAGTGACTTTACACAAAATAGATGAACCTAGACCAGTCCAAGCAACACCACCACACTGTAACAAACCATTAAAACATGTGGTTCAGATATCAAGTGTCCCAAATGAAAACACACACAAACAAGTTAAACACAGCCTGATTGTGTCACATAACAAGAGACAGCTCGGTTCCCCCCACAGAAATGCATTCCTCCTATCAGGTTGCTTAGTTTCAGGAGACAGAAATCTCAGTGACCATTGAACTTTTGTAGCAGTGAAAGAAAAAAAAAAAGAAAAAAAAAGTGGTGCCAGGCACAACAAATCCCGCCCATTTAAGGCATAAAGTTATTTTGTGGATCAAATTTTAATTTGATACATCCTGAACCTGAATGTTGATTATAAGGAATAGAATAAGGAATATTTTAGTCTTAGTTTGAAGTCAATTAAACCATTTTTGACGAAGTTATGAGCAAAAAACGATTTTGATCTTTTTGTGACCTTGACCTTGACTTTTGATCCAATTGGACCCAAAAGTTAATTGGGTCATCCAAGGTTCATTGCCCACCTGTGGATTAAATTTGATAGTGATTGCTAAAGCCGTTTTTCCGTAAAGTTGCGAACAGACAGACAGACAAACAAACCGGACGATTACAATATCCCGCTCCCTCCCTCCGGGGGGCGGGATAAAAAGTTTTGACTTCATTAGCAAAGGGGTCTTGAATTGAAACGGTATTCAACGGTCAAAATTTGGTGATGAAGTTCTTCTGCGCAAGTAATAAAACATTCAACGACGTGGGTTATTTTTGCTATTTGGCCGCAAGTCAGTCAATCACTACATGGTGAATGGCAAAGGTGAAGGAATATGCTGTTACCACTCGAGCAGAAGAATATATTATATTAGTGAAAGTGCCAAGCCTTTGAAGCACCAACATTCCATTTTTGTAAGTGCCAAGTCTTTGAAGTACCAGCATCCCATTTTGAAGACACGAATTGGAGGAACAAAGAAATTTTTTTTTTAACTCAAACGTGTTCACTGTCATGTTAAATAGATAAATAAATAATTGAATTAATAAAAAGTCCTTTAAAAGTACAACTTGCTGTTTGGAAGCAAAAAAGCAAGTCTTCTGTGACTTTTCAAATAAAACTAGATATACATACATACTAGCAGAGGTAACCGCACCTTGTGCGGAAGGAAGTTAGAGCTTATAAAAAGAGGGCCAGGTGGTTTGTACAATTCCAATTAATTCATCGTATATAATTTAGCAGACCAATACAATAGATACAATACTTATTTTGAATAACAGGCAAAAACAGGAAATAATACGAAACAATAGGGCAATACTACACAATAATGACGACTCCACTGAATAATAATACAGGTATCTCCAGAGTGTTCAGGAGCTCAACTAGATACTGCACTGGCTTCTTGTTATTAAAGTTAATAATTTAATTTGTTGAAAATTAAATGTTATTATTATAAGTAACCTGTATGTTTGTGTGGTGGCACGGCGTTTATGCCTGTGCATGTGCAGACTGGGAACCCTGTACGTTTGAAAATATTTTCTTGCACCTGCATTTGCCAAGAGGATTCCAAAGGTATGCAATGTGATGGGGATACTACCGATGGGGCTGATTCCTTCAATAGGCAGGCAGAAATTACTTTACATACATCTACATCTGCATACATACATACAAACATATACATACACATACACATACACATTAGGCTGACAGGATGGCCTAGAGGTATGCCCAATCACCTCTAAACCACCTTCCCTAGGTATGAATCATGACCCAGTTAAAACTTTCATCCATGTAAGGTGATTCATCAATGTGTCTGCCGTTCCTCCGATGGACGTTAGACTTGGCATCCAGTCTGCTGACATTAGTTGGTGAATGTTAAAGATCCCACTGTGTACTTCGCGAAGAGTAAGCCAGCTATCGCCAGCACCATGAACAAATTACTAATTCCTGCCCTAACTACCGCTGAGAGAGGGATGGCAAATCACCCAGGATGACCATTGCCAATACACTGCTTTGGCAGCACTGATACTGTATAACAGAGTATGTTACATCAGATCGGATATATATTGTCACAGGTTTGGCGGCCCAAGTTAATCCTCTGACCCAAATTGTGGTGACCGGCGGTTAAAACCGCCAGCCTGGAAGGTCGAGTGGTCTTTTCCTTATTGAGAGGCAGACACGTTGATCCTTGGAAATTTTAACGTGTGCGGGAGGGCAGGGCACAATGTGGGTGTGACGGAGGCACAGAAATGGATGCACAGGGGGGTTTATACTCAAACCCCACGACAAATACACGGATACAGCTTCTTAAAATGGACACATTTAATGAAAATAGTCAAATATTTACAAAGGACAATAATGAATGCAATAATTATAAATGCGTGAGGAAACTGAAACTCGAAGTCGAGGCGCCTCTACACACAGACTTAAATACAGACAAAGGGAAACAAAATAAAAGAAAACCCCTCCTTTACTGTGGTACTTAGCTTGGCCCAGAGATGGTCTTTGTGGAACTTGGAATCGAGACACTTCTATTTGCACGTGGAGAAGCAGGCAAAATGACACCAAATCGCTCCCTCGAAGCGGGACAAACGTACGTCAGGCAATTTGTGAGCAGGATTCAACACCAAGGCTCAGAGAACCCGTGCAGCTGCTGCGTGCGTCGATCGTCCTCACCGACCCCCTATTTGACATACACGGGGCTCGGGGTCCATTCCTCATGACCCAACCAAGAACCAAAGACCAGCGTCTTGCTTCACCACGTGAGCCATATCGCCTCAACACGAATACAAGAATTGTGCCACCTTCTTCATGTGTCGAAGGAAAGCCAGCCGTAAAGCCCTGTTCTTACAGGCCATCTCCGAGCTACGTTGTTTCTCGACCGCGTGCGTCCATCATTCTGCACTCAACCGTTCCCCCTCCGAACTCAATCCTGACTCACTGACGTTGCCAAAACCCCGTTTCCTCCTCCGGGTCGTGGCTTGCTCGCACGAAACCCGGAAAGGCGGGGCCTCTGCCCACTCGGCGAGCTTCTGACATCACGCCCATCAATCATCAGCCTCGGGGGCATGACTTCACCAGCCGTCATCCCTGGAGGCGGGGCTTCTGCCTGCTCAGCACGTTTGGCTCGCTTGTAAATGCAAAAACGTAGGAATAGGTCATAGGGGAGGAAATCACATACTGGGGGAACTTATTCTTACTCCCTAGCTAATTAACACCACACCACCCCCGTGTGGTGACACAACACTTAAGCTCACAGTCTCCATACTTAATTACATTGAGATGGCTCCGACATGTCCACGGACCAAACAACTCTGTTCAATCCTAACTTTCCGATTAAATTCCTCCATCTACCCCCACAACTGTAATAATACGCACGCACGCACACACACACGTCATCATAATCATCATCATATACCATGCTCTCCATTAGAGCGTCGGTTCTGCTGAAGCAGTTTCTTGCCTTGAGATTATGATCCTTCATGGGTCTTCCACCACTCCGATTCTCTTACAAGAGTAAAAGTCTTTTATCCTTCCCTCTCAATATGCATTCCTCATGCGTCCCTTGCATATCTCTATATTCCAGGATACAAGCCTCCACATTTAATTCAATGCCAGTACAATTCAAGAGTGCCATGGAATGGGGTTGGATACGAGAAAGATTAGACATTCCAAATGGCCTTTCCCTTTAACTCTCGTTCTTGCTGATGAAAACATTTACCAACTGCATAGATTGGTTTTGTAAACATGCAGCTTCACTCCAAAATTATCATATGAACAAGAGGGTGTCAGTCGTATTATTCTCATGTGTTGTGATCTCCTCACTAAGAAATTTAACAAGTGATCTACGCCTACTGAGAAGCAAACTGGACTAACCAAAAAAGATATGAACTCTGAAAAAAAGGGATTTCAAACTTCAGGCTCCCACTTAGAACTGCAATAAACAAGCATCAGTATTAGGCTCAAACTTTTTGTGAAAAACTTCCATTAACACTAAAGTTACACTGACCTTGAAAGATGACTTTCGTGCACTTATCTCAATTCGACCCTGGATGTGGGATTGACGGCTTACTTCTTGGGAGGTCATGTATACCTTTATGACAAAACCTAACTTGCAGTTCTGAACTAATGATGTACTGTAGATTGGCTTGGACTCTGTAACCAAACACCAACCAATTCCTTTTTCTTACCAGCATGCCAAACTGTCCATCATCTCACAGCTTTGAGCATCGAATAGACTGTTCAGATATTCATTGCATATCAATGCAGCCAAACAAAGTACTTGCAAAGGTCTGAGTTTGCAAAAGCAAAAACCAATTGCATAACTCTTTCATATCATTTGTATCAACATGGAAGTTTTTTGGGGTCCCCCCTCCCCCCACCCCCCAGTTTCATTAAAAAATAATAATTTGGGGTTAGTATTGTTCCTTTGTTTCCATAACATTTGCAGTCCTCTCTCAGACCCTTTCAAATGAGTTACGTAAGAATAGATCCTGTTCCCTCATCTCCAATTTTAGCAAAACTGCCTGATGATGTCATACCTGTTAACACTCAATGCAAATCACAATGCTTACGAGACCATTGCCAACACTTTTTAGAAAGCTGTCAACAGAGCTATTTGCTACATGTCAGGCCAGACATGATGGTGTGATCCAATCAGCAAGACAAATGGTGGCATCATACTGCAACTTTCAGTCTTTATGTTCTACAACTAAATAATAAATTTGAAATACAACAAAATATATATATATATATATATATATATATATATATATATATATATATAATTAATTGACGTCTCCCATGCTCCTCAAGCCAAAACTGCTGCATAAAGCAACTATGAGGGCCTACACAAGCTAAGCGTTATATATTATTATTTGTATAATCCTAGCCACCTGGGTTTAGTTGATGAGATGAGAACTAATTGGCTATTCCCTCCATTCACAGGTGAGAGATGTGGGTGGGTCTTTATATATATATATACACATATATATATATATATATATATATATACATACATATACATACACGAGGTCCGTCTAAAAAGTAACGGGACTGACGTCACAGAAATTTTATTCCAAAAAACATATTGAAATCGCAGCTTGTCCCCTTCAAAATAGTTTCCCTCCAGTCTGTCACACTTGTCCATCCTCTTCTTCCACGCTTCGATGCATTCCGGAAGGGTTCTTTCTGGAATCCATCAGAGCTCCATCGTCATGGCTCTTTTGATGGCCTCCACATCAGGAAATCGGGTCCCCTTGATCAACCCCTTGAACTTGGGGAATAGGAAAATATCACAAGGGGCCAAGTCTGATGAATACGGGGGTTGCTCCAGAGTTGGCACGTTCCTCTCCGCCAGAAACTGTCAGATACTCAGGGCACTGTGAGCAGGGGCGTTGTCATGGTGGAGCACCCAGGCGTTGTTCTCCCACAGATCCCTCCTATTGTCCCAGAGTGGTCTCAGGAGGCGCCGGAGGATCTCCTTGTCCACGTATTGATTCCCTGTTTGACCCTGTGGTAGAAACTCGAAGTGGACAATGCCCTTGATGTCAAAAAACGCGATGAGTATCACCTTGACCTGCGACTTCGACATCCTTGCTTTCTTTGGTATTGGTGATGCCGGACTTTTCCACTAACGACTCTGCCATTTGTTCTCGGGATCGTATTCGAATATCCACGATTCATCGCCAGTAATGACTCTCCCAAGCAGGTCTGGATCGCGCTCAAGGTGCTCGATAATGTCTTGACAGACAGTGACTCTTTGCTGTTTCTGGTGCTTGGACAACAGCTTGGGCACCATCTTTGCGCACTTCGAGATTTTCAGTGATGATGCTCCAGACAGTGTCCTTGTTGATCGAAAGTTCCTCGGCAATCATTCGCACCGTGAGTCGACGATCTGCGCGCACCATCTGCTTCACATGCTCGATGTTGTCCACCGTTCTGCCCTTTAAGGTCTTCCAGACCGTGGATCGTCTTCAACCTCCTCCCGTCCCTCTTTGAACCTCTTGTGCCATTCAAATGCACATGTACGCGACATCGTTTCTTCCCCCTAGACTTGCTGCAACATTGCCAAGGATTCGGAAGGTGTTTTGCCAAGCTTGGCAAGAAACTTCAGATTGGCTCTCTCTCTACTCACGACGACTCAGACGAGACAACGTGTAAAGCATGACCTGTAAAAAAAAATATCACACAATGAGCGCAGTCAACCATCACCAATCATATATATTGCTGGAATGTTGCGAAAGACTGTAACGTAACCCGTTTATTCAAGTTGTGTAAGTGGAGCACACAGCAGGCTCGGTCCCGTTACTTTTTAGAAGGATCTCGTGTATATATATATATATATATATACACATACACATACACATACACATACACATACACATACACATACACATACACATACACATACACATACACATACACATACACATACACATACACATACACATACACATACACATACACATACACATACACATACACATACACATACACATACACACACACACACACACACACACCAATAAGTAACATTAAAATGGTGATACAAATTTGAAAATGTAATGTGTGAGGTTGTAGACACGTTATATCGATGAGTAAGTCATGTTTTGCTTGTTTTAGATTTGGCAACATTGAGCCGATGATGTCAGAAGAGCAGTTCCAAGATGGTGGCTCCCTTAGCAGCATGCATGTGCCTTCTGGTTGAATGGTTTGCATTAGCAGGAACAATCATCTGGGTGGCAGATGGATGGTTGTTCTGTGCGGATTATGTGGTTTTACCGTGCGAGACATAATCCGTGGTGATGCTCACCATAACAGTCAGGAGATGCGTCTGATGTATGTACATATATATATATATATATATATATATATATATATATATATATACACATATATACACATATACATATATACATATATACATATATACATATATACATATATACATATATATATACATACATACATACATACAGTGGGACCCGCTTAATAGAATCACTTTGGGCCGGACAAATTTGATTCTAATAAGCGGGTGATTCTAATATCCGAGTTCACCAGAGTTGTGGAGTATCAAGCGGATCAAATGTCGAGTACACATACGGAGACAAATACTCAGCATTTAGTTTGATTTATATGACACTTGCTCAAAACAATGTAACTTACTACTGAAAATAAAACAATTACACGTACAGTACATATGTACTTTTCAAAGCAAAACAACATAGGTTTGTCGATGAGCCTACTCTGTAATGAAAAAATTGTCGATTGTTGCCTGCTTTAACGAGTCTGTGGCAATGGCGGTGACCCCCTTGTCAAGTTTGCGCAGGAAGGCCATGTCACTGAACCCATGTGATAGCAAACCAAGCCTGATCGTCTTAGCTGCAGACATCATTTCCTTGATGGTCGGGACAGAGATCTCCTCTTCCTCCTCTTCCTCCACTTTAGTGTCGGCGTCATAGTCTGCGTCAGTAGCAATTCCCATTTCGCGTTGGACTGCCGAAACGATGGCTTCGTCTGTGACATCATCGTCTGTGGTTTGGAGAGTGGCGTCCATGTTGACGAAGTCCTGCCATTGGTCGGGATCCATTTGAAGAGGGTTGGCTAACTCGTCGTCGTCATTGCTCTCGACCCTTTCGCCTTCGCTTGCCGCTCCAATGAAAATTCCTCCTTTGCGCCAGCAGTTCACTATGCCGGGAGTCTTCACATCATTCCATGCTGCGTCCGTAAACAGCATAGTGTCGAGGATCGTTATCTTTTCCGCCAAGTCACTCGCTGTCATTGCTCCATCCTCGTCAAGCTCAGTGAGCACTTTTCGTAGCATGGCACGGTGGTAATGAGCTTTTAATGAACGGATAATTCCCTGATCTAACGGTTGAAGAACAGAGGTTGTGTTCGGCGGGAGAAATGCCACAGTAATGTTCGACAGTTGAAGTGATTGGGGATGTGCCGGACAGTTGTCGATGAGAAGCAACGCTTTCTGGTCATGACGCCGAAGCTCACGATTCCACTCATCGAGCCATTCAGTGAAGAGGAAACCTGTCATCCATGCGGAGGAATTGGCTCTGTAGCGAACTGGAATTGTTTTGAGGCCTTTGAAACACCGTGGATTCTTGCTTTTACCAATACCGAAAGGAGGACGCTTAGCACCAGTCATCGAGCAGCAAAAAAGCACCGTGATTCTTTCCTTTGGCTTTTTCCCACCGCAGTGCTGATCTCCCTTGAAGAGGAACGTTCCGTCTGGTAAGGCCCGAAAATACAACCCGGTTTCGTCAGCATTCCAGATCTCATCAGCCGTGAAGCCTTCTACGAGATCCGGAAACACGTGGTCCAGCCATTGTTGTTTCCCTCCTACGTCAGCCACCGCTGCCTCTCCCTGAAGTTTCCTGTGGACGATTCCATGTCTTTTCTTGAACCGGTCAATCCAGCCGTTTGTCGCACTGAACTTCTTGTTGTTGAACTTTTCCGCGAACTGAGCCGCTTTCTCCCGCATCAGAGGTCCAGAAAGCGGTGCTTCCTTTTCTCTAGAAGTTTGAATCCACTTGACCATTGCTGATTCGACATCGGGTGCGTTGCCGCTTCGCTTGCGTTTCTGAGAAGAAGACGAATCCACTTGACCTTTCAGAATGGCCTCTCGATCTTTCAGAATCTTGCATAGGATCGGCTGGTTAATTTACAAATTGTCTGCAGCTTCTCGTTGGCTCATTCTGGGCAAAGCGTCATAGTCCCTCAGGATTTGTGCTTTATCAATGTTTGAACGATCCGTCCGCTTTCGTTTTCTGTCCATCGTGGAAATGACGACACGCCTAGTGCTTAGACTGCAGCTGTCAGCCGTCTGCCTATCTGTACAATGACTACCGAAATCACTGTAGTGGCATCGCGTTATTTTTAGCGTGACGTCAGCCGCCTGGTGGCAAAAGTTGGAACTGTGCGGCCAGTAGGCGCTGAACTGTCGAAGTGGATGGCCAGCAGCTGATTCTATTAAGCGGGTTTTTGATTCTAATAAACGGGAAAAATTGTGTACATTTAGATACAATGGAATCGGTCTCAACGATTTTGATTCTATAATACGGGTGATTCTATTAACCGTGATTCTATTAAGCGGGTCCCACTGTACATACATACAGTCATCGACTTACGACTGATCGACTTTACAACCACGACCGCGATATGTACTGTATTTCTGGCAGCGCGAGTGTTGCCCAACTGGGCGTATGACAGTTTCCGCCCCAGCACCCACCAGTGCTAGCGTGGTCTTGGTATAGCGCAATTTATCCGTATCCGTTTGTCTTTAAAATTTTACTTCAAACCCCCAAGATGTCTACCAAGAGGAAATTATCTTTGTCTACTCCTCAACCTGCCAAGAAGGAAAGAATTGATCTCGCCACGAATATGCAGGTGTTCAAACAGTACGAAGGAGGAAAGAAAGTGAATGCGATCGCACGTGATCTTAAGTTATCACACTCTACTGTGTCGACGATTTTGAAAGATAAAGAAAGGATTCGTGAAGCTATGAAAGGTTCTGCACCCATGCGATCGACAGTTACAACGACGCAACGGACCGGGCCCATATTTTTTTAATTTAGCATGTTTTGTAACTACTGTAAAATGTTTTCTATTTTTGTATGTTTTTGCAAATATTAAACCAATTGTACTGTAGTATGCAGTGTTTGACTTAAACCTGATGGACGTAAAAACGTTATCCAGTAACAATAAAAATGGTTTTTATAACCATGGTTATAAGAATAATGAACAAAGAAAATGTAAATAAAATATGACTTACAGATGATTATTACATCATTATAATATACATACTGTAATTTTTGCATAGGCCTATACACTATAAATATAGGTAAAAATAAAGGTTGGCCGACTTACGACCTAATCGACTTACGACTGGTCGGTCATAAGTCGAGGACTTACTGTATATATTATATATATATGTACGTACATACATACATACAGTAATGCTGAAGGGAAGAGTGAGCTAGATTTATTCAAAAGAGACACTTGGCTCAGTATTCACATCGAGCCATTTTTTAAAAACTTGACTGTAGTAATATATGCTAACAAATGACCCTCTTCAATCATCCAAGTCATTTCATTTCATTGAGACACAATTAATCTCAAAACTACAAGTTAAAAAGCAAACAATAAAATCAAGGTCAGCAAGTGGACTATATCTGCCTTAAAATGTTGCAGAACAAGACAAATTTTATACATCATCCTCCTGAAAACTCAGAAATGTCCTCATGGAAATAAAATCCTTGGAAGGCTCACAGTGAAAATCAAATCAAAAGAAAAAGTTACACGTTGCCAAAAAAGAATGGAAACTTGGCATCAGCGAAGTGGAAGCTGAATATTATTGAGGGAGAGGTTCCAACAAGAGAGGGAGAGCACAACAATTCTGGGTTGCATCATCTGCACCACACAAATCTGGACACCTAATATAACACCAACACGCAAGCAAAGAAACAAACAAACAAGATCCGTTTGCAGCCAAAGGACAAATTCTGCATCATTCATTTTGAAAGGAGAGAGCAGCATGAAACAGAAGTGATAGAGGGAAGGTAAAACCAGGGGATCATGATGTGTGTTCACACGATCCAACACAGATTATCGGCTGAGGTGACGGCGGTGGGAACAGATGTGAACTGAAAGTATAAAACATTGATAATCATAGTCCCCAATGGCAATGTCAAGATAACAACGATAAAAAAGGAATTACATGCATGTTATCAGATAATAAAATTGGATTGACAATTATTGCACAGATTATGGTGGCATCACTTATAAAATGGGAATTTAAAAATAAATATCATTCAACTCGTCACATCCTAGTTTAATGAACTTGTGTCAAGGGTCCCATTAGTGGTAATCTTATCAGAAGGAAAAAGATAAATTTCAGACAACATTACAGAAATTTAGACATCAAATATATTCACTTCTCTTTCACTGGATAAAGCCAGACCTGCAATATCAGGAAAATAAATAAAACTGAAAAATAAATCTGAAATATGGGGCTGCTGGTTGCAGCATTTCTGGAAGTGTGGCTGTGCTGCTGATCAGTGCCCCATTTCCAGTAAGCTGGTACTCATTTTGCTGACCTCGGAAGGATGACAGGCTGTCAACCCACCTGATGTTATTGACTGGAACTACAGAGGCCCAAACACAAGACCCTAAGATCTCAAGCCAGCCAACTTCACCGTTAAACCAACACCAGGCTTAACTTCATAAATAGCCACATGGGGGATTGACGGTTATTTCCCCAACAGGCAGGGTGAAAATGAGGGATGAGGGGGAAGGGGCCATGCCACCCCCCCCCCTTCGTGAAGTGGTACGGGCATGGGGAGCACAATTTAAGGTTAGCACATGGTCATGATGCCTCGTGGTGAGTTCGGTGTGGATCTGACCGTTTCTGAGAAGAATATTTTTGAATAAAATACCAATATTTGGGGCAAAACCTCCCTTTTACAGGTGGTGCATCGGGATGGAGAGCACAACCCATGAGACCTTGCTGTCCTGATGCATCGTACCAAATTTGATCCAAATCGGTCAGGTAGTTTATGAGGAGAAGATGTTTTAATGAAATGTTAACAGACAGACGGACGTACATCGGGACCCACTCTAAGAGCTTATTTCGAAGAAATAACCGAAAAATATTCTCTCATCTTCAAAATGTTACAGCTTGCTCGTTAAAAAAATATAACAGGTGTACAATTTAAATTGCAATCATTCTTCCCAAATTCCTTTCAAAAAATAAAACTAGAGTGAAGTCGATGGTGTGCCATTGCAAATCCCGACACTTCCCACTCAAAGCTAAGTTAAAAGATGGCAAAAAGTTCCACCAGGAATGACTCAATATCAAATTTTGAGTTTAAACCCAAAAACACAATTGCCTCTGGCGACTTCATCAGTGGAGGCATAAATTTTTTTTCTCGTTTTGATCCCCGTGACCCCAGGTCCCCCACCCCCTTGGGGCATGACCCGGGGTTCTGATCCCCATGACCCCAAGTGCCTCACCCTCTTGGGGCATGACCTGGGGTTCAAATCCAAGATCTCTGTACATATTTAATGCACACCCCAATCTTGATTGCACACGCAAAGTTTCATTTATAAATGCTTTAAAATGTGTCTGCAATTGCATTGATCGGTATTTGACCTTTTGACCCCACATCATGGCCTCAGAGGGCGGGGCCAAAAATGATACTGCTCTTTCACCTTCTTGCCACGTGGTGATCATAATGATCAAGTTTGGTGAATTTCTGCTCAAATGTTCCGGAGAAGATAACGTGACGGATGGACAGACGGACAGACAGGACAGATCGAGCCGATTACAATATAACCCCCATTTTTTTTTTTTTCAAAGAGCATAGGGATAATGAAATGTATGGGCAGCATGGACACAAGAGACAGCTGGAGAACTATTCATGGAACCTGTAGGAGGTGACAATGACAGCAAAATAATAGCAGACATTAACATGCAATGCAGATGTAGCTCTGAGTAAGCGTCAACATGCAATGCAAAGCATGCGGAATGTTATTCCGACTGCACAACATATCCCACTGAATACTGTAAACCACTCGAAGATGCAGCATGACTGTATGGTCAAACTAACAATCACATCACATTAATAAAGGGAGAGGGGGGGGTGGAGAAGCTTCATCACAATTGTGTAAACGTGTGACGAGAATGACAGGCCATTTTAAAGCCAATTATGGGTATTAAAGTGGTAAAAATGCCGGGAATTTAACTTTAGTCCCCTTTGAAGGTCACACAACAGACCTGGACGGTAAAAGTGTTACTTGTTGAATGTGAAGGTGTGCGTAAAAGGGGCTTGTTCTCGGCATGCCTGTGTCCCTGTGTGCGTCCGTCCGGGCGTGCGTCCAATGGGTGCTTCGAGTTAATTGAGAAGAGCTGCAGCATAAAACCGGCCTCGGCACAAAACCATAAAGGAGAGGGAGAGAGGGATGGGGGTGAGGGAGGGGAATAGAGGGAGAGAAAAGGAGAGGGGGGGGAGAAAGAGGAAGAAGGTGGGAAGAGAGAGAGGGAGAGGAGGGGAGAGAGAGAGGGAGAGGGGGAGGAGAGAGAGGGAGAGGAGGGAGAGAGAGAGAGGGAAAGGGGGAGGAGAGAGAGAGGGAAAGGGGGAGGAGAGAGAGAGGGAAAGGGGGAGGAGAGAGAGAGGGAAAGGGGGAGGAGAGAGAGGGAAAGGGGGAGGAGAGAGAGAGAGAGAGAGAGGGAGAGAGAGAGGAGGGAGAGAGAGAGGAGGGAGAGAGAGAGGAGGGAGAGAGAGGGAGAGGAGGGAGAGAGAGAGGGAAAGGGGGGAGGAGAGAGAGAGAGAGAGAGAGAGAGAGAGAGAGAGAGAGAGAGAGAGAGAGAGAGGAGGGAGAGAGAGGGAGGAGAGAGAGGGAGAGAGAGAGAGAGAGAGAGAGAGAGAGAGAGGAGGGAGAGAGAGGGAGAGGAGGGAGGAGAGAGAGAGAGAGGGAGAGGGGGATGGAGAGAGAGGTAGAGGGGGGATGGAGAGAGAGGGGAGAGGGGGGATGGAGAGAGAGGGGGAGAGGGGGATGGAGAGAGAGAGGAGAGGGGGGATGGAGAGAGAGGGGAGAGGGGGAGAGGGGGAAGAGAGAGAGAGAGGAGAGAGGAGAGAGGGGAGAGGGGAGAGGAATGTTAAGCCAGGTGTCGAGACTTAGCATTATTTGGTGGACGTTAAAGATTCCAAGGTGCCCTTCACAAGGAGGAGGTGAATTATCACAGGCACCCTGAACAAGTTAAAAATTCCTGCTGAAACCTACAGAGGGCAATGACCTGAACGCCTGACAAAGTTAACCAAGTACTCACAGCTAGCCGACGTAACACCGTCTTGGCTGTGGTTGTTGTTGGCTGTGTGTTCATTGTGTTCTATCATTACTTGGGGAAATTTTTTTTTTGCCAAGTCTGTTGGTCTGTAGCATTTGTCAGTCCGTCAGTCCGTCAGTCCGTTTGTCTGTTGGTCGCACGATATTTGGCCACCGTTTTCAAGCAATCGTTCTGCATTTTTCTTGGTGTGTGTGTGTGACCGGCCAAGGACAGCAACGCTTAATTTTGGTGAAGATCCGAATCCGGATCTGGATTTGAGAATTTTTTAAGTGATTCTTCACCATTGAGAGAAAGGGCCAAAAATGATATCCAGCAAAATATCTCAAAAGGTTATGGATGGATTCACACGAAACTTGGTGGACAGGTTGGGAGTGCTACGAGGAAGAATTGATTCATTTTGATGAAGATCCAAATCCAGATGTGGATACGAGAATTATTTAATTTTTCACTGATTCTTCACCATTGAGAGAAAGGGCTAAAAACTATGGATCACATGAGATCTCAAAAAGTTGTGGACGAGTTATGACAAAACGAGGTGTAAAAGTTGATTAGGTGACAACAATAACAAGCCGATTACATTTTGGATGAGGTCCAGATTCAGTTCCGACCGATCAGTGGGATCCAAAATGTAAACTACTCAGCCTGGAGGAGGTACGCGCTCTACTGAGTGCCATTCCGTTTCACCAAGTGTCACTCCATGAGTGATTTTTCAGATATTTATCCCCATGATTTTTGAAAAAAAAAACAGGAGCTGGGGGTATTGTAATCAGTTCTGTCAGTCGGTCCGTCCGTCACGTTATCGCCTCCAAAACGGCTGTGCAGAGATTCACCAAACTTGGTAGTTATGATCACCACATGGCACAAAGGTACAAGAGCATTATAATTTTGGTCCTGCCCCATGGGGTGTGGTTAAAATGCAATTATAGGCACATTGTTTATGAAATTTTGTATATGCAATCAACATTAGGGGTTGCATGAAATATGTAACAATTTATTTTGGATTTGACCCACAGTTCACGCCCCGGGGGGGGGGGGGAGGGTGTAGGGACTTGGGGTCACAGGGGTCAAAACAACGGGGAAAAATTTTTTAACCTCAATTTGATATTGGGTCATTCCTGGTGGAACGTTTTGCAATCTTTCAACTTTGCTTTATCTGGGAAGTGTGGGGATTTGCGATGGCGCACCATCAACTTCACTCTCGTTTATTGCTTCGAGAAGTATTAGTATACATAATTTTGTGTGTTCCCTTCATGTCCATCAAGGTTTATTCAAAAGCATTCCTGGGGTCGTACCTTTGGAAATGCTAAGTTAAACTTCAAGGTCCTGCTTCTTTCTCTTCCAAACAGGGAAGGCACTTTTATGATTAAACGGACACAAATATCCATCCCAAGTAAATTGACAATCACCTTTCCAACAGTACTGATTATTTTATACGACTACCGCAGGTACCCTTTCAACCAAAGTGTGATGGAGACAGACCTTCAGACGGACAGGGACGCGGACGAGGACGCACGCGTCTCCTTTTAGTGGTGGTTGTCGTATGGCAGCTTAGCTGCCGGGGTAGCTATCATTTCTTGAAGCGCGACCGTGTCGCTGATGCAGTGCCCCTCTACCAGTACACACACTGGAACTGGTAGTCATTTCGCCGACCTCAGAAGGATGACAGGCTGAGACAACCCCCTGGTGTCTCCTTTTAGTGATAAATGTTCATTCTCGTGAGATTTGGGGTTATATTTATCAGCACATCCCTCTCGTCAGTGGAATTGGGTTTAACGAACACTTTGTGGTGTGCTAAACAATTCTGTAAACCGGGAGGACACAAACTCATGGCCATAAAAGTACACGAGTTTACATCACACAAAGTACCAGGACATAACTCCCACCCAAATGTTCAATTAGGACTTTTGGGACACGTCTTCATGGTCTTGGGGGGGGGTGGGGGGGGGGAAGGAACAAGATTTCAGTCTCTCCCCTGCTTCTGCCATACATCAGATACATGCATTGGCCCTTTGCTCTGCATGAAGTCTTCCCATCACCTCTCTTCTCTCCCCTATCCTCCCACAAATTGATCCTGCCCCCCCCCCTAATCCTCCCTTCACGTCTGTTCCTGGTCCCACCCCTCACGACCCTCTGTGGGTACACAATAAACAGATAGTCCTTTCTTTGCACCTCTTGGTTACAGCAATCATGTGGTTTAAGACAAGTCGAACAGGGTGTCCAGACTGGCACTTAAACCTAAACGAGGGACGGTGGCACAAGTACAGAAAAATGACAGAGCAGACAGGGGCAAGCTGCCCGGACAAGGAGACACGGACAAGGACAAATAAAGGCTGTCGTGACAGGGAGACGTGGACATCGAGTCATGGAGCAAGCAGGCCGCCGGGACGGGGACGGGGACGGGGAGGCAAAGCGCGACAGTCTGAATGGATTCGGACACGATGCCACAAGACGAGGCGGCGGACGGTGTGGACGGAGACACGACCAAAGGCATTCACGTGTCGAAGTGAAACAGTTTTGTATCGAACGTGCCGAGACCGACTCACCTGACTCGCCTTGTGGAACTGCTTTTTCAGCCCAGCGACAGACATGGTGCAAGCGCTGCGCCGAGTCGGCTCAAAGGCCGAGAAAGTGCTGGAGAGGAGGAGCTGCGGGGAAGGATGACGAGTGGAAGCAAGGAGGGAGAGGGAGAGACAGAGACAGAGACAGAGACAGAGACAAGATAGCGGAAACGGATCTGGGAAAGGTTATAAGAACGGGGCGAATGGGGGACGAATTCGCCAAAACCAAAGGGTGAAGATGGATGTGGATATAAATGAGGTAAGGGTGTCGCGAGAGAGAGTAATGGACGCGGAGAAAATAATGTAAAGATGGTAATATGGATGTGGGGGATGAAAGGGGGGTCGGTTTAGTTGGGAGACTTGTCTGGAATGAGAGCAGAGAGATGGATGGCTGCTGGATGGAGTGAGGGGTTGGAATTAAGGGACTGGTGATGATGTTGCTGTGGGGGGAAAGTGGGAGGAGTTTGACGATGGGGTGGGAGTGGGGAGGGGAGGGGGGGGGGTCGGAATGCACCACAGCAGCCTCCTCAGCACGAGCAAGTAAAACTCCCCGATCGAACGACTTTGGCGTCGTTCTCATTTTAACAGCTATTTTCTCTCATCCGCTCGAGTTGTACGTCAATCAGATCCTGGGAACGTGTACTTATAATCAAGTGAAGCACAGTGCTTCGTTCAGAAAACGGCCGAGGAATCGAGCAAATCTGCAAACCATTTGTATCAACCACCTATCGTTACGCATACACCGCCCCGGATTCTGCCAACACATTTCCGACTTCTGTTGCCTCTTGGTTGAGGGTAACGGTCGCACGAATGATTCAAAAAATAAACAAATGTAAAAAAAAAATTTTTTTAAAGTACAATCAATCCCATTAATAATAATTACAATAAAATGGTACGTTGTGTTCGATTAAGCGAGCTGGTCCTTTTAATATCATATAACATTATTATACTTGATAGCGCTTCTACTACCTGAGAAATCTTCAATTCGACGACTTGAGAATCGTTCTGTTTCGCCAAAGTCACAATGTACGTGACAGTAATAAGCAGGTGGGGCTCATGTGGCTGAAGAGTCTGTCCACAGTCTACACGACAGTCTTCACCATTCACTAACAGCTGTTGTTGCTCATAAAACGGTTCTCAAGAGTGCGGGTTTTGGAACAGGTGGATGAGGGGGTGTTGGGGGTAGAGAGGGTGTGTAGGAGGGTAAGGAGTATAACGAGTGGAAGGGTGTGCGGTTGTAAATGGAGGAGGGAGAGTCTCCGTCAACATGGCGTATAATATTGTGAGAGGAAATCTTCGTTCGTTCGTGTGCAGCAGCACAAGGCCGTGGGGGTGGCGTTGTCTGAGGGTGTGGGTGATGTGCCGTTGATGCAATACCCTCTGCTGGTTAGAGCAGGAATTTGTAATTTGTTTATGATGCCGGTGATAGCTCGCCTAATCTTAAGGCCCAGTCACACCTTGACGTTTTAGCCAGCAATGGCAACGTATCAAAATGTATGTAAAACGCTGGCATACGTTGAACTTTTGATGTTTTTTTTTTTTTAAGATTCGGACGTATTCATGACGAGTTGGTCGTATGCATAACATATTAGTAACGGACACAGAACGTTTCGTTGTCTTGTAGATAGCTTATACCAACGAATGCTTAGCCTGTTGTCGACGTTCACAACCTATGCCCAACGATAGTCTAACTTATGCATAGCGCGCTGCACGTATCGCCGACGATGACGTGACGTAGCCTATTAAAAACCTGCCGCTCAACGATTTAATTCATAACCGCCGGAAAAATGGAAGTGTCAACATCGCAGTCACACCTTGGCGATCTTGCCAGCGTATGCTAACCTCTGAAAAATGCGTCTAAAACGCTGGCGCACGTCGAATACGGTATGGGTAAGTTTGGTATGCGTGAATAGAACGCTAAAGTACGCTATCATACGTCGTATTAAGTGGAGTACGTCTTGTAATTTTAAACGTGTTAAACATTTTACGACGTACTTGCCGTATTATACACGTTCCACATGCGATGGGAATAACTTGTATGCACGATATGCGAACGTTGGCACACTTCGACAAAAGTTACTTGTAAGGTACTCACAAGTCGAAACACGTTAAGGTAATGGTTAGTGTCAGTGTTCCAGACTCCCTGTTTTTTTTTTGTTTTTTTGTTTTTTTTCTTCAAAATGACGGTGAAGTTGACACTTCGATTTCTAGTGCGGTTATGATTTAAATCGTTCAGCGGCAGCCTTTTAATTATATTATATTATAACCGCACTAGAAATCGAAGTGTCAACATCACCGTCATACCGGAAAAAAAAAACAGGGAGTCTGGAACACTGACGCTAACAATTACCTTAACGTGTTTCGACTCATGAGTACCTTACAAGTAACGTGTGTCGACGTGTGTCAACGATCGCATAACGTGGCTACAACTTATGGCCAGCGTTATGTGGAACGTGTGAGTCATAAGCTGGCATAAGTCTTAAAATTTCAAGCATGGAAAATTTGAGGACAACTGAAAAGTACAAGTTTAAAGCCAGCGTACTACGACGTATGGCAGTGTTTTTCAGCGTGTTCTCAATGTTATCAAAACTTACCCATAACGTATTCGACGTGTACCAGCGTTTTATACAAATTATCCAAAAATCGGCGTAAGCTGGCTAAAACGTCAAGGTGTGACTGGGCCTTTAGAGAGGGACATCGTGAGATCTTGAATGTCCAACAACGTATACCAGCAGACAGGACGGCACACACACACGCACACACACACACCTGTGACACACCCTGACGATGGTTTATAGCTGGGTCGGGATTCAAACCCAGGCTAGACAGCCTAGAGGCGAGCGTGTGTACCTCTAGGTTAGGGTGTGCCTACCTACTAGACTCTAAGCCATCCTGTGAGCAAGAGTGAGTCATGATCCCTTTGATAAATGGTTAAAATACACCCCTAATCAAAGGTGTGGCCGATTTTGATGCTTCTGGCTGATCCATGATGTGACTGACTCCTGTGGGCAACCCAAGTCCAATCCCATGTGCCATGTATTTGTCCATTGTTTCAAAATATCCTTTGCAGTTCCCATAAAATACTAATATACCTGTATTTGCTTGACTCTGGTTTATGAATAAGTTCCGCTATGAGGCTTAGAGATGTGCAATGCATCAGGTACGTTTTCTTTTACATATACAGTATCCAAGGAAATACATGGACATTCAACACAGGACATCAGGCTCATCATGACCAAGTGTCGCTGCAGATGGGGATGGGCCAAGCATCTGCCTTGGGGGACGGCCAGATGGAGGCCCCTGGAGTACCGGCGGAAAGTGGACGCAGCGACATGCTGCTCCGGCACATGCTCCCATACCTGACCTGACCTGTTGCTGGCATTATCCATGTACCCCTTTATCCCCAATGCCTCGAGGTACTGTTCCTATCAAATTCCAATTTTAACTATCTTCACCATTTCTGATGTCACTAGCCCACTACCTTTCCAGGAAGACCATTCCATGTGGGTCACTCTTCTCCAAGTGAAAGACATCGCCTTAATATCATCACAAATCTCTTCTTCACTCTCAAGCGATGACCCCTGCCCCTCTTGCTGAAAAACTTTTCCACACTTATTCTGTCAATACTCTTCATTATCTGAAACATCGACATCACATCCCCTGGTAATCACCTCCTCACGAATGTATGAAGGTTTGTCTCCTTTAGCCGCTCCTCGTAGCTGAGTCAAGCTCGTCTTAACACAATTATATTGTATTAATATAATTGTATTAATTTATCAATCTCTCCATGAATACAACCTCAAACAAAAAGGGCATTTGGTAGAGCGCATACCACCGCCACGTAATGCCTGATCCACGAGAACATATCAGGCCCAATGCATTTTTGAAATATCATGCTATGCAGTACTTACTATATCTTTTGGCCCTATCTCTCAATGGTGAAGAATCACTTTAAAAATCTATTAGCCGGATCCGGATGCGTATATTAGATTTTTTATTTCAATTTAAAATCCAATCTGGCCACCAGACCACGTGACCAATGGCGTCATTTAATTATTTACTCACATCGGGTCGCAGATCAGATATATGAAGTTTCAGATTTTTCGGATTAGGATTTCAGTTCAATCAATTGTGGCTGGAATACCACTTCACTGATGACGCCATCGTTATCCCCCTGTATACCCCATGGGGAGTTGACATATGCCAAGTTTCCATTTTTTTCCTTGAGTGATTTTGGAGAAAAAGATGTCCAATTTTTTTTTTCTTGAATCCAATATGGCTGTCATACCAAGTGACCTCTGGCATCAGAGTTAGCAATGAAATATTCTCCATGGGGAGTCCCTCCTATGTTTAGTTTTGCATCGTCGAAGAAGCGGTTTCAGAGAAAACAATTTTTAAAGTGAAACGATATAGATGCGGACACACACAGACACACGTGCAGACACACAGTATTGCAATAGTCTCACATCCCCTTCAGGGCGAGACTATCATAACTACCTAAAGCTACCCAGCACCATGCTGTCTGCTTACCACCCCACCCCTTCCCCTCTCCACCTCCACCTTCTTAACCCCTTCTCCTCCATATATATTGCCACCCCAGATCCTTCTCCTGTGCCACATGCTCCAAAACTAAACCTTGCATTAAGTAAATATTCTTACTCATCCCCAACATCTTACATTTCTTTATGTTAATCTGCATCTGCCAATCTTTTGCCCAATCTATTGAAGTATTTAGACCTTGCTGAATCTGATCACTCATCTCTCTGTTATCTACCTTACCTCCAAGTTTTGTGTCATCTGGAAATTCGAAAAGCCTACTCTTAACCCCACTGTTCACATCATTGATGCACATTATGAATAATAATTATTAACGGTCCTACAACTGATCCCTGAGATCATACGGATGATCCGCTGTGGCGACCCCTAACGGGAGCAGCCGAAAGAAGAAGAAGAAGAACTGATCCCTGAGATACCCCCACTCCGCACATCCAACCTGATACCTTCAGAATAACACAATTTATTTCTAATGATGCTCTATTACATTTTTCTTTCACAGCACGGTGCAGGTGAAGAGGTGATGTACCAGAGTGCGTGGGATATGCAAGTGCTGCCCGTATGCAAAAGGGAACTCATGCAAGTTTTTGTTTCCTTCTCACAGCATATTCTGAGACACCGCGCCTCCTGCTGTCACATATCCGTACTGCGGTTATTTGAATGATGTTTTTAAAACCCTACAAGATGTTTTCACAATGTTTGGTGCACATTTATGATGTAACATTATTGTGAATTGGCTGGGTAGGGCCCGCCAGTAAACGTATCGTGCGCGTAAAACACTCCCATCGACGGCTGATCGCAGAGCCTGAGAACATCGTCACTGTAAATTTAACATTGGTTACCCCCAGCTCATGCGAACCGCATACATCCACCACGCAATGCCTGATCCACAAGAACATATTGGGCCCACAACTTTATGAGATAGCATGCTATATATCGTTTTTGGCCCCATTTCTCAATGGTGAAGAATCACTAAAAAAAATTTTTTTTAAGAAGTGTATCTGGATCTGGACCTTCACCAAAATCGAATGAATTCTTCCTTGTCACACACCCAACATCACTCCATCCTCCCTATTTTATTGCTCGGTCAGATCAGATCTGTGACTTGCTACAGGTACCATGTAAACCTGAACTAACCTGTTTCATGGTCGGGTTGTCGGCGACTAAGCCAGATCTCCCCCACCAGGTTTCCTGGTGAGGAAGGTGTATGATATGGACACCCAGCAGGATTAAAAACAAAATCTGTCTAAGGGCTGAGGAGCTCCCTGTGAGCCAACGGCCATCCATATCTGGTGCCCAACTGTATCTGTGGACGTCCTCCTGCAGTTGGGTTGCCGTTTTCTAAGGATCTTGGTGGCAGGGTTTGCACTCCGGCCACCGTAAAACACCTCACTCCGCAAAATACATTAAAAAATGCAAAGAAAACTGGAAACCCACTCTGTGGGAGTACCTCCTGTGCAGTTGTCCTTCACAGGGCAACTCATCGGATGACGGGATTGGGGCAAAGCCTTTGGGACCCCATTCTTTGAATAATGGAGGAAAAGCACGGAGTAACCTTCCTGGGTCAGGTTGCGGTGGTGTGTGTCGGGATGGTGCCTAGGTGTCGTCCACCAGACGGTGGTCTCCTTGGGTTAACCTGAGGTGGTCCCTTTGGGTGGGTGCCTGGAATGTCCTATCCGTAAGAGAGGATGATCACCTGTCTCTACTTTAATCTCAGCTCCAGCGTTTGAACATTGACATTGCAGCACTCTCTGAGGTTCGAAGACTGGATAATGGTGAGATCATGGCGGGGTAGTCACACCTACTACTGATCTGGTCACTTTGATGGTTACCATGCCCAAGGAGTTGCTGTAGCTGTGTCCAATAAGCTGACTCGCATGATAATTGAGGTAACACCGGTCAACGAGTGTATTATGAGACTGAGGATTCATCACTCCTTGGGTGTCATTTCCCTGGTCTCTGTATATGCTCTGACTGAGGTGAGTGATCTCACTGTGAAGGATGCATTCTATGCTGCGTTCAAGTCTGTGGTTCATCAGTGCCCCAGGCAAGATATCCTTCTTGGCTTTGTGAATTTCATTGCATTGACTGGCACTGATAGGGATGGTTATGAGACATGTGTTGGTCGCCATGGGTCTGGAACTGTGAAACAGAATAACACCAAGTTCCATGACTTTGCAAGAAGACATGGACTTAGGATGAGTGGTTCATGGTTTCAGTGCCTACAGGCCCATCGCTGGACTGGGTATTCCAACGCTGGCGGAGTGGCAAAGGAGATTGACCATGTACTCGTTGATGGTTGCGAGAGGATGATCCAGAACTGCAGGGTCGACCAGAGTGCTCAGTTCCTCAATACCGACCACAGGCTTGTTGTAGCAACTCTGAAGTTTCAGCTCAAATCCAGGAGAATGGTACCATCCCAGCCTCGGCTGAATGTTGGCAAGCATCTGGGTGTTTCGGGGAATCCTGAAGAGTTTTCGAGTGCTTTCAAGATCACCCTCCTTTATTTTGCCAGTGGTTGCCTTGGAACCCACCATTAGGTGAAGAAGAATTTTGTCTGCCAAAGGACACTGGATACCATTGACCAGAGTCGCAGAGCCAAACTTAATGGCATAGCTGAGCTGTTCAGGGAGCTGAGGCATAAAAGTATACATGCGCTGAGGATGGTCAAGGTGGCCTATGTGTGAGGAATCTGTGAGGGGTAGAGCATCACCTGTGGTAAAGTTATTCTCATCCTGCTTCCAGAGGAATCCGTGCATTGTGCTCCTCCAAGCCCATCCCTCGGTGTGCTGCAGTTAGAGCAGAGGGTGGTGAGCTCTTGGAGTCCAAAGTAAAGGCCTGCTCGGCAGGTTACATTGAGCGGATGTACCAGGCTGACCCACTAGCTGGTGAGTTTGATGTAAAAGGTGTTACTATCCCTTTTGCTGACCTACCAATCAACTGTGAACCACCTTAATTTGTGGAAACGTAGGCTGTGGTGAACAATTTGAAATGGGGGTAAAGCTCCAGTGATCTGTGGCATCCATGCTGAACTTCTCAAGGCTGGTGGAAATGCTGAACTCATGTTGTTGCATACAGTTCTGTGCTCTGCCTGGAACACAGGCATCATCCCAACTGACTGGAAGAGGGGCCTTGTTGTCCCTCTCTGGAAAGGGAAGGGTGATCGCCAAGACTGCAACAACTACTGAGGGGTGACACTGCTCTCAGTGTCGGGCAAGGTCTTTTCTCGGATAATTGTTGATAGGGTTCGCCACCATCTGCTTGAACACAAGCACCCAGAGCAGTCAGGCTTTTAGTCCAAGAGCATTAGGGTTTAACCTGGACATTTTTGGTAACAAGCTGATTTTTTCAGGAAAGGTCCAGGAATGTGTGTGAAATAACATACTAAAAGTCCTCATGAATCCTCCTTGAGCGTTTTCCGCAATCCAAAATGGCGTCCAAAATGGCCGCCATTTCCTGTTTTTCTCATAACTTTGCAAGTAGGTTTACCTATAACACATTTTAAATGTCTACACATATGTTTTGAAGTATAAGGAACTCAATACAATACATATCGGAAGATTTTGAAACACACAAAAACGAATAAAACCGCTTAAGCTCTTTCAGAAATCCAAAATGGCGTCTGAAATTGCTGCCGTTTCTGGTTTTACACCAAGGTACTTCAACACGCACTTTAAATGTCTTAATATATGTTTTGCGACTCAATGAAATGAATCATATACTTATTGGGAATTTTTCAAAAACACGCATTTACCAATAAAAACACTTGAGCTCATCCTGAAATTCAAAATGGCGCCCAAAATGCCCCTTTTCCTGTTGTTGTTTTCTCATAACTCTGCAACTAAGTAACCCAATAAAGCACACTAAAATGTCTTTATATATGTTATGGGAGTCAAGGAATCTAGATAAATTCTTATTCGCAGATTTGAAACACGCATATCTATACCAATAAAACTACTTGAACTAGTCCCAAAATCCAAAATGGTGCCAAAGATGGTTGCAATTTCCTGTTTTTCTCATGACCCTGTGACTAAGTTACCTCAATATGCACTTTAAATCTCTTAATATATTATGTCTTGAGAAATAAGGAACTCATTCAGATACTTTGAAGTACAAAGGAAACAATAAAACCGCTGAAGTTCTTTCTGAAATTCAAATGGTGCTCAAAATGTCCGCCACTTATCAACACACTGCTGTTTTAGCCTGTTTCAAGAGGCAAAGACATTCAAAACAAGATCATGCTAGAGATTCAAACCTCAAAAGTTTCAGATGAATCTTTACCTTACGCATGCACACACCTAGTTGCATCAGTCATTGTCTTCATCGTCGGATGCTGTATCTTCAATGTTGATGTCCTCTGAAGTTGGGGTAATATCATCGTCGGCATCTATAAGAGTTGGTGCTGTATTGTTGCAATTGAGACCACTGCATTTACTGCACATTGAGGTACAAAAGAGCCCAAGTTTCTTGCAGCTACATGTCATGCTTCTGCAACCATCTGGTTTACACCCACATGCCACCATGTTCAGCAAAGTGTCGGGTGCAACAGCAATGTCTGTTTCTACTGGGGTAAGAGTCCCGTCCTGAAATCGCCAGCCCCATTCTGTTGGAGATAAGGAGTTACCCATCCATTCCTGGACGGTAAGATAGGCGCGATATGAATGTTGCTTTGCTGCAACACTAGTTGGAGGTAGACTTTCTAGCTGAAAGGATGAACTCAGGGAACTGCGACCGATTGCCCGTTTGTATGCGATGTGACGGTAGTCATCAAGAGATTCAAAACTGCTGGCTCCATAAAGCTTAAGAATGAAGCCTTCCCCAGCTTTTTCCACCTCGTCATGGGTGCTTCCACTGTTTGTGAAGGTATCCAGCAAGTCGTAGTCCCGCTTCTTGTGCACCATGTTGAAAGCTTTACGCTTGCCCTGACGATAGATCGCAGAGACCGTGTCACATCCCGTCACAGCATGAAGAAACATCAAGTGATTTCTTGTGTCCCCTATGGCATGCTGAATCTCATGAATGTTGAAGACCGTGACAGGATTACTGCGGCATAGCATGTACACATCTGTGGAAGAGGTTGCCCGAGCAACTAGCATTACCAGTAAGTCTGTGTCCGTACCAACGACAGCAACTGGCACATGTTCTGACTCTGCCAGTGCTAGTGCTGTGGAGACAATCAGGGTGTCGGCGTCTGCTTCTGCCTGGACTTTTAGAAGAATTCAAGAGGTCTTATTGGTACTTGCGTGCTTCAGCATCTCTTAAGATGTATTCTAATGAGTTCCTCATACTTCAAAACATATATGTAGACATTTAAAGTGTGTTTTGGGGAAACCTGCTTGCAAAGTTATGAGAAAAACAGAAGAGGCGGCCATTTTGGACGCCATCTTGGATTGCGGAAAACGCTCAAGGAGGATTTATGAGGACTTTTAGTATGTTATTCTAGACATATTCCTGGACCTATCCTGAAAAAATCAGCTTGTTACCAAAAATGTCCAGGTTAGGGCCTATTTTGACCTAATGCTCTTGGACTATTTACATGAAAGAGGTCAACGATTGACTGTATCCTTGCTCTTCGTGTCCTGACGAAAAGCAGATGAGAGTTTTGGCAGGGACTGCTCTCAGCCTATGTTGATCTCTGCAAAGTGATCACTTCAGTGAATTGAGATGCCCTTTGGAGGATTCTCGGTCTTCGTGAAGTGCCACCAAAACTGTTCAATCTGATTTCTGAACTATCCTGAGAGTGCTGTGAGGTATGGTGGTTCCATCTGTAAGTTATTTCCAGTTGTTACTGGAGTTTGTCAGGGTGTGTGTACTGGCCCCCACACTTTTCAGTCCTTGTATGGAATCTGGGGAGGAGGGGGAGGAGGAGGAGATTGGGACCATACTCTGTTCAGAGCGTTTGCTGCTAAAGCAGTCTCCTTGGCTATTGGGCACAATCCTGGACGGGTCGCCACTCCGACACAGTATACCAGCATGCTGGCACTCATTTTGCCGACCTCGGAAGGATGACAGGTTGAGTTAACCCCACCTGGTATTAATTCAACAGTGAGCGGGATTTGAACTCAGGACTCTAGGATCCAAAGCCCACCACCCTAAACATGAAGTCAACACCAGGCATATTCTGGGGAGGATGTCGGAGAGATCAAGCTGCGGTGCATCATTTTGGGATTGTCAGGATTTCTGACCTTGATTATGCAGATGATGCAGTCATCTTTGCAGAGACACTCGATATCCTTTTGGGGGCCCTCAAGGTGCTGAATGAGGAGTCGGAGCCGCAGGGATTTTGGGATTCCTGGGTCAAAACTAAGATCCAGGCTTTCAATGACATCTTGGATGCTGCTGTCCTGTCTGTACCTGTTTGTGGTGAGCTTGTTGTCATGGAGAGATTCACTTGAAGTTTGTTGTGAGGATGTTAAAACAGTGCCCAGATGATGATCTGGTTAGTTGGAAATCAGTAAATTGCTTGTATGTCAAGGTTATCATTTCAAATAAAATTGCTTTTGTAAGTACTTACGTGTGTGTGTGTGTGTGTGTGTGTGTGTGTGTGTGTGTGTGTGTGTGTGTGTGTGTGTGTGTGTGTGTGTGTGTGTGTGTGTGTGTGTGTGTGTGTGTGTGTGTGTTATGTCTGGTTTCCTTCTTGGGACGATGGTGCAGTAATTGGTCTTTATTTTGATTACCTTGGCAGTGTGGGGGAAAAATTTATATTAATGTATTTTAAATTGTAACAAATGGAGTTTCAGAAATGTAACTTTTATGCTGCAAGTTGAATTGGCTGTCATTTCTGGCCAAAAGACTTTTGCCCTAAAGGATAAGAAATGTGTTGTTCTGGAGCAGAGTGACCGAGTTGATAACAAATGAACCTTTGCTTAGAAATGTACGAAGTGGCTTTTCGTATAAAGGACACGTCTACAGTCTGGGTGAATATCCCCCAACCTCTCTCATGAAAGTATAAAATGCTTTGAAATGTAAAATTGTTTCAGTGCAAGCACGTGAGGAAGTATAGTATCTCAGTGGCTTGTACTCCTTGGAACTGACCAAGTACCAACTTAGAATAAAACTCTCTGATGTAATGTAGAAGTGAATTGAATCGGGTTGGTCTAACTGTGAACTAAAGCAAGAATAAATGACATAGAACCAAATAATATTGCAATCAATGGGGATTCTTAAGTTCATTGTACGAGGGTGAGAAGTGTTGTGATAATAAAGTGCCATACTGTAATTGGCGGCAACGGTAATTGGGCGGATGTGGCAGCACTGTATATGAAGGTCAATGGCTGGTGTTGACACGTATACCATGTACTCCGTGGAAAGTCATGCTGGAACAGTAATGGTATGTTATATACTATATTAGGAATAATGTACTCTGAGGAATGTAATTGGTATTAGAGTATGGAGTTTAACTTCGTTATTATGTGATGCGTATGTGGTATTTTCCTTCAGTATTATGTGTACAAGTTATTGTATTTTGTTATTCTTACCCTATGTATATTTATGTTGTTGTAGATATGCGTATGGGTTTTGTGAGAATAAAGCCGATCGAAAAGGTCTATTGTTGATTACTACAACAATAATTTATTCTCACAAAACCTACCTGGTTGGATTGGACCAGAAGAGCGCCGAGGCCTACACTGGAATGGAGCGTTTGCTGAGACCAGAGAGGCTAGATTCGGATCCCAGTTCACCCACGGCGGCACAACAATGGAAACACTGGTTGAAGACGTTCGAAAACTTCCTGGGAGCTCTACCACAGGATAATCTGGATAAGATGAGTCTGCTTACAAATTTCGTCTCACCAAGACTATACGAAACTATATCAGAGTGTACCATTTATGATGAGGCTATCCGTACTTTACAGTCACAGTACGTAAAGCCCACTAATGAAGTGTTTGCACGCCATCGTCTTGCAACTCGCCGTCAGCAGGTCGGAGAGTCCTTAGATGAATACCTTCTGACTCTGAAAACGTTAAGTAAAGAGTGTAACTTTGGGGCTGTAACAGCAACTCAACATTGCGAAGAATCCATCAGGGATGCCTTCATTAGCGGCCTGCAGTCACCACTGATCAGACAACGTTTATTAGAGAATAAGACTTTAGATTTAGCTACCATGTTTGATCAGGCGAGATCTCTAGATTCAGCCCAAAGAAATTCAGAATCTTATTGTGTTATTCAACCCTCCCGTTCATTGGGTGCTGCCTCATCCAATCAGAATACCGGTGAAGTGGAACCCACAATTTTTATGGCTGCTACGGGTGTTAAATGTTTCTTTTGTGTTTTTTTAAAACACCCACGTGTAAAATGTCCGGCACGAGAGGCTGTGTGTCATAAGTGCCAGAAAAAGGGTCATTTTGCTAAGGTGTGCCATAGTACTTCATCAGTAGCTACTGGTGCTTGTGCAACTTCCTCTGATCAGGCAACGCTAGCGGCTGTGTCTTCTGCCGCTGCCCCAGGGGTGTTATCAAAGGCGGTTGTGAGGGTCACGCTCAATGGAGTGGAATTGGATGGCCTTATGGATAGTGGTAGTTCAGAAAGTTTTATCCATCCCGACCTCGTTAAGTGCCATTCCTTAAGTGTACATCACACCCAAGGCAATGTTTCCATGGCATCCACTTCCTTCACCGCTCAGACATCAGGGTTCTGTCGAGTCAATATCAAAGTAAACGGTCGGTGCTACCAAGATGTGCGTCTGTCCATACTCCCTCAGCTGTGTTCAGATATAGTTTTGGGCCAGGATTTTCAGGGACTGCATGATAGTGTTACACTGACATATGGAGGTAGTTTGCCTCCTCTTGTTATCTGTGGACTCAGTACACTGTGTGTTGACCCTCCAGAACTGTTTGCCATCTTGACAGCTGATTGTTATCCTGTTGCTGCTCGATCACGCCAGTACTCTCCCGATGATCGTAAATTCATTGAAAAGGAAATTCAAAGGATGTTGAAGGAAGGTATTATAGAGCCCAGTAACTCCTCTTGGCGTGCACAGGTTGTTGTCGTTAAGAACGAAACTCACAAGAAACGCTTAGCCGTGGACTATTCAGAAACTATCAACAAATTTACACTTCTTGACGGGTATCCTCTGCCTCGTATAGATGACACTGTTAACAAGATTGCTCAATACCGTGTTTTTAGTATGATTGACCTCCGTAGTGCGTATCATCAAATCCCCATCAGAAATGAAGATAAGCCATACACCGCGTTTGAGGCCTGTGGACGCCTTTATCAGTTTGCTCGGGTTCCCTTTGGCGTCACCAACGGAGTGGCTTGCTTCCAACGTATCGTGGATTCATTCATCCAAGAAGAAGAACTGGTTGGAACATTTGCTTACTTAGACAACATTACTATTTGCGGCATGACTCAGGAAGAGCATGATACTAATCTCACGAAATTTCTTGAGGCTGCTAAGAGAAAGAATATAACTTACAATGAAGACAAATGCATCTTTTCAACTAACAGGCTCAGTATTCTCGGATATGTGGTGGAAGGAGGGGAAATGCGCCCGGATCCGGAACGACTCCGACCCTTGCAGGACTTGCCTGTGCCTCGGGACATGAAATCGCTCCGACGCATCCTTGGCTTCTTTGCCTATTATTCACAGTGGATATATGACTACTCAAGCAAGATCCGCCCACTGTGTGCCACTACTACATTTCCCATGACAAGGGAAGCAGAAGCGGCTTTCCATCTTCTTAAGCAAGACATTGAAGGTTCAGTGGTGAGGGCGATTGACGAATCCATACCCTTCGAAGTTGAGACCGATGCTTCGGATGTAGCAATTGCTGCAGTCCTCACCCAGGCAGGACGTCCGGTAGCCTTCTTTTCCCAAACCCTTCAGGTACCCGAATGTCGTCATGCTTCTATTGAGAAGGAGGCCCAGGCTATTATTGAAACAGTTTGCCACTGGAGACAGTATTTGACAGGCAGACATTTTACTATAAAGACAGATCAACGATCAGTGAGCTATATGTTTGATAAGCAGCATAAAAATAAGATAAAGAATGATAAGTTCATGCGTTGGAGGATGGAATTATCTTGCTATGATTTTGACATTGTGTATCGTCCTGGTTGAGAAAACATTCCCTCTGATACATTCTCCAGGTCTTATTGTGGGATGGCATGTCACGATCGACATTCACTGTTTAACCTCCACGAAGCCTTGTGCCACCCAAGGGTTACCCGCTTATACCATTTTGTGAAATCTAAGAATATGCCATATTCTGTGGAGGATGTCCGGCAGGTTGTTGGATCTTGTAGAATATGCGCAGAATGCAAGCCCAAGTTTCACCAACCAGATAAGACTCGACTCATAAAAGCTACTCAGCCATTTGAGCGTCTCAATATAGATTTCAAGGGGCCTCTTCCGAGTACAGATAAGAATCAGTATTTTCTTAACATTGTGGACGAATATTCACGGTTTCCTTTTGTATTTCCTTGTGCCGACATGACCACTTCCACGGTTATCAAGTGCCTCTGTCAGCTGTTCGCTATTTTCGGAATGCCGGCTTACATTCATTCGGACCGGGGACCCTCCTTCATGAGCAAGGAATTACAAGACTTCCTTGCCAGTAGGGGGATCGCTGGTAGCAGAACTACTAGCTATAATCCTCAAGGGAATGGCCAAGTGGAGAGGTTCAATGGTACCATTTGGAAGGCAATCACAACGGCTCTAAAATCCCGTAATCTACCCATCAAATGCTGGCAGACTGTTCTGCCTGATGCTCTCCACTCAATTCGTTCACTGTTGTCGACAGCAACCAATGCTACCCCTCATGAAAGACTTCTGAACTATTCTCGTCGTTCTTCCTCGGGAGCCTCGGTGCCTACTTGGCTCTGCAATCCTGGGCCAGTCCTGCTGAAGCGTCACATACGCACAAATAAAACTGATCCCCTTGTGGATGAAGTCGACCTCCTCCAAGCAGGACCCCACTATGCCCATATTCGCTACCCAGATGGCAGGGAAACTACGGTCTCTGTTAGACACTTAGCCCCAATTGGAACCCCATCCAAGAGTGAACCCCAAATTCTACCTCAGGCTTCTGAAGAAAATGTAATTCCCCAGGGTAGTCCCCAAGACGCACCCTGCTCAGAGGGGGATGATCTCGTTCCTGATATGGTTCCTGCAACTCCACAGCAATCAGATGCTGTGGATAACCCTCCAGTGCCAAGAAGATCCGGTCGCACCATTCGTCCTCCTATTAGACTAGATTTATAGAGATAGATTTCTCGGAAGGGGGTGAATGTTGTGATAATAAAGTGCCATACTGTAATTGGCGGCAACGGTAATTGGGCGGATGTGGCAGCACTGTATATGAAGGTCAATGGCTGGTGTTGACACGTATACCACGTACTCCGTGGAAAGTCATGCTGGAACAGTAATGGTATGTTATATACTATATTAGGAATAATGTACTCTGAGGAATGTAATTGGTATTAGAGTATGGAGTTTAACTTCGTTATTATGTGATGCGTATGTGGTATTTTCCTTCAGTATTATGTGTACAAGTTATTGTATTTTGTTATTCTTACCCTATGTATATTTATGTTGTTGTAGATATGCGTATGGGTTTTGTGAGAATAAAGCCGATCGAAAAGGTCTATTGTTGATTACTACAACAAGAAGTGTATGGTGTATAATTAGAAAATAAATTGTTTCACAAGGAAGGACTTGTATGGACATCAGTTTTATCAGTGTCAATAGGGTTTTTTGTAGGATTTTATAACCAAATTGGACAAACGTTAAACTCTGCCTGAAGTCAAATAGGATTCCACAATCGGCCAGTTAGAATCCTTCAGGAGGACAATGATCACAACAAGGTGGGTTAAAAAAAATCCACGTCAGCAGTAATATTTATGCCTCCACATGTTGTGAGCCAGACATTGACAGACGTCTGGTTCGGGCTTGGGCAGTCATGCATCCACTGTATCATGGGGTGTGGCGCTGTTCGTACCTACGCAGGAGAACGAAAGTCTGAGACTTTGGTCCTTCCAGTCTTGCTCTATGGATGCTAGACTTGGACTCTGACAAGGGATCTGAAACAGAGACTCAAATCCTTCAGTTCCAGGTCTCTTCCAAGAGTCCTTGGCCATCACTGGTCAGACTTTGTGTCCAACGATCAGTTGTTGAGACTCACATGAGATTTGTTACTTTATCATCCGTGAGTGTCAGCTGCGGCTGTATGGACATATGGCTCGTTTTCTTGACGCTGATCCTGCTCGACAGATTCTCCCAGCGAGGGAGTCTCGTAAGTGGAGGAGGCCAATGCGCCGACCACGTGCCTGGTGGTTGCAGCAGGTTAATCGGCATCTCAAGGAGATGAGGATGGGCCAGGCATCTGTCCAGGGGATGACCAGATGGAGGCCCCTGGAGTACCGGTGGAAAGTGGACGCAGCGACGCGCTGCTCCAGCGCATGCTCCCATACCTGACCTCACCTGACACCCGTCCTCCCCACCAAGTTTCGTCCGAATACGTCCACAAATTTTTGAGATATCGTGCCAAGTATCATTTTGGCCCTATCTCTCTGGTGAAGAATCACTGATGAAATTCTAGTAGTCGGATCCGGATGTGGATCTTCACCAAAATCGAACCAGTTCGTCCTTTTCAAACACCCAACCTGTCCACAAACTTTCATCCGAACCCTTCCATAACTTTTTGAGATATCGTGCACACAAAGACAGGCAGGCAGACAGACGGGCAGACAGGCGGGCAGACAGGCGGGCAGATAGGTGGGCAGACAGGCGTGAAAACATAACTTCGTTCCGCCTTTGGTGGCGGAGGTAACAGACCCAGTATTAATCGGAACAATAGCGGTGTAAAAAAATTAAAAAAAAAGATGTTGGAGCAGCGAAGTTGATTTATCGCTAAATCTTTGCACATGGAAAGCAAGGAAGTAGGAAGGGATGTGGCAAGCAGGTTAGGAGTGGGAGGGGTCGAGAGAGGTTGAGACGATGTGGGCGGGGCCGGGATAGGTTTACCACATGATGTGGGCGGGGCGAAGAGACATTGTCTCGATATGATGTGGGCGGGGCTAGGAGACGTTGTCTTGATATGATATGGGCGGGGCAGGGATAGATTGACTTTGCATTGAGGGACAATGTGGGAGGGACTGGCAGAGATTCACTTTGTGCTGAGGGACTAAAACAACGGAAGGTACGAGAGGGAGGAGGACTATGAGAATATTTTTCAGCTGAAATGGCGTTTTTACCTCGAATGACATTCAGGTTTGAGGAGGGCCGGCGCTGGTTTGCTCAGAACCCAGGAAGGGGAAGGAGAATTACGATTATTGGAAATGGGAACTGTACACGAGTTTGTCATGCTTTGCTGCGCTTATTCATATATATATATATATATATATATATATATATATATATATATATATATATATATATATATATATATATATATATATATATATATATATACATCGATCTATGTTTCTTGATATCTATCATTTGACATTGTTCTTGGACTTGCCCACTAGTTTATGCGATCGACCTGACGTTTATCTCTGAACAGAGTTGTCACCTCGCTGTACTGCTCAACGTGCTGTGTGAACAGGCACGGGTCCCATGTACGTGCTTTGTGTACAGCATCGTGTTGGCTCGGCCTTGGAAATGGGTTCGCGATGAACGAATGGGAGGAAATGATGTGAATCCTTGAACCTCGTTATTGGAGTAATCTGTCCAGAGTTGAGCCTCGTGGAAGGCCGAAAACCACGCAGGGTTTACCTTACATACAGTATGGGAAGTTAGCGGAGAAATTAGGAAGAAAGAGGTGGGTATTGGGAGGAGTGTTTGTGTTAGCCAGAGTAAAAGAGGTGGGTATTGGGAGGAGTGTTTGTGTTAGCCAGAGTAAAAGAGGTGGGTATTGGGAGGAGTGTTAGTGTTGGCCAGAGTAAAAGAGGTGGGTATTGGGAGGAGTGTTGGTGTTGGCCAGAGTAAAAGAGGTGAGTATTGGGAGGAGTGTTAGTGTTAGCCAGAGTAAAAGAGGTGGGTATTGGGAGGAGTGTTGGTGTTGGCCAGAGTAAAAGAGGTGAGTATTGGGAGGAGTGTTAGTGTTAGCCAGAGTAAAAGAGGTGGGTATTGGGAGGAGTGTTAGTGTTGGCCAGAGTAAAAGAGGTGGGTATTGGGAGGAGTGTTAGTGTTAGCCAGAGTAAAAGAGGTGGCTATTGGGAGGAGTGTTAGTGTTAGCCAGAGTAAAAGAGGTGGGTATTGGGAGGAGTGTTAGTGTTAGCCAGAGTAAAAGAGGTGGGTATTGGGAGGATTGTTAGCCAGAGTAAAAAAGGTGGGTATTGGGAGGAGTGTTAGCCAGAGCAAAAGAGGTGGGTATTGGGAGGAGTGTTAGCCAGAGTAAAAGAGGTGAGTATTGGGAGGAGTGTTGGCCACGTAAAGGAGGTGGGTATTGGGAGGAGTGTTAACCAGAGTAAAAGAGGTGGGTATTGGGAGGAGTGTTAACCAGAGTAAAAAAGGTGAGTATTGGGAGGAGTATTAGTGTTAGCCAGAGCAAAAGAGGTGGGTATTGGGAGGAGTGTTAACCAGAGTAAAAGAGGTGGATATTGGGAGGGGTGTTAACCAGAGTAAAAAAGGTGAGTATTGGGAGGAGTATTCGTGTTAGCCAGAGCAAAAGAGGTGGGTATTGGGAGGAGTGTTAGCCAGAGCAAAAGAGGTGGGTATTGGGAGGAGTGTTAGTGTTGGCCAGAGTAAAAGAGGTGGGTATTGGGAGGAGTATTAGTGTTAGCCAGAGTAAAAGAGGTGGGTATTGGGAGGAGTGTTAGCCAGAGTAAAAGAGGTGGGTATTGGGAGGAGTGTTAGTGTTAGCCAGAGTAAAAGAGGTGAGTATTGGGAGGAGTATTAGTGTTAGCCAGAGTAAAAGAGGTGGGTATTGGCAGGAGTGTTAGTGTTAGCCAGAGTAAAAGAGTTGAGTATTGGGAGGAGTATTAGTGTTAGCCAGAGTAAAAGAGGTGGGTATTGGGAGGAGTGTTTGTGTTTGCCAGAGTAAAAGACGTGGGTATTGGGAGGAGTGTTAGCCAGAGTAAAACAGGTGGGTATTGGGAGGAGTGTTAGTGTTGGCCAGAGTAAAAGAGGTGGGTATTGGGAGGAGTGTTGGTGTTAGCCAGAGTAAAAGAGGTGGGTATTGGGAGGAGTGTTAGTGTTAGCCAGAGTAAAAGAGGTGGGTATTGGGAGGAGTGTTGGTGTTGGCCAGAGTAAAAGAGGTGAGTATTGGGAGGAGTATTAGTGTTAGCCAGAGTAAAAGAGGTGGGTATTGGGATGAGTGTTAGTGTTGGCCAGAGTAAAAGAGGTGGGTATTGGGAGGAGTGTTGGTGTTAGCCAGAGTAAAAGAGGTGGGTATTGGGAGGAGTGTTAGTGTTAGCCAGAGTAAAAGAGGTGGGTATTGGGAGGAGTGTTGGTGTTGGCCAGAGTAAAAGAGGTGAGTATTGGGAGGAGTGTTAGTGTTAGCCAGAGTAAAAGAGGTGGGTATTGGGAGGAGTGTTAGTGTTGGCCAGAGTAAAAGAGGTGGGTATTGGGAGGAGTGTTAGTGTTAGCTAGAGTAAAAGAGGTGGGTATTGGGAGGAGTGTTAGTGTTAGCCAGAGTAAAAGAGGTGGGTATTGGGAGGAGTGTTAGTGTTGGCCAGAGTAAAAGAGGTGGGTATTGGGAGGATTGTTAGCCAGAGTAAAAAAGGTGGGTATTGGGAGGAGTGTTAGCCAGAGCAAAAGAGGTGGGTATTGGGAGGAGTGTTAGTGTTGGCCAGAGTAAAAGAGGTGGGTATTGGGAGGAGTATTAGTGTTAGCCAGAGTAAAAGAGCTGGGTATTGGGAGGAGTGTTAGCCAGAGTAAAAGAGGTGGGTATTGGGAGGAGTGTTAGTGTTAGCCAGAGTAAAAGAGGTGAGTATTGGGAGGAGTATTAGTGTTAGCCAGAGTAAAAGAGGTGGGTATTGGCAGGAGTGTTAGTGTTAGCCAGAGTAAAAGAGGTGAGTATTGGGAGGAGTATTAGTGTTAGCCAGAGTAAAAGAGGTGGGTATTGGGAGGAGTGTTTGTGTTTGCCAGAGTAAAAGAGGTGGGTATTGGGAGGAGTGTTAGCCAGAGTAAAAGAGGTGGGTATTGGGAGGAGTGTTAGCCAGAATAATAGAGGTAGATATTGGGAGGAGTGTTAGCCAGATTAAAAGAGGTGGGTATTGGGAGGAGTGTTGGCCAGAGTAAAGGGGGTGGGTATTGGGAGGGGTGTGGCCAGGTAAAGGAGGTGGGTATTGGGAGGAGTGTTAGCCAGAGCAAAAGAGGTGGGTATTGGGAGGAGTGTTAGCCAGAGCAAAAGAGGTGGGTATTGGAAGGAGTGTTAGCCAGAGCAAAAGAGGTGGGTATTGGGAGGAGTGTTAGCAAGAGTAAAAGAGGTGGGTATTGGGAGGAGTGTTAGCCAGAGTAAAAGAGGTGAGTATTGGGAGGAGTGTTGGCCAGGTAAAGGAGGTGGGTATTGGGAGGAGTGTTAACCAGAGTAAAAGAGGTGGGTATTGGGAGGAGTGTTAACCAGAGTAAAAAAGGTGAGTATTGGGAGGAGTATTAGTGTTAGCCAGAGCAAAAGAGGTGGGTATTGGGAGGAGTGTTAGCCAGAGCAAAAGAGGTGGGTATTGGGAGGAGTGTTAGTGTTGGCCAGGTAAAGGAGGTGGGTATTGGGAGGAGTGTTGGCCAGGTAAAGGAGGTGGGTATTGGGAGGAGTGTTGGCCAGAGTAAAGGGGGTGGGTATTGGGAGGAGTGTTGGCCAGGTAAAGGAGGTGGGTATTGGGAGGAGTGTTGGCCAGAGTAAGGGGGGTGGGTATTGGGAGGAGTGTTGGCCAGGTAAAGGAGGTGGGTATTGGGAGGAGTGCTGGCCAGAGTAAAGGGGGTGGGTATTGGGAGGAGTGTTGGCCAGGTAAAGGAGGTGGGTATGGGGAGGAGTGTTGGCCAGAGTAAAGGGGGTGGGTATTGGGAGGAGTGTTGGCCAGAGTAAAGGGGGTGGGTATTGGGAGGAGTGTTGGCCAGGTAAAGGAGGTGGGTATTGGGAGGAGTGTTGGCCAGAGTAAAGGGGGTGGGTATTGGGAGGAGTGTTGGCCAGGTAAAGGAGGTTGGTATTGGGAGGAGTGTTGGCCAGGTAAAGGAGGTGGGTATTGGGAGGAGTGTTGGCCAGGTAAAGGAGGTGGGTATTGGGAGGAGTGCTGGCCAGAGTACAGGGGGTGGGTATTGGGAGGAGTGTTGGCCAGGCAAAGGAGGTGGGTATTGGGAGGAGTGTTGGCCAGAGTAAAGGAGGTGCGTAGGAAATTGCAGATGTTAAATGGTCGACAGTTGCAGTCTGGTGCACTTGGAGGGAAGAGTATGGTTAAACCACTGATCTCTATTCTAACTGGATACGAGAGGACATTCATGTTTTTTGAACCCATTTGTCCACCATCTTTGCTCTCTTCCTAAACGATTGAATGGGACTGTTAGTCACAAAGACGAATGCCACTTCTGGATGAATTGTGATTCCTTTTCCTCTTCTTCTTTGATTACGACAGTCATGGTTTTTACAACTGTTAGGCCTAAGGCCTAAGTCACATTTGCCACGGCGGCTGTGGGGTCTCCAAAATCTACGGCCACTAGCAATTATACGGCGGCCGCAGTATTTTCACGGTCACACAATGTAGCAGTCACATATGTTTTTATTTTTTGGGGAGCCGCACGGCGGATTTAGAAATTGTGGAGACCGAAAACGTGGGGTTGCCGTACGGTCTTTGATTTGATGTCGCACGGTGACCTGAAGGGGCCCTGTGGCGGCCATAGAATTTTCAAGGCAGATGCAAGGTGGCCTCAATGTGCCCGCAAGGCAACTGCAGGAGGGCCCTAAGGCGAACGTGCGACCAGATGGACGGTAACGAATGGGTTAATTTTTTTTAATTTTTTTTTTACCAGTTTTTTTTTTTCGGCTTGTCGAATTGCTACGGCGAACGTAGAAATGAAAAAAAGTTATAATTCCACGGCGACCCCTACGGCCTGTAAAAGATAGCCAAACGGCGTAGGGCCACCCTGAGGCCACCTCAGAAACTCTGCAGCCGCACGTTTCTGTCAATTCAGAGGGCGTATGGCCGCCGTATCCTCGCCGTAGAGCCAATGTGACTTAGGCTTTAGCAGCACACAATGGCATTTCATAAATACTAAAACAATGCTTTTTTCAACCTGGGAATGGGCTAAAATCAAGTGGGAAAGGAAAAAAATGAAGTAGGAAGGTGGAATTTTCGTCGGGAATATGCACCTTGAAGCAAGTATTGACGCAAACGGGATTTTCTGTGTTGTGGGAGAAGGAATCTGGTGGATGGGGTGTTACGAATTTGGAAGCCTTTTGCACACAGACAGTCAGCAGTCCCATAGTTCAGTTATCTCGTTAAGTACGAGGTGTGTTCAAAAAGTATCAAACCTTAATTTTTTGTGCGTAAACAAACGTAGGGAGGCGTGGTTTGGTGCACATATGTAGGCGATCCTAATCCATATGAGTGAATATTTTCCCGCCTGCAGAAGCTGTAAGTCGCCGACAGACCGCCAATGAGTGAGGAAGTGTAAGTGAGCGCCGTCGGATTTTCGTTTTTGACAAAATGACAAAAACTTGAACAACGCTACTGCATCAAATTTTGTGTAAAGCTTGGCGATTCCCAAGTGGAAACTATCCGCAAGATTCAACAGGCCTTCGGGAACGAAGCAATGGGCACCACACAGATAAAAGAGTGGTACAACCGCTTCAAAGATGGTCGCACATCAGTGGAAAGTGAAGCACGTTCTGGTGGGCCCTCAACATCCCGAAATGAGATCATCATTGACCAAGTGAGGACCCTGCTGATGCAGGATCGTCGAATCACGATCAGAGAACTTGCAGACGAGGCTGGCGTCAGCATTGGATCCGTTTATTCCATTGTGACTGAGGATTTGGGCTTAAGGAGAATCTCAGCGAAGTCCGTGCCAAAGCTGCTAACGATCAAGCAGAAGCAACTCCGTTTGGAGATCGCACAGGACATGCTGGAGACTGTGAACAGCGATCCCAACTTCTTCAACACAGTGATCACTGGTGATGAGACCGCAGTGATCCATCATTTTGTCAAAAACGAAAATCCGACGGCGCTCACTTACACTTAATCACTCATCGGCGGTCTGTCGGCGACTGACAGCTTCTGTAGGCGGGAAAATATTCACGTATACGGATTAGGATCACCTACATACGTGCACCAAACCACGCCTCCCTAGCTTCATTTGTTTACGCACGAAAAATTAAGGTTGGATACTTTTTGAACACACCTCATATATGTGGATAGTTAGAATCCCCTCCCCTATGTCTCATGGGTTAATTTCATGTGTCGCTGCAGGTTTCTTTTATAGTCAGTTTTTTTTTTAACATCTTTAAATCTACCAACGCCAACAAAACCCTCACTCCACTCCTCCTCCCATTCTGCGGGGGAACAAGCGCTTCACCCTCCCAACTTCCACTTCACACCACGGCGCCATAACACACATGTTTCTGACTATGGACGTGGGTGGAGCCCCCTCGCCTCAGAGCTCTGACTCCGCCCCATCAAAGAAGAATGTCTCCCCTGTCGACACTGGAGAAGACAACAGGGCCTCTCGGGGGAGGAGCACTGAGACGCCGACACGCCCCTTCTACAATCGCGGCTGGCCACCACAACACCCGAAAACGCCCGTCCAATCTGGAGGCGAGTTACCCGAGAGCGGATCCCTCCACCCCGCACGGGGGAGGGATAATAAGGATCGCAAGCTGTATCCGGGGGGAGAGGCGTTCGGGGGTTCCTTGGAGGTCATTCCTTGCTTCTGGTCTGCTGGGCTCTCCTGGTCGTCGGTCATCGTTCGTGGCTGGCCGGGTCATTTATAGGATCCTGGCTGCGCTCGTTGGATTCTGGTTCGTTGGTTCGAGTCCCACCGTGGTGGGTTGTGTTGGAGTGCTCGAGCTGGGGGTCCCCGTTCCCTTCCACGGACTCCGAGCTCCATAAGTGTGGGTCGGTAAAACCGCACGAGGCGGCCAGGTGCCCAACCAAACTCTAACCCCCAGCTTGCCTATCCTCCGTGGCTGGAGGGTCCGAATATTGGCCAGTTGGCGTCATTTCTTTTTGGGTGTGTGTGTCTGTGTGTGGCGCCAGTCTGTAAGTATAACTGCATAAGTGCCTTGCTTATTGTACATTGCATTGTAGTCGGTTTAACCGTGCTCTGTGTCTCCCTCCCTGAATATTATTTGTAAAATAAACCCTCTTGTTAAATGTACCAGCTCGTTTTCTGTGCTTTCTCTCATTGGCCTTGCATGGTTCGGGTTTGACTTATAGTGAGGCCGATTGTGCCGTAAATTGACATTTGGGCCGGCGCGGCTTTGATAATTCCCGCTCGGTTATGCCGGATCTGAGTCGGTAACGGCGACTCGGTTCGGACAAAGCCGGCCGAGGGTGTGGCTTTCCCGGTAGCTAGACCGCGCGGCTAATTAGGTAAATTGGAATCAGACAAAAAGACCCTAACCGCGCGGTCGAAATATTGGCGTCCACGGTCCATTAAGCGACCCGTCGACTTCGGAGTTATCCGGAGTGATGACCTTGTATTCCGGGAGTCTGGTGGGAGATGGCCTTACAACTGCCCCATCTCGTGGTCGTCCTCGCTACCGAACCTGGCACTACAACAGGGGTTCTTCCGTTGACTTCAAAACCGCCTGACCCATTAACGTTAGGCACCCTATCCAGTTAGTATAGAGACCAGCAGGGAGGCTCATTTTTACAGGTGAGAGAAAAGGGACAAATGATGCAGGTGAGTAGAGAGTCTCGACTCTGGAAGGTTAATAACAACATGTTTGCTCGAAAGACATTCAAACCTGGAAGGGTTTACGAGGGTTAAACTGAAACAGTTGTGTGATAAATACACTTCGCATCCCATGTTTTGTGACTTGTCCAGTAAATCCATTTTGAAAATATAACAATTACTGATGTAAGTGAATTCAAAACTTGTAATACCTTGTTAAAGAGATAAATGCAGATAACAGGTACAATTGTAGATTGGGTTAAACCTCAAACAGAAATGTGAAAAACTAAGCCTAATCACTCCCATAACTTCCAACCTTACAAAGTGTCTTTTTATTCGTCACCTTTCTTCATTTGTAGCGGCGTTTGCAGATACCTATTAAGATAAGACACAAAATGAGACTGAAGACACTGCACACATTGGATGTAAAACATTCTAAACAAGCGAATTAACAGAACATTGTACCCCATGCAGTGTTCAAGTATGTAATTCAATTGAAATAACATAATGATTTTAAAGGTAGTTGAAAAAAAACATGCGGAAGTTTCGTGCCATTGAAGTAGTCTTATACACCACCTTATCTAACATGTTCAAGTAATGCAAAACTGGAGATTTTTGGAAGCAATCAGAAGGCAATTTGTATTCTACAGTGTTCAATTATAAAATAAATAATTTAAAGGTCGTATAAAAAAATCCGGAAGTTTAGCGCCGTTGACACAGTGCCTATTGCAATACTCGAGCTACAAGAAATGCTAGAACGAACACTTGGGTAAATACTAAAACGGCACTCGGGAGAGTGCATACCTCCGTCAGGCAGAACAGTTTATGTTTTGTAGTCCACTGATAGGCCGGATCTGCATCCGTACCAAAATCTAATCGGCTTGTCCTTGTCACTCACCCAACTCATCCACCAACTTTCATCCGAATCTGTTCATAACTGTTTGAGATATTGTGCTATATAATTATTTTTAGCCCTGTCTCACAATGGTGAAGAATCGCTTAAAAAATTAGAACGGCACTCAGTAGAGCACATGCCTCTGCCTGGCTGAACAGTTTACGTTTTGTATCCCACTGACGGGCCGGATCCAGATCTTCACCAAAATCGAATCATTTCGTCCTTGCAATACACCCAACCTGTCCACCAAGATTTGTCAGAATCCATCCATAACCTTTTGACATATCGTGCTATGTATTGTTTTGGCCCTGTCTCTCAATTGTGAAGAATCACTTCAAGAATTCTAGTGTTCGGATCTGAATCTTTATCAAAACCTAATCAATTTGTCCTTGTCACGCACCAAACTTGTCCACCAAGTTTCGTCCGATTCCTTTCATAACCTTTTGAGATATCCTGCTCATAGTCCACCAAACTGGGGTGAAAACAATCTCCATCCACCTTCTGTAGCAGAGGTAATTAATAAATTCTCGGATCCAGGCCAGAATCCTGATCTTCATCAAAATTGAATCAATTTGTCCTTGTTGCGCAGCCAACCTGTCTGCCAAGTTTTGTCAGAATCCATTTTAACATTTTTAGATATCCTGCTCACAGACAAACAAACAAATGAAATTGCTCATTGAGCAAGGAATTGCCAGAATAACTGTCATATCTCCATGATCTCTGAAAAAACAAAAACCTGGAAATCAATTTGGTTATTATAAGTCGATAGTGTTACTGTTTAATGAGTTATGGCACTTAGTTTGGTCATGATCATAACTTGGAAGTCAATCGGACTTGAAATGGCGTTTTTATCGCAATTTGAAATTTTTGACCCGACCCCCCTGACATTTGACCCCCGACCGCTAAGAAGGGTGTTGGTGTGACACCCCAATAAGACATATGGTTGGATGTAGTATTGGAAGATGCACATTTTGGATTTTGTTTCATGTCGATACGACCATTTTAGCGGACGTTATTGCGAAAATAAGAATTTCGGTTTTTCGGTGACCTTGACCTTGACCTTGACCTTTGACCTAGATTCACCAAAAACGACAAGTGTCTAAGTTGGACCATGGCCAACGTCTGTACCCATTTTGGTCATTTTCGCTGAAACGGTGTGGCTGCTACAGGGTAAACAAACACACAAACAGACAGACAGACAGACAGACACACAGAATGACAGACACAACCAACCAACATAATTGCAGACAGGGGTGAAAGTATAACCTCCATCCACCTTCGGTGGTGTAGGTAACAAGCGAAGTCAAAATGCCAAATTTTCTGCTGAAAAGTAGAGAAATATATAATTTCAGGGAACTGGTGAAGACAAAGTATCACGACCTTCTTCACCCTATGAACTGATTTTTTATTCTATTATATTTTATTAACCTATCTAACGATGTACAGAAGGAAGCACCTGCAGTAAATATTTGCAGAAGTAAATTGCTTTTCTACTCGAGTAAATTTTTTCTCTAGTTTTCATTGCTGTGTTTATTTAAAATACTAGCGGATATGCCCGTTATGGACTGGTGATGAGATGGGAGGGTATGGCATTTGACTGGATGGAAGAGACATGTAACAACAATAACAACAATCCTGTGATTAACTGAATAAGTGGAGACGACGATGACGACGACGATGACGACGACAATAACCATCAGTGGCAGAAACTGGACTTGAAGCACCTATCACTGGAATGTTTTGACATCATCCAGCATGGCCATCACTTTTGAGAAAAGTCTACATTCGACGAGGTCAAATGGAATAAAAGTTGAAAGTAAATTTGGATGCCAAAAGCAGAATTGTATGATTTGTTAATTCTTCATGCAAAATTTGGTGACTATTTGCGAAACGGTGAGAGGAGAAAAAAATAAAGCAAAGAAAGAAACCAGACACACTCCTTTTATTGATATCAAATATATTGGCTGTACTGTTGTCGATCTTGTTTTTCCGATGGCGCAGGATTGGCTGGTGAAAAGGACGTGTCCTGCAGGATGACCAGCACCTCCAGCTGCATACAGGAGAGGTGAGGTCAGTTAGTTAGTTAGTTGTCTGTCTGTTGATTTATTTATTGCTGAAGGTTTTTCCGGTTTCCCATTTTGGGGTTTTGCAGCATTTTCTCTCGTCTCTGAGTGACCTGCTTCCAAAGTTGTCAACCGTTCCACATTTGTCTTTGTTGCCATTGATTGTTCTCCACTCTGTTAGTTTCTTAATCTATAGTGTGCTCATTGCTTTGTCTTTGCATGTCGGTTTGGTTATTTGATTTTGTTCTTCTGCCTCGGTTAGTTAGGCCTGCTTTGTCACTCATTTCACTCTTTGCAAAGCTTTATTCTTTCTTCAACCCCTTTTATGAGACTTGTATTGTTTTCATCTGTTCTCTCACCCTCTCCTTTGGTGTGTTATTTTTTGTTGTTGTTGTTCTTGTTGTTCTTGTGTTTCTGCTTTTTCCACTTCTGTGATTGAGAGTTTGCACATGTATCCAGCGTATTCACCTCGTGTACTCCTGACACACTGTTCTCATTTTCCCTAAGTCATTCTTCCTCCAAGTCTTCCTCTATTTTATCCTGTGATTGCTTCCTTCATCTGCAGAACTCCTGGTACTCCACTTAACAATTTCCTGACATCAATCAACTAATACCAATGGTAACTAGAACAACACTCGGTAGAGCGCATACCTCCAGTTTACATTTTGGATCCCACTAATAGGCCGGATCTGGATCAGGACCTGAACCAAAATCTAATCAGCTTCTTCTTGTCACATGCCTAACTAATCCGCCAAGTTTTGAGATATCGTGTCGTTTATCGTTTTCTGCCAAATCTCTCAATCACTTATCAAATTAATAAAATTCTCGCATCAAAAATTTTGTCAAAAAAATCAAAAAAAAAAAAAAAAAAAAACCTTTGTCCATATCAAATCACTTATCAAAAAAATCAAAGAACAATCACTTATCAAATTAATAAAATTCTCGCATCCGGATTTTCAGCAAAATCTCATCATTTCGTCCTTGGCACACACCCAACCTGTCCACCAAATTTCGTCTGAATCCATCCACAACTTTTTTGATATTTCTTCTCTCGCTCTCTCACTCTCTCGCTCTCTCGCTCTCTCGCTCTCTCGCTCTTGCTTTCTCTCGAAATCACTTTAAAATTATTGGATCCGCATCTTCACCAAAATATTATGAATATATCCTTGGCACACACACACGCAACCTGTCCACCAAATTTTGTCCGAATCCATCCTTAATGTTTTGAGATATCCTGCTCACAGACAGGAGTGAAAACAACCTTTGTCCATCTTCGGTCTTAGAGGTAATGATAACAGCATAATATTAATATTAACACTAATAGTATGCCCCCCTCCCCAAGTAGTTTTTCCTCCTTGGACAAAAGCCATGTTAACATGTATAAATTGCTTATCGTGGGATTTCGTGGGGCACCCCTACCAGAAGTAAAAAAATATATATTATAAACCACAAACACACATGATTAGTGATTACCTCTTTAAACAGTTGCTGCTGCTGTTTAACATGAAACTAAAAGGGAGGAAACCCGACATTCTTGAGACATTGTATGCTTATCGTGTACCACATAGAATAATGGACCCGAGGCTCGAGCGACTGTCTTCTATATACCCCAGAGAGGATAATAACATGATCCTCCTGCCGCTACCAGAGAGAGTGGGTGTACGAATATAGGAAATACAAGAAATATCTGTGGATGTGAGGTGTTTAGTTCATGTTAGAAAAAGTGAGCGCTGACAGTGGATATAACTACATATATATATATATGTATATATATATATATATATATATATATATATATATATATATATATATATATATATATATATATATATATATATATATATATATATATACGGTTTGTACGGGTCCTTAAAACCCATAAAAGTCCAACATTTCTGAGTTGTACAATTTAAGTACTTAAATTTCAGGAAAATGTTCAAAAGTCAATAAAATCAGATTTTCCTGTTATTTGGTGAAGGGTGTTTCATTTTCCTCGCACTAGTATTCTAAACAAGGACAAATGTGTCCAAGAGCCACGTCCTAAAGGTTTTGTCTTCACCAGAAGAAAAAGAAGAAGAAAAAAAATAAAAAAACAACAACTTTCAATATTTCATCACGTGCCTTGACAGAGCCAATAGCGAGAGCCGTCATGGACGATCGTCGTTCATGGACGTCATGGACGATCGTAAAGATACCTCTGCCAGGTGCGATGATTTTACTGATGTAACTGGGTGTAAAGACTTCCCATTGAAATTTTGTAAGCACAGGTGGGTTGACAATGGTCCTGTCTCCAGCAGAGTTATTCTATTGTGCCCTCACCTGAAGTTATTTGTTGAGGCATGTGAAAGCAAGAAGAAGCCGAAACCAACCAGCAACTCTTACAAAACTCTGCATGGTGCAATGAATGATAAGCTATCTGTCGCAAAACTGTCTTTTTTTCAGGTCAGTAGCCAGTGCAGTTGAACCATTTTTATACTTGTACCAAACAGACAAGCCAATGGGTCCCTTTCTTGTTCATGATATTGAGAGACTTGTCATAAATTTGTTAGAGAGGTGTGTTAAGCCAGTTGCATTACAAAATGCTTCTACTGCATATAACTTGTTAAACCTGGATCTTGAAAAGGAAAGGGTAGAAAACAAAAAGATTGAAGTTGGTTTCAAGGCTGAAAGTGAACTGAAGTCCCTCCTGAGAACCAAGGCCATCAGTGAACACCAGGTGTTTCAGTTCAAAGAAGAATGTAGGCTATTTGTGGGGAAATGTGTCAACAAAATCTTTGAAAGGTCTCCTCTTAAGTATAGTTTAGCCAGAAATATGGCTTCTCTGGATCCCAGGTTGATGGTGACTGATCAAGAACACTCAAAGTCCAAATTCAAATGCCTGTTGGAAAATTTGGTGACTCTGAACAGAGTTGATGGTGATAATGTAGATATGTTGGTTGCGAGTTACAAAGAATTACTGCAGGATGTAGCAGGGTGTGAACTGAAGTCTAGGTTCAAGGACTTCAAGGTTGAAGATGACAGGGTAGATGTGTTACTCTATGAATGTGTGGGTAAAAACAAGAAGTTTGAGAAGTTGTGGGGGGTAGTTCATAAAGTGTTGCTAGTTTCCCATGGTCAGGTGTCTGCTGAGAGGGGTTTTCCCTCAACAGACAGATAGAGAAGGACAACCTGGGTGAAGGCATCCTTGTTGCACTCAGGCAGATTATTATTGATTATTTTGTACTGGTAGGTGGAATGCTCAAAGTTGAAATCACAAAGGAACTGCTCTCCTCAGCCTCCAGTTCTCGACATAAATACCATCAATATCTTGAAGAAGAGAAAAGAAAGAAAGGGCAAGAAGCCATCCAAAGAAAACGAAAAATGTTTGAAGATGAAGTGGATGGTTTGAAAAAGAGCAAGGTGTTGGAAACTGACATAGAAGGTCTGACCACATTGTCAGAAAAAATATGCAGACAAGGCTGAGGCAAAAGGTGGCAAAACTAGCCACAGTCTTCTGGTAAAATCAAATGCTCTCAGGCACTCTGCCAAGCAAAAACGGGGGGAACTCAAAGTTCCAGAAAGATAAATTGAGGAGAAGGCTAAATCCTTGCCTGCTATGTCCTAATTGGATATTACAATGACATGTAGCTAACAAAATGTACTGTTCTGTAGTGTAGAAGCAGTCAGGAGCTGCTGCAACTTTGCAGGTGGCAGCACCGACAATAACATTTTAACATAACAACACATTAACATTGAGAGTGCTGCCATCTGGAAACTTGTGACTGCTCCTGGCTGATTCTACAGTAACTGTGAAGTGAATTTGCCAATTGGCTGTGTGCTGCGTTGTGCCTTGTCGACTGAATAAGCTCCTGCTGTGTTCTGTATGTTCATTATTAAAATATATTTTTTGTAAACTTACTGTCTTTGTTAATTTCTAGGTGACTCACCTCAATTTACCCCTGGAATTTCTAGGATGTGGTCCTTAAAAAGGGGTTATTTTAGCCGCCCTTAAATGTCCTTAAGAAAAACATCTCAAAATAAGTGGGAACCCTGATATATATATATATATATATATATATATATATATATATATATATATATATATATATATATATATATATATATATATATATATATATCACTCCCCTAATCTTCAATGGACGTAAAGTCCAACACTAAAGCGTCACCTCCATCCCGGTGACTTTGTCAAACAGATTTTATGGTCAACATTGGTTAAACATCAAGCGGAGATGTCTATCCAGATTTCGGGCTTATTTACCCTCATCAGGATGGCATACCGTATAAATATTTAACCATGAGGAGAGGTCAGCACCGGCTCAACGCCTCCCCTCCCAGGGCCGTAAAGCCCTGGTCTGTTGTCCTCCCCCCTCTCTCCCTCCTCCGCATTCCAGCGTGTTTCAGGTGCTGACCACCACGGTGCAGAGGTGCCAGACTGAAGCTCCAGACCACCGGAGTGGACGTCCATAGCAGTTTGGGACAGCAAAACCATCCATTGGCTCACATGTGGCCCCCTGCGACGAATTGCCAGGCCGGCGACGTCTAACACGCAACGACCCAGCGGTTAACCATGTACAGCTAGGCCAACCCAGGTCAGGTACCTGAGGTTGCCAGCAGAATACCTGTTGCTGACCCTAACATATTCCCCTGAGAGGGCCATGCCACACGCAGTGAGTCGCAAGCACCATGGAGAAATTCTGAGGGAGGGGAGTAGGACCAATGTCGACGGAGTTTACAGTTTGGGGAGCTGCAAGCTATCAGCTTTTTGGACGAGTTCAGAAAGTTCTCCAACTCTTTTGTTGTGCAGAGGCACATACCTTTCTCGCATGTACGTTTCCAAATATTTTCTGCTTCTTCTCGAAGCGTTGTGAGCTATTTTAGGCAACAATCCTGATCTCACACATATGATATACGTTCGGCTGCCCTGATGACGCCGTTGCTCGGGTTTTCTGTGCATGTGCACTGAGCATTCTGGGGAAGTGGATTACATCATTTTCAAAGTCCCTTGTTGATCATAGTTGATTCTCTTATCTAAGCTGCAAGTTTATGGTATCAAGGGTATTGCTCTGCAATGGTTCACTTCTTATCTCAACAACCGTCAACAATTCACGACTGTTAATAAGTGTTGGTCCAGCTGTAAAGCCATTATACATAGTGTTGCACAGGTCTCGTTGGTCCTCTTATTTTACTACTGTACTAGAATGTAAGACCCATCACTTCACGGAATACCAATCTCTGCGTAATTTCTAAAAAATAAAAACAACCAGTTGTTGTTAATGGGAAAAATATAATTTGACAGTGTATAGATACGAGCCTGGGTTGACATTCATGGAGTGTGGAGAGTGTTAATGGGATATTCATCACAGCTTTTTGAGATGCTGAATTCCAAATAATATACAACACTAACGATCAGGTGGCTTACCGCCATAAAATTATGAAATCGTTACAAGAGTGACAAAAGTGCCAATGTTTTGTTATGAGGTGCTATGGGTATATAAATGAAAAAAAAATCCCATGCTCCAAACAATCAGTCCATGTGAAGGGTGTAAAATCCAAGATGGCTGCCATGGACTGGCCAACATCCGTAAATCGTCATATTTTCGGGACGAGACCAGATAGAAACATGAATAAAATGTTCTTTTTATATGTTTTCAGATGCAAGGAATCTATTGAAATCATTAGTTTGAAAATATTTCAAGAAAAAAAAAAGATGGTGGCCATACATTGCCCAAAATGGCCGCCATCAAACTTAAAAACTGAATCAAGTGAACAGCCTCACCGAAACAATGAACGGATTTGGGAATCCTTTCCGAGATGACTGTTCAGAGCTTCTTGTCCAGCATACACGAGAATGTGCTGATCAACTCGTGGTTTCCATCATTCGCAATTTTGAGAATCTTGGTTTCTCCCAATACCAGAGGTTTCAGATAGATGTTCTGCAGGACAGAACAAAGTCAATCCAGGACTCGATTAAACAAAACGACTTACCATTGCTCAAGACACCTAATACCAAGACCAACCCCAAAGCAAAGCAGCTTGCATCTGCCCGGAAATGCGGAATGATGCAAACCTTTTTGGTCGTTTCTACATCGCTAACCAGCAAAGAGGTGCTGATCTGGACCTGTTCTTCTCCCATGAGAATCAGACATATCCCCCAAGTCTGTCTGACTATGGTAAACTTCGGACAGGCACAAAATCGGACCTCATGCGATGCTTTGATGCAAGCGGGCAGAATGAAATTCCTGATGTGTTTGATTGCAGAATTTTGGATGGGGCAGCATTAATCCACACTCTAACTACTGACACTGCCACTACTTTCAGAGATTATGCAGAGAATGTATTCTCACCATTACTTGAATGTGAGCTACAGCATGTTACTGACAGAGCAGATGTCATATGGGACCAGTATGTGCCACACAGTATCAAAGCATCAACGAGGGAGAAAGGAAGCAGTAGCATCTGTCTGAAGGTCAGCCCACAAACAAAAATACCATCGAAATGGAAAGACTTCCTGCTTGATTCTACAAACAAATCAGAGCTATTTGCCTGTCTGACACAGACTCTGTAAAATTGACAATGGTCATGCAGAGAGGTTAAATACATTTTCATCACAAAGGGTTTTGAAGTTGTCTCAAAAACTACTGGCCAGAAAATGCCAGATTGCACACATGAGGAGGCAGATACAAGAATTGAAGTCCACGTCATACATGCATTTCTTGAAGGGGCTAAGAAAATCCTAGTACGGTCTGTCGATACTGATATTCTTGTCATTCTGATTGGCCAATTCTTTGATCTGCAGCAGCATTGTCCTGAAATTGACCTCTGGGTAGCATTTGGTGTTAGCAAGAACTATTGTCTGTACAGTATCAATTCAATCTGTACCACTATGGGGAAAAGGCCATCAAAGGCACTTCCTATATTCCATGCATTCACCGGGTGTGATACCACATCTACGATCTACCCTCTTCAGAAAAAGGGGAAAAAATTGCATGGCAAGCATGGAAGAGTTACCATTTGGTTATAGATTCCTTTCTGTTTGTATGAAATCACCCATTTGAGGAAGTTGAAGCAGATTCTGAGCATTTCAATCGTCTGGAGCGTTTGACAATCGTCATGCATAACAAAACCAGCACCGATGACAATGTGAACGATGCAAGGAGGGAACTAGTCTCCAAAAAAAGTATCAGCCTTGAAACCATCTCACTAACGGAGGATGCTTTGCTGAGAGCAGTCCTCCAAGCTGGTATTTGGTCAACAAGTTGTCAAACTCAGCCACCTGTTCTTGAGCCAGAAGGTTGGGGTTGAGTAATGTAGCATAATCATTGGAATCTGGTTTGGATGACGAAACCTGAAGCTGCCAAAGCCTGCACAGCACTGATAGTGTGAATGCAAATCTGAACGTGGCTGTCATAGTTGTAAATGCACAAAACTTTGACTCACTTGGACACATCGGTGCAGCTGCACTTGTGAAAAAGAAAAATATATAACAAAACCCACACTGTTCTAGTCGTATGACATTCATGTTTCTATCTTATGAGGTCAATAAAAAATGATGGCTATGTAATGCTTTTGGGGTTTTTAAAAAAAATAATCAATTGTGGCCATCTGGTTCAACACACAGCTTTCTTTTTTCCTTCTCCTTAAATAAATAAATAAATATAGAAATAGATATAAACTCCATGAAGATCCTCCTGAAAAAATATTAAATCGCATTTAGATGTACTTCCTATCTGCCCACAATATTGTTGCAGTTCTGTGAAGTCGGCGCTCCTCATAAGCAATGGCACACAACATACAGCGGTCCCTAGACAGTTTTTTATTTTAAAATATACAATGTCGAGGCTCGTATAAGAGCTAACACGTATAACAAGTGTGAAGCAGGAGACAAGAGGGGCGGAGAAGGAAGCACAAAACTGGAGAAGAGACACTAGGAGATCTGTGGAAGGGAGAGGGATGGGGCGGGGTACGCGGTGTACATAAGATGGATACTACAGGGACTTTTAGGAAGGAAAGCAGGGAATTTGAAGGAGGAGGAGCGCTGGGTGTGCGAGCGATTCAGGCGCCGTGCTGAGCGCATTCATTAGGGCCAAGCCGAAACACATTTACATGTACAGACTTCCTCATTCATCATTAGGACTATCTTCTCACAGGTTCTGTCTCTTGTTTTCTGTCTCGTCTGCTGTGGACACAAAAGAGCAATCGGCGAGGGCAAGTCCCAAGCAATCACTCTTTTCAGAGCAATTCTACAAACGCTCACCTCTTTCTGTTTTCTTCTCTGCACCTCATCTGCATTTCACTGCATCCGTCATCGCACCTCTTCCGACCACACACCTTAGACATCCACAGTTTTCCTCCCCCTCTTAAGCGACTGGGAAGCATGAGCCCGTCGGCCGTGCCAGGTACCAAAGGGGTCACAAACACCTCGTTGGTGCTCATCTCTCTTTGCTCTCTAAATTTCCTCGGAGTGTGTTTCTGATGGCGCCTGCCTTGTGGAGTAAAGGTTGAGATTGTCGAAGTTCCTTATGTCGGTATAGTTCTGCCCTGTGTCTGTTGTTCTTTTGTAAACACTTGCATTTCCCTTGCTTCACTTGTTTAAATAAACCTGCTTGTGTTACAAATGTACCCAGCTCGTCACATCATTTTTCCTGTTGATCAAACATAGTCCGCATGTAGTGAAGACACAGGGCATAACAATGGAGTTGGGCAATTCTTCCACCAAATCAGATGCAAGGAATCCATTGAAATCATTAGTTTGAAAATATTTCAAGAAAAAAAAAAGATGGTGGCCATACATTGCCCAAAATGGCCGCCATCAAACTTAAAAACTGAATCAAGTGAACAGCCTCACCGAAACAATGAACGGATATGGATGTACCAAGGATATCGAGCGGGTATTGATGTTCTGCCCCACATGATTTGATCTTCATACGCCGGTGCGTACTCGCAGCTCTGCTCGGCTGCACCTAATCCGGTAAGTTAACTAGAGTATGCGTCCAGGACATGAGACCCCTCCACACCCCCCCCCTTAGTGCAGCCATCCACACATAACGTATCGCGTGAGTTAGTGTAGCCCTGCTGGATTGACAGGACCAATTGGTGCTTGTGGTTGCTTAATAACCCACCAGAGTATGAAGTTATTTGTGCCCGGTGGCCTCAGCATTGGATGTTCGGTAGGGATTCAAGCACTTCCCCTTGTGGCGGAACTCAAACCCCAGATCCGTAACAATATATAATAATGTGAATACAAGAAGAAATATTTAAACAATAGCTGTATTGAGCCATATTTAGTCAAATCTGGCTGCCATGTTTTTTATTGAAATGTTTTTTCCAAACAAATGATGATTTTAACAGATTCCTTGTATCTGAAAAACATATAAAAATACATTTTATTCATGTTTCTGTCTGGTTTAGTACCGAAAATATGGCGATTTACAGATTTTGACGAGTCCATGGTTGCCATCTTGGATTTTACACCCTTAATATGGACTGATTTTTTTGTTTTCATCTATATACCTTTAGCTACTCATTTTTTTAGTGCTTTTGTTACTCTTGTCGTGATTTTGTTCGCGAAGCCACCTGACGACAAGAGGAAGATCCAAATTTCAAAAAAAATTCTCACCCTCCCCTCCCCCCACCTCTCCTCCTCTCTTCCTTCTTTTGATCAAACTGTCTGGGGTACGTATTAAGCACGGGCCATGCCAGGAAACCAACTCTCCTCGTGTGTATGTGTAGCATGTTATATGCTGCGTGTATGTATATGTGTATACACATACTGCTTGATTACCGGTATCCCCCATAGGACAATTGTTGATGGACGGACGCATGCAGGCATGCCGAGATCGAGCTCCTTTTATATATTAGATGTTAATGACTTGCATTCTTATTCTCCTCTCCCCTTTTGCAATTTATATTATTTGCAGATGACACCATGATTATGTACTCCAATGGAAATTATGATTCCTTGGTCAACACGAAAGGTCCGTCTCCTCCTTGTTCAAAGCCAACAAACCTTGTTGAAACTATAATAAAACCAAGTATATGATCTTTTCCAATTCGAATAAATCATCCAACAGCACAAGCCTTATTGAAATTGATAATATCCCCATTTATTAGGTTCACTCCACAAAATTTTTAAGTCATCATTGATGATAAACTCACCTGGTCTCCCCACATCTCCTTTGTCACGAAAACAGTTTCTTGTAACATTGCTGTTTTATCTAGATTGCATTCATTTCTATCCTCAATCACGTCTTAATTTGGCTTTACAATGCCATCGTTTTACCTTACCTTATTTACTGTAATATTGTATGGGCACGCACCAACAACAATAAGCTTAATTCACTCATTGTTGCTCAAAAAAAAGAGCCTTGAGGGTTTTTAACCTTCTCTCATCCTCAAGACGACATTGCACCTCTTTTCCTGAGACTTAACACTGACTATTAATAATATTAACAAATTGTGCACACACAGGTATATTCATGTATAAGTAATGTTTTGTCAATAATGTTTTGTCCCTGAACTTTTTTATTCTTATTAAACCTCAATACACAGAACGCACACTCTTTCCTTATTATACCAGATCCTGCAACAATTTGTTCTTACCCTACACTCGCACGTTGTACTCTATTAATACAATGAGATTTTATGGTCCTCGTCTTTGGAACACTCTTGTAACGATGGAGCAGTGAAAGCCCAGCTGTCTGTGAACAAATTCAGATCTTTCTCCAATAACTTTCTCATCTCTCAATATGTTGGTCTCTAGCATAAAATATTCCCCTGATGTTCAAGCAATTCTTGTATTTCAGTATATTGTCCATTCTTGTGCACAGAGTATGAAAATGGAAATAAACTCTATGTGTCTTTTAATGAGGGTAGCCATGCTGGTTGAAATGTTTGTTGCTTTTCCAAAGTTGTTTTTGAGCGAAGTAATACTAGCTACATAAAATAATGAACAAAATATCAGCACACGGGCCGGATCAAAACACGTCATGGGCCGCCGGATCCATGTGATGGTGGGGAGACGACTTGCAATTTTCGCCTGGATATGTGGAATGGTGCAAATGGTTTAACCACTGATCCTTGCCTGAGGGAGGGAGTATTAACTCCATGTTTTTCTCCCAGATGGAGCGGGTATTACTGGTGTTTTAGATATCAATGTTTGGCAGGCCAAAAATCTTATTTGGTGACTCGTCCTAACCTTTGACCGCTGTGACATCCAAAAAGCGACTCAAATGTTTATCCGCAATCCCTGTAGTGCCTGTTTGAAAGCACTTTTGTGCCAACTTTCATCTCTATCCACTCAAATACAAGGGCATTGCAAATGGTTTGTTGTGTTTTTTATTCAGCATTTCACCTTTTGCCCCTTAAAATCGGAAAAGAAGAAGTCACTCCTTCTGCATCTTCAGGCGCATAGGGCTGTTGATGCAGTTTTCCATTGCCTAGGGGGCTCAATCCTGGATGGGTCACCCCTCCGCCGCAGGATACTCGAATGCCTCATTCTTCGTAGCAACCTGGTACTCATTTTGCTGATCTCTGATGAACAACAGGCTCGGTCAACTCACCTGGTGTTATCTAACAGCATGACGGGGGCTCAAATTTGGACCCCAAGATCTTAAATCGGCAACCTTAACCATCGCCAGCACCAAGTTTAAAATTGGAAAGGAGCACACTGGGTGCATTGTACCAAGGTTCCCCTTCCCAATTTAATGATTGGCTCAGAAATAAAGGAATGGTGTGCAACTGTAGTTGTTGGGGGGGGGGGGGAACAAAACAACACAAAAGTAGTTACAAAAGAGGAAGCACAGGAAAAATTGTTTTCTCTCCCTGTAGGAAGGGAGACATAAATGTTATGTGAGAGCTGACCAGCATAAATGAAGATTTTCATCGACTTGGAGAAATCTTCGATCCACTGGAAGGATCGAGCTTAAAAATCGACAAATGACAAAGGGCAGAATATTTGGGCTTTAAAGGGATAAAGCATCTCTGGCGTTTGCATAGTGAAGGCATCGAGAGAAAATGTGAAGGAAGTGACGAAGAAACGAGATGATTGTCTTCTTTTTCCTTGAGAGGCAATGAGGTCTGGCTTTGAAGAAAAGACCACAAGTCATTTTGGGGTTTGAGTTTAAGCTGTTGGTAAACCTTAACCGTACTCACCCTGAATGAACGCAACGTGACTGGACATAAAACGCACACTTTCACAAAACTTGAGGACACACAAACTCACAAAGATGACCTGTGTATAACCAGGATGTGCCGAAATAAAGGAATGAGGTGATCTCTTTGTTTTGTGTGTGACAGTTCCAGTGAATGCCCACGTCTGATATCGAGGAATGACAAACCACATGACCTGCAAGATGTGTCGTGCATGGTGGGCCATCTCACCTTGACAGGTTTGAGCTCCTTATCCTGGCAAAGGCTTGATGAAAGTCCCAAGCTGGAGATGCTGGGATGTTTTCTTTCTAAGAGCCATTTTGGTTATTTTTAATACAATGATGGATTGTAGAAAGTACAAGCTGGCTCTTTTGTTTTTTTTTCCCCCCTTTTTTTCTACATGTGGCAGAGCCGGTGACTATTCTGGAACAAACAAAGTGTGTCCGTGTAGTCGAGGGTGAGCGTGCTGTGCTGCGCTGCCTTGCTGATGGTTCTCCATTACCAAGCTATCAGTGGTTCTGTGGAGCCAACGAGGTGAAGCAATGAGAAACCAGGATTGACGGAAAAGAGCTGCAAGTACAAAAAGCATGCCGTTTGTAACTTAATCTAATGGCTTGTCTTTCCTTTTCAGGTTCCTAACAGCTGTTTCCCTGAACTAATGTTCAACTTTGTTTGTCTCCTCGATGCTGGTTATTATACGTGCCGTGTTAACAACTCGGTCAGTTACGCCTTCTCTGATTGGATTAAGCTCGAGGTGACAACGAACAAGCTCTATGGTTAGTGGCACAAGGTATCACAAAAGAACAGAGGTTACAAATGTTCAACAGCCCACGTACGGTATCGACACATCTGGACAGGAATGAAAGGCCTTTATGGGAAATGAAAGAGCAGTGCATGCCACCCACTTTTTGTGTTTGTAATCAAATTGGAAGTATTGAAGTCTGTGCCTCATTAGTGCAAAGCTGCTTTTGTAGTGATTTTATTATTTTTAATCAAGCAGTGTTGCATATTGCATTTTTTTATGATCAATATATGCATAGTAGAGTCCATTATGAGTTTGGTCAGCATTTAGCGTCATTTCTAGGTGGCACGATTGTACCGATGACGCAGTTTCCCCTGTAGTTTTGGCCAGGAATTTTGAATTTGGCCATGGTGCAGGTGATACCTTACCTACACTTTGTCGTCTCATAATTAATGCGAGCAGATAGGTCCCCGAGCATTCGGTCCATTCCAGGGATAGCGCACTTTATAATGCAATGTCCTGTCTGCGAAGCGCCATAGAGTTTATAGCTGGATGTTGAAACAAACCCAGACTGTCCAGCTTAAAAGTAAGTTTGCTACCTTTACATCATCTTGTCAAGACTTATCAACACAGTGTTTTTGTGCAACTTTACCGTGACTGCTTTGCGTACAGGCTCCCGATCAATGCCGATCGAGAACTCAGAAGAGCCAGACAGCTATTCAGGATCGTTCAACTCCAACTTCTCGCTGCAAGGTGAAGATGTTTTTCAATTGACGCGTTGCTTCGTTTTGTGAAAAATGGATGCCAAAGTTAACTGTGTGTTTTTTGCAGGGATTGCATCATGTTTCTTCTTCATCAACTTCTTATCTTCTTGGACATTATCGTCCTCTTTATGTTCTGTTTTCTTGTTTTCCTGAGTTTACTTGCAGCACAAACTTCCAAGTAATTAACATTCTGCAATAGTTTAGGATTCTGAAAGTGAACACCAGTGATGGAGGTTATCTTGCATCGATTTATTGAGGTGAGAAGGCAAAAGCAGGGGTGTGCCATGCTCACATGGTTCCGATAGCATCTTCACTGATGAAATGATGTATATTCAAGTGGGAGACATCAAAAATCTGCTCTGCAAACCTGCCGGAATGGCCTCCTCCAGCTTCTGATGGACAGAGAGTCCCGTGGTGCCATTACCATAGCTTCATCTTATTTACGGCTTTGTTGTGTTTCGACTTTACCTTCTTATCCAGCTGTTTGTCTACGGTGGCCACTTTGGCAGAATGCTGTAAAAATAATTTAAAACTTTTGCCAAAATACCCTTTAATCATGGCTGCAATTGACAAAGTTTCTGATGGAGACGTCGAGGCATTGTTTTGACAAGTACTTTTGCACGTCTTGTGTTATTTCTTAGTTTTCATAACTAGCTCTCCATCAACTTTATTTTTTTTTAATAAGACCAACAATTTAAGAAACGATTCTCACCTGCTGGAGGCTCGCTATTTCTTGGGTTACTGTAGTGGTCACCTGGGCTGGCAGGATTACCTGGAGGTACGCACAAACTCCTCTTAGCTGTCTAGCCTGGGTTTGAATCCTGACCCAGCTATAAACTGTCATCTTGGTGTTTCTCAAGCAGAGTGATTCATAAATTTGTCTGCTGTCCATCGGATGGATGTTAACCTGGCATTCCGTCTGCCAGCATTAGTTGGTGGATGTTAAATATCCCACAGTGTCCTTCGCAAAGAGTACGAGAGCCATTGCCCGCACCATGGTCAAATTCCAAATTTCTGCTCTTACTACTGCTGGGAAGGCAATGGCAAACCACACAGTATAACACTTGCTCAGGAAGCTGCTTCAGCAGCACCGACACTCTGAAACAGAGCAAACAATACTTCAGAGAAAGAGAGTAGTCATCTATTACTAAAATAAGAAATGTGCCTGTGTCTGTGTCCATCACGCTTTATTCCAAAGCAACGGTTCCAAACCTGCAGGGAAATCCCCATCCAGGGGGGAATATCGATACTCTAAGGGGAGGAGGTGGGGATGACAGGTCAAACAAAATTTCTGAAATTCTGGCTATTTTCACATTTGAAAGTTAGTGTTGACGCAAGCATTTTCCATCGTTCTGATGTCCGTGGTCATGCCGGCGTTGACAAGTTGAATATCGTGGCATCACTCTGACTGTACCCTGCTCTGCTGTCATGTCGACGTGCCCACTGATGACTCGGCGTTTTGATACTTCAGTCTGCCTCGTATTAAGCGTTTTGTAATCTGGCTGGAGTGCTCGTGCAGAAAAGCACCTACCCTCTCGAATATTATGGCCTCCTGTTCAAAGACTGTGCATGCCTCCGCCAGGATGAACAGTTTGCGTTTTGTGTGCCACCAAGAGGCCGGACCTGCATCCAGTCCTTAACCAAAATCGAATCGGCTTGTTCTTGTCACCTAACCAACTGATCCACCCAGTTTTATCCGACACCATGTTCATTCATTTATCCACATGTCACTGTGTGCTCACCATACCAGGAGCGAAAGGGAATGAGTTCTACTGAAATCCTGAAAAGGGGAACCAACTGAAAAAGGTTGGGAAACAGAGTTCTAAAGAGTTCATGCTGTCCTAGCATCATAAAATTGGCACCGTCGGAGAGCTACTAATCGACTTACGTGGAACAAAAACTTGTCTCTTTAATCATAAAAATGCCGGTGTTAAAAACCCATCTTTCCAGGAGGGAAGAGGAAGAAGCAGGACTTGGAGCTTTAATATAACAATTCCAATGGAACGACAGCTTTAGAATATACAAAATTATATATAGTAAGACTTCGAGCCAATATAACAATACGTATTCGAGTATAATAGACCATGGAAGGAGCACATCGACGATGACAACAACAACTACGACATGTTATTAAATATCTTTTTTTTTCCTGGTGTTTCACTTCCTTTTCCATCCTCATTGAGACTCAGATAGACGTGCGATGTGTTTGTGAAGTTCCTCATGCTGTGCTTTGATTGAACACGTCAGCGAAGCGACGGGTAGGCACGGCTACTAATCAAGAAAAGGTCTAATTTAGGTGGGGTGGTTTATCCGTACAGGGAATATGGCCAAGTTATTGCCCGATGCACCACTGTTCGTGAAATACAGTGCATCGTATGATCTTAAATGGCATCCGTGTGTATAAGCAAATCGAACAGCCAGCTTAAACCAGTTTTCTGATCGGAATGAAATGATAAATTTGTGCGTGTGTATTATGGAAACGCATGCTTGCATACACTGCTGATTTGCTTTACCTGTGTTATTTACTTGTTTTGATGAATTGCTTTGTTATGCTGTTTTCTCCAACAGTGTCTGATTGCCTATCTGCTGAAATGTGTCTTTATGGTAATGTACAATGATCCCTCTTTATTTGTCCTGACTGTGATATACATTTCACTCCACTCTGTCATCGTCCGTGAATAAAATATTTATTTCTATTGCTTCCAACCATCGGTCGAGTATTATGACAGTCTTGCTTTCTGTTGTGCCTTGTGATGCTGTTTTGTCATTCCAGAGATTGTTGGTCAGAATTATAGGTTTAAGTTCGTGACACAACTTTAATGAGTTAGGGGTGAGGGTTAGTTAGTGTAAACTATGCTCAAAATACATTGAACTCTGCTACTCAAGTGTTATGTCGAACCGTCTTTTTGAATGTTTACTACTAGTACCCTCCGTCCCACCTTCTCAGACTCCCCGTTTCCCCCCTCCCAAAAACGGAGCTAAAAACAGCAATTTGATGTCTTGAGTACAATGATTTGATCTCTTGAAAGCTCACTTGTTTTTTTGGACCTGCCACTGTCTCAGTAGACCTCTCTAAGAGCCCTAACGAGGCATGGTAGTGAACCTTACGATCAAAATCTATCTATCATTTGAAAATTCTCAGATGCAGACCGACAAAAGCCTCGACAAAGTCTCGCATTCCCAAATGAACCTTGCTTTAAACACATATTTAATTGGATGCATAGTGCATACCAGTAAATTGTTCAATCCCACTCTTCCCTTCAAGGCTTTGGGCAGGTGTTACACTACCACGTCATGTCATGCCCTATCCCTACCACAATCCCTTCCACCTACCCTTTCTACCCCACCCTCTTACTTGCAGATTACTGTGTTTTATCCTTTCTCCCTCTCTTGTTTTTCTGTTGGTTAATTTTGTTGATTGCCATGTCTAACTGTTGCCCATCGTGAGGTTGTTGTCTTTTACCCTCTCACCTCACTCTTGCTTGAGCCTCCATTGTATGTAGAAAAATAAGTAGATCTATTTGCTACAGCATTATATACAGCATTAAATAAAACTCTATAGTACCTTCATTTTGTTGATCATAATCCCAAATAAGTTTCATGTTTATCTCAACCCTAACCCTAGCAACAGAGAAGGTGGCCCTGTTGATCGGGAACCAGAACTACATGCACCACCGCCGCCTGAGGGCCCCAGCTGTAGACGTGTGTGATCTCACGGCCATTTTGCGTCAGTTGAATTTCCGGGTCATGTCATTGCTTGACCTGAGACTCCGCGACATGCAAACCATGATGCGACTCTTCCTGCAAATTCTGGCCCCAGGAGTCTATGGTGAGAATGGATTGGGTTGAAAGCATTGAAGTAATCGAGTTCAGGTTTTCTTACCAAGTATTTGAGATAGATTTGAGTGTAGTATTAAACAAACAAATAACATTGTGACATCATCTGTTTATGACTGTGGATTGTCTTGGATAATCTAAATTGTACTATGGTGCTGCAAGTGTGACAACGCGATTAACCTTATTTTAATCACACGTGCTGTTCTATTCCTGCTTCCTTGTTTAATCACTCTCATGAATAATTTTATGTCGATAATCCAGGCGCTTATACGGTATATCGAGTTAAAGTTAACTTTTGTTTGTATATACAAAGTTGAGGCTTGTAGAAGCGCTAGAGCAGAACACAGTGACAGCAGGAGGAACTAGAACGGCACTCGGGAGAGTGCATACCTCTGCCAGGTTGAACAGTTTATGTTTTGTATCCCACTGATGGGCCAGATCTGCATCTGGTCCTGAACCAAAATCTAATCTGCTTGTTCTGGTTACTGACCAAACTCGTCCACCAAGTTTTATCATAATCCGTCCACAACCTTTTGAGATATCGTGCTGTATACTCGTATTGTTTTTGGACACATCCCTCAATGTTGAAGAATCACTTTCAAAAATGCCCGGATCTGGATCTTCACCAAAATCTAATCTATTCGGCCTTGTCACACACCCAACCTGTCCACCAAATTTCGTCCCAATCCTTACGTAACTTTTTGAGATATCCTTCTCACAGACAGACAGACAAACAAAGAGACAGGGGTGAAAACATAACCTCTGTCCACCTTTGGTGGCGGAGGTGAAGATGGACATTGGGAATAATGGGAGGGTAAAGGTGGGGGGGGAGGTGGACACAGCAGGTGAATAAACAATACAAGCTCAAACAGCAAGAAGTGGAAGGGGAAAACTGATAAGAGAAATGGAACAAAAAAAATAAAACAACCTGAAATGGAAGGGGTGGGTAGGGGGAGGGTTAATGATGGTAGAAAAGATCATGGGTATGAATGAGGAATGACTTGAGGAGGTGAACAGCCATCTTGAAGCCCCAGGGGAAGGATGAGAAAGTTTGTTTCACACTTGAGAAAAAAGAGGAATGAATGAATGGAGGTTTGCAGTGAGTTTTGATTTTGGGAGTTTCACTAGAAGAAGGTTACTGGCTTAACATGTGAAACCTGGAGTGGGATGGGGCAGTGCACCGAAAGGGCAGAGGGTGTAAGACCAGAATGGATATGGGAGAAGACAGAGCTCAACCTGTCTATGATGTGGAGATAATAGACCTGGAGATGCCAATTATTTTGAGGGCCTTGGTCTTCACAGCATCAAGATGTGATGGGTATGAGGTATGGGCACCAGCCCAAAGGGGAGAGTATGACTCTGTCCAGCTGTGGATGAAGACCTTGTAGATTCTTGGGGTCCAGTTCGGAAAAAATGGGTTTTCTTGTAAATTGTAGCAATATAAGCACTACCTTTTTCAGAAAAATTTCAGAGCCAAAGCCCCACTCTGACCATCCTGAGTCCTATGTTATTGTTCTTGTCCTGCAATTCATTGGAGAAATGTCCATTGACAAGAAAAAAAATTGAACTTGAATGCAGTTTTGTTGGAGAGGGATACTGAGTTAAGGGAAGATTAACATGACATGGGAGTTTTGGAGTAGAAGCCATTGCAAACTTCTCCCATGAAGAGCTGCACCTCAATAAACAAATGCCACTCTGGGGGATGCCTTGGCACTACAGACCCAGTCAAATCACAGACCCTCCAAGTGAAGGAGTACAGTTATAAAGAGTAAAGTTTGGTTGATGGTTGGTAAATCGAGACTGTTAACATGCTGTAAGGGGTTGACAGGTCTCCGCCTCTGCCGTTAATTTTCGCAAGCACCGGCAATAGTGTCGCGTAGCCATGGCGAATCTGTCCTGAAATTGGCCAAGTGATTGCCACAGGACAGTCCACTTTGAAATAATGCCCCCTTAAATACATTGTGTTCTAATTGACCCACATACAGCTTTATTCTTCTAATTAGACTATTGCGCTACGGAGTTCCACATCTCCACAATGACCAGAGACAAGGTTCTCATTTCCCAGCAATTTATTTACAATAAAGGAGGTAGGGTTGGGGGTGGTGGAAAAATGAAGAGAAATAGCTGCAAGCGGTGATCCCAGACAAACTAATGAAGTATAATCTAACTCAGTAGTTCTTTCATATGGGTAACGGGGAGAGAGAGACAGAGACAGAGAGGATGAGGATGAGACACAAAATAACCTCTCGCATGAGCGGTGTTGCTCGCATATGTTGTTGATGCCAAAGCGTGAGCTTGAAGGCTTGTCTGCTCACCAGCTCCCCAGCACACCACGGACAACAGAGAGGAAGGAACCACCAAGAAAGGAGTGAACCTTCTCCCACGGCAATGGCGGCCCAGGGTGCTGTGGGGGTCGAGGTCCAGGGGCGAGGTCATGCAGAGTTCTTGCAGGACAGATTGCTTAAGGATCACACTCCCAGGAACAACAACCAATAGAGCTTTTTTTGGAGGGGGGGAGGTATGGGCACCAGCCCAAAGGGGAGAGCACGATGGTATAGGTAGGGTTGCTTGTCATGGCCTTTTATCACTTCCGCTCAGGGGGATCTCCCCCCCCCCCGGCCCATCGCACACTCACTGGATACCCTGTGGGAATGCTGCCCCCACCTTTTCTGGAGCCTCATGGTCCTGTATGGGCAGTCCCCATGCGATCTACGTAGCCAGACCTTTACCAAGATCTAATCAACATGTTCTTGTCACCAACCCAACCCAACAACCACATTTCGTACTAAACCATCCACAACTTTTTGAGATATCCTGCTCATAAAAAACAAAGAAACAAACAGGCAGGGGTGAAAACATAACCTCCGTCCAGCTTCGATGGTGGAGGTAACAACAGATGCCGTTTGCCCAGAAGAATGCAGGCCATTGCGGAGAAGTAGGCTGTGGGGTCCTGGAGAAGGGTAGAACACTTTTACAAGGGTCTGCGCCACAGGATGGGATGGCCCTGAAGATGGCGCCTCCTCCAGACAGTGGGTGGCAAATGAAGGGACCCGACTCCCATGAAGGTAGTCCCAGAGGTGGTAAAGATCATGTCCATGCATACATGTGACAGTTGAGTATTTGGTACAGAGGAGACAACATCTCAGCCTCTCTGTTTCGTCACTCCCCATTAGTGCAGCAGATAACTGCAAAAATACTTCGGTTTGTAATGCAAGCATGAAATTTGGCACAAATACTCTTTGAGGTCCACTTTTTTTTTAAAAAAGGCGCTGGCCATGCAAAATTCCAAGATGGCGACCATTTTTCAAGATGGCCACCATATGCACAGAAAATTCCTCTTCTGCAGCTAAATATTTGAAACAAAACACAGTATTAAGGGTGTAAACCAAAGTTTTTTTTGTGTCCAAGATTTTAGCATGATTATTCTTTGTAATGTAACACCTCACAGCATGGTTGTAACGAAGATGGCATCCAAGATGTCTGCCGCAAAACCAAAACAATGCTCATATTTCAGGAAATAATAGACATAGACTCATAATTTTTGGATCTATACCTAGGTTTTTGGGATCAACTAATGAGGTGGACATGGTTTTAGATTCCTAGTTCCCATGCATACTGCTGAAACAAAGATGGGAGTCCAAGATGGCTGCCACAATAGCTATAAACCATTGTTCACGAACTAGCGTTTGGAATAAAATCAAGATTTTTTTTTTTTAAGGTTTACTAACTTGACAGATATGGTTCAGATATGGACAGAAAAATTCTTCCCATTTTGCAAAGGGAAAATCAACCATGGATGGTTAGTCGTCATAGGAGATGCTGAGGCCATGCTCATGCAGCATTTCTACCAGGCTTCTCTTCCTGGTTCTGGCAAAGATAGAGAGACATGTACACTGGGAATGGTGTTTCTCTGTCTTTGGAGTGTCTGTGTGTTGCTGCTCTCTCTTTGTATCGGGAATAGCAGTTATACTCCAGCAGCTGGGAAATGGCCTGGTCAGACTTTGAAGCCCCAAATCTCAGCTGTGATTTGATGTCTGCTCCATGTTCAACCATCCCGACGAATTGGAGGAGAATGGGTGGTAGAGCATCTTTAACACAGCCTTCAGGAAATGTGCCATCAAATCTTGATTGATGGTCTAGTATGTGTCGTCTGAATTTTTGCAGCTTTAGCCATCACAAGTGCATCAGAGTATTCTGATGCTTTTGATTGTGACAAAGCCACATCTTTCTGGAATTCTAAAAGCACACCTCTGCTCAGGGATTTCAGCCAATAATTTATCGTTTAATCAGCCAGTTGTGCCAGACGTTGTTGGTATAACTGGTAAATATCTGCAAGGGGGAAGACTGTGGGACCGTCTGAATTCAGACTGGTTTCAACAATGTAATTCACCAATTCCGAAAGAACCAGTGGGTACACATCTGGTTCCTCCTTAGTTTGATGTGTCTTTCTCAAGACTTCTGAGATGGTATCTCTCCCTGTTGTACAGAGCAGTGAGACAGGCACGATGGTATTTAATTCCTGGGCAATGGCATCTCCACCACCCAGTTTTGCTAACAACGTGCCATCATTCAGTGTTTGAGCACACTCGTGCAGCCTCTTGTCCAAGTTCATGGTCATAACTTGCCGAAGGTCAGATTCAGGTGATGTCTTTTCACACATAATACATACTTGACCATCATGGCTAGTTCGTCGCTGCTTCACATGCCCTTCATCAATTTCACTACCACGAGAGTCGGATCGACGTTTCTTGGCACGATCGAGTTGAGTGTTATTAAATAACAACCGACAACTCATGTGGTACTTTGCCTCATTCCTTCTCAGCGTTGCCTCTATACCTCCACCCTCATTCAGTCTAGCTGGGTCTAAAATCAATGGGAGTGCACTGATCTCATTGAATAGAGGTATATTGGTCGCGAGCATAGTATACCCATCATGTTCTGGGACATGATGGGTAGGAGGGGAAGTCAGGGCTTCATTCTTTTTGTCTTTTTGGCAAAGACAGCATCTAGTCCAGTCTGTTTGCCTCTTGGCTAAAATTGGATTCGCATCTGCCATTTTGATTAAGGCCGAGGGTTTATCCTTTTACCACCTTAATCAACGCACATTCCTGTATGGGATACGACTAGGTTCGGGTGACCTACACCTAGCCCGATCATTCATCCAGTGTCATTTAAGTCCCGTGTGATCTGTACACCATTCGGGTAACTACATGAGCAAGTCATGTATAGCCCCCTTACCCTTGGCTCGGCTCTCCCGCGCTGGCACACCCTGTCAATTCAGGCGCGGCTATCTAACTAAATCTAGTAACTACAAACTACTGTTTACTAGCTACTGGATATGGGGCTGTTAGACAGCATTTGGGACACTAAACTAAACTACAACTACTAGTCTATTACTACAGCATTAGTAAAGCTAGATCAGCTGAAACTGAACCCCATGCTGAGTTACACAGCAGTGACGTCACCAGTGTGCCCTGGTTGTGCGCCGACATCACTCTTATAATTATGCTAAGCTTTCCTCCACCCTCTAAAATGCAATCTGACAAAATAAGTAATAATTCTAATGAAATCCATTATCTTTATTACCTATTTGCCGACTTATAGTACTTAGTATTTCTATGCTTATTCATTGATGAGATATTTTTAAGTTTTACGGTGGCCATCTTGGACGCCATCTTTGTTGTGACAGGTAATTTTGCAATATATGCAAACAAGTGAACATTTATGCAATAAATCAGAAATAAAAGTATTTTACCACTAAATCTTGTGAAATGATAAATGATTATTACCAGCTTGATTTTTCTGGAGATACGGCTTAGCAGCCATCTTGAAAATGGCAGCCATTTTAATTTTCAGCAGGAGCAATATTTTTGCATAAAGAGTGACCCTTGGAGACTGGAGATCATTTATGTTAAATTTCATGCTTGCATCATAAGATATTCTGATGAAAATAAGAAAATATCTTCAGCACAGTTCCTGAAATATTAGGATTTATAATTTCATGGTAGCCATCTTGGACACCATCTTTGCTTTTGTGCTGTATGGGGGTTGAGTGCTGTATGGGGGCTGGGTGCTTTGGGATGCTTGTCATCACATGGTTGGGTTTTATATCATGACTCGCCCGCTAGGGGTTTTCGTAGCGTGCATCCGCTCAGGCAATAAAGCAGAGTTGCGACTTGCTCTCGTGTCTGTCTGACTGCTTCTCGGACACTACAGTTGGCGACAATGGATGTTGTCGAGGACCTGGCTTAGATATGTATGCACTTAATTTAGGAGAGGATAACTCAACTGTTTTAGGCTAATATGACCCCAAGGAACAACTTGGGATGTGTGCCAAAATCTCTATCCGGGACGAACAGCCCGAAAATGACCACGCCCTTTTTAAAATGACCACACCCTTTTTCATCGAAAGTGCTACTTCTGACATAGCTGTATCTTCTAAACCGTTGGAGCTGAAGATTTTCTGAGGTGCTCAAAATGTTCAGAATGGCCATGTTTATTTATTTATTTATTTATTTAAGGGGGTCATAGAAGAGTGTAAAATTTCTTATTTGATATTTTTTATGAGAAAATGGCTAAAAAACGTTTTATTTACCATACTTATTACCATACATACTGGAATTGCCATATATTTATTAACTTAAACTTTCCGGACTTCGAGCAAAGTTAGAAGATTTGTGTCATCGACTGGAGTTGAACTGACAATTTGGAATTTGAACAATACAAGGGATTTTTTAAAAAGAAAGAAAGCGAGCATTTGATTAATATAAAGAAATTGTATTTTCAATCATTTACATACTTTTATCAATGGAATGTTAACTTAAAATGAAAAATAAAAAACAAAACTTATTATTTTAGTAGGCAGCAGTATCTCGAGAGCTTAATGTTTCAAAGATCAGCAGGGAAATTGCCCAACCACCAACAATACAACTTTTAAAACCACATTAATACTGTTTATGTGTCACGTAAACCAGGGTCAGGAACATGAAGAGTAACACAACAGAGTCCAGGTATGAGGATGATGAGCAGTGTTCATTCAGTGATAGGGTTTTTACAACAATCACCTCCCTTGCATTTGCAGTACTTGCAACACTTGATCCCAGCAACCCTGCAGGAACACCCATTTTTGCGAGCACACTTGCCACATGTGCAGGGATTTGGCAGGCTTTGGGTTTGGAGATCAAAATCTCAGGGACTAATAAACTGCCCCTTCTTACAAACACATAAGACTCGGCATTCATAATCAGGGTGGCATCTCTAAATGGGGCTTGGACCCACCGCTGCTGTTGGTAATAGCCTCTATGGATATGTTTCCTTGCATTAGTTGAGGTGCAAGTGGTTCTCTCAAAGTCCATCTTGAGGGCATTGCTATCAAATGCAGTGAGACACAGGTCGTCAAATGTTTCCAGGTCTGTTGATGGTTTGAGACACTTGACCAAGAATGTCTCTGCCATCTGTATTGCACTTTCTGCTAGCTGGGGACAGTCAAAATTCAGGATCAGAGAGGAATTTCCTGGTTTGCGGACAGCATTCAGGGCTGCAAGTTTAGTTGATATCTTTCTGGTTGTATCGCACCCAGTCAGCGCATGGAGTGCTGGGAGACACTTTGTGAGCTCGTCTCCCAGTGCTATGCAGATATCGTGGAGTGGTAATATTGATCTTTTCACTTCTGAGTTGCGGACGAGCCAAAGCTCTTGGAGACCAAGATCTCTCTAATTGACTGTGATGTGGTATAACAGGCACACAAAGACATGTGTGTCACCTGATGACAGCGTCATGGATGTAGGTCCTGACCGGTGACTTAGAATGTCCTGCACATGGAACATCATCCTGTCATCAGCTTCTCATGTGTGCAGTTGAGCCGAGGGAATGGAGAAGCACACCCAGCTGACACCATCCATGCCTGTGGTGATATACCGAGGTATAGAGGTTTGGTTCCATGATAATTGGTGGTGAGCCACTCAACATAGAATGCCTGGAAAGCAGTTTTGCTGATGGAAGATGACCAAAAGTTCTCGAATACCACTGGAACATTTTGGTTTGGTGATATCACATCAAGGACAACCATTTCTTTTGACTTTCTTCTTCTCCCCCTCTCTCCATTCTTGATGCTGTCCTCTCTGTAAGCATCAAAAACTAGATGGATCTCATCACAGTTGTGCCCAGCTTTGGTGACCATAGATGTCAAGGCAATAGCAAAGTCATGGAATGTCTTGACGGGCGGATCAAGCTTCTTTAAGGGGACCTTTCTCACCAAGGCCATGAAGTCGATAATGATGGCGTGGGTTTGTGGGGAGGTTTCTGGCCCTTTTTTATCTATTAGTGGGCACAACTTCAGCAGCTCGGTCCCAAGTTGTGATTTGGTACTCTTCCTCAAGTAACCATCTTCGTCAACCAAGAAGAATGCAGAGTTGGTGATCTCATGCTTGAGTAGCTCCTCAACAGTGAACCCCCGGTGACTCCCATACTCAATAAACATGAGAGCTTTGATTGTCTCATCTTTGATGTCTGCTTTGGGAGCCAATTTCAAGGTGGTATTAGGGGACATAAACTTGATTTTGCCAATAGTTCAGTGTTTCGATATCGACCGATTTCTGAGTCGATCATCGATAAAATCAGCACAAGCAGTGCTGCCCTCCTTGATACAGCACAACAACTTGTCTACATTTACATTGGTCACAATTTCTCCAGTGAGAACATTCTTCAATGCTACCTGGTCTTGTAGAGGACTGCATACCTTCAGGAGATACTCCTCTATGTCTTGCATCATCCCAACTATCTTAGTTGCAGTACTTGGGTTGAAGTCGTGGTGAAGTGAGAGTTCTCCTTCGACATCATCCTTCATCTTCAGGAGGTCAACGTACTGGTCTTTTTTATGCTTGATAATTCCCCACAGAGCTACTGCTTCCTTCTTTCTGGTGACCCCAATTATCCCCCCACTCACTTTGGCAGGCCGATTGTAGCACTGCCCTTGCGCCTGGTCAAAGGGCACTCCACTACCTTTCTTGGTGGTGTTCATGACAAATCCACCATTCATGAAGGAGTTGTAGAGGAGTGGGAACTTCTCCTTCAGTTGATAGCAATCCTGGATGGATAAGTCGTTCTCTCACTCTTTCTCTCTCCGGATCTTGTAGCACTGGTGCCATGAATAAATCAAAAGCAGGCTGAGTGAGTGATAATAGGGTGCATAGAGTGATAGACAATGGGGTACATAGATTTTTTTTAAAGGGCGTGGTCATTTTCGGGATGTTCGTCCCGGATAGAGATTTTGGCACACATCCCAAGTTGTTCCTTGGGGTCATATTAGCCTAAAACAGTTGAGTTATCTCTCCTAAATTAAGTGCATACATGTCCAAGCCAGGTCCTAGACTAATGAGAATCGGGTTACCGCTCATGGTAAAGTGCCTGTTTTCATCGGCGAGGACTTCGAGTTGTTTTCGGAGCAATTGGAGTGCTATTTTGATGCGAACAGCGTGGTGGAGGAAGGCAAGAAGAAGTCGATCTTGCCTGCATCACTGTCACCGGACAATTATCGCCTGTTAGGTGACCTGGTTGCACCGGACAAGCCGAGAGACGCCGGGCTGTCGTTCGGTGACATTGTGCAGAAGATGAAGGCGCACACGGCGCCTGAAAGTCATCACAGCTGGCGCGGTACGAGTTTGATCACCTGGCGAGGAGCCTGGGGGAGCGCGTCGCGGATTTCGTCGCGTGGGTGAAACATCTGGCCGTCGCCTGCAAGTTCACAGCGGGTGAACGTCCGGCCAGGCTCAAAGATAGTTTTATTTCTGGATTGCAAGACTCAAAAATGGTTTCGGCGATACTACGGCAGAAGTGCGAGGACATTACGTTCAGCACGGCGGTAGAAACCGCAGCGGCTGTCGAACGTACCCTCAGGGATGTACGAGCCATTGCCGGTCAGACCATGCCAGGTGACCCGGGAGTCCACGCGATGTCCCGTGCGCCACCGGCCGCACGAGCGACCTTCGGTGCGGACCGTGGCCAGGCTTCACCACGCGGTCGGGCGGTGAGGTGAATGCACAGGCATGTTGGGGGTGTGGAGGTCAACACCTGCGGCGTGTGTGCCCGTATAAGAACAGCGTGTGTTTACATTGTCACAAGGTGGGCCATCTGAAGCGTGTGTGCCGAGCGGCGTTGGCCACCGTGAAGGTCATGGACGGCGGGGTGCAGGACGATCCCGATAACCCGGAGCGAGACCTGCAGCCTGGGCGATGCGACCCCAGTGACCCGGGGCGGGGCCTGCAGCCAATGATGAGCCTGTTTTTGATTGGTCCGGCGGCGACATGACCGATGACTGTGGAAATCAAGGTGATCAAGATGCCGATCATATTTCAGATTGATACATGAGCGGTTGTGTCGATCATAGGTGAAGAGACCGCGCGTAGACTCAACGGTCTGAAGCTTATCAGGTCGGCCCTCATGCTGTACACATACACCAGTGAGAAGAGAACGCCGGTTGGGATGGCAGACGTGTCGGTGGTCTACCAAGGTCAGGACGCCGCTCTCAAGTTGTATGTGGTGCGGGGGAGGGGTCCGTCTCTCCGAGGCCGGGACTGGCTGACCTGCATCAGGCTAGACTGGACAGCCATTCAACTTGTACAACCAATTCCGAGCCGATTTGGGGAACAGTTGGAGAAGATTCTGCAAAGGCATCAAGGGTTGTTTTGTGACGAGCTTGGAAAACTCAAGGGCATGAAAGCCAAGCTATTCATGAAGGAGGGTGTGGTACCTCGATTCTGTAAACAAAGACCGGTTCCGTATGCCCTGTGGGACAAGGTCAAGGGTGAGCTGGATAGACTAGAGGCCTGTGGAGTGATCGAACGGGTGCTGTACTCGGACTGGGCCACCCCAGTTATCACGGTGCTGAAACGGAATGGGGACGTCTGATATTGCGGGGACTTCAAGACCACGGTTAACCCGGGGCTCAGTGTGGAGCAGTATCCGCTGCCATCGATTGATGAGATATATGCACGGTTGGCAGGGAGTCAGTACTTTACGAAGCTTGATTTACGTGATGCATATTTTCATCTCGAGATGGATCCCGGAAGCAGCGACCTGTTGACAATCAACACGTGTCAGGGGCTTTATCGATACACCCCCTCTGTTTTGGGATTGCTTCGGCCGCAGCCTTGTAGCAGAAAGCCATGGATCAGGTGTGCGTCGGCCTGCCCGCTCAGACCTACCTGGATGATGTACTCATTGCGGGGAAAACGGCGGAGGAGCACCTTGCGAACATTGCCCAAGTGCTGATGAAACTAGAAGCGTGCGGCCTGCGCTTGAACAGGGACAAGTGCGTGTTCTTCAAGCAGTGGTTGGAATACCTCGGGCACATCATCACGCCGGAGGGGCTGTTGAAAGGCCCTCGGAAGGTGGAGGCTATTCAGCACATGCCCCCACCCCACAACAAGATGCAGCTGCGCTCATTCATTGGTATGGCACCGTATTACCAAAGATTCGTGCGTGAGCTCAGCTCGCAGCTCGAGCCGTTGATGCGGTTGCTCAGGAAGGACGAGCGCTGGGCGTGGAGGCTTGAACACCAGGCGGCGTTTGACCGCGTCTCGCGACTGCTCATGAAGGATACGGTCCTCGTTCACTACGAGCCTGCACGTCCGCTCTTATTGGCATGCGACAGCTATGCATATGGCATTGGGGCAGTGCTCTCCCACAGGATGGACGATGGCTCCGAGCGACCTGTTTGTTTTGCATCCCGGACCCTGTCCGCGGCAGAGCGGGAATATGCCCAGATTGAGCGCGAGGCTCTCAGCGTGGTCTGGGGGGTGCGGAAGTTTCATCAATACCTGCTGGGATGGCATTTCACCTTGCAGACGGATCACAAGCCGCTCCAATTCATCCTGAAAACCGAGCGCGGGGTGCCGGTGGCAGCGGCCGCACGAATACAGCGGTGGTGTCTGTTCCTTGCTGCCTACAGCTATGATATCCAGTTCCGGAGCACCGGGAAGCATGCTAATTGCGATGGTCTCTCGCACTTGCCTTGCACGGAGGGTCCAGCGTCGTCTGAGTCAGCCGACCGGGTTCATGTGTTTGCACTGAGCCAGGTCCAGAGCGGGCCGTTCACGGCCAAGCAGGTCGCGGTGGAATCTGCTCATGATCCAGTACTCGCCTGTGTCGTTCAGGTGATTTCTACGGGGAATTGGAGTGATCTGCCTTCAGCACCGGCATTTCAGCCGTTCGCGTCTTGCGCCTCAGAGCTGTCATTGGTCCAACGGTGCATTATGTGGGGAATGAGAACGGTGATCCCACCGAAGTTCAGGCATCGTTGTTTGGAAGAGCTGCATGTCAGTCACCTTGGCGTCGTGAAGACCAAGAGTCTTGCTCGCAGCCTGTTGTGGTGGCCGGGGTGAGATAAAGACATTGAACAAATGATTAAGCATTGCGCTACTTGTCAGGCAGATGCCGACAATCCGCGTCGGGCGTCGGGGCTATGGCCGATCCTAGACAGGGCCTGGCAGAGAGTCCATGTGGATTTTGCTGGTCCGGTTTAGGGCAAAATGTTTTTGATTGTGATCGATGCGTTCTCCAAATGGCCAGAGGTTGTGGTCATGCAGCGTACGTTGGTGGACGTTATGGTAGAGAAGCTGCGGACGATCTTTGCTGACAAGGGAATACCCGAGATTCTGGTCTTTGATAACGGTCCACAGTTCGTCGCTGGTGTGTTTGATGATTTTGTGCGTCAAAACGGTATTTGACATCTGAAGTCCGCACCGTATCATCCTGCCACAAACGGGCAAGCGGAATCATTTGTTAAAATGTTGAAGCGTATCTTGCGTAGAGGGGAGTGTGCATCTACGCAGACAATGATTGATGTATTCTTGCTGCAATATAGAAATGCTATCCATCCGGCCACCGGTGATACCCCTGCCATTCGTCTGTATGGACGTGCATTGAGGTCTAGACTGGATTTGCTGCGACCTGGGAGGTCGGTGGCTGGGGCGGTGTCGCGCCGGATGCTGGTGCGCGGTTTTGACGTGGGACAGCAGGTAATGGTGCGTGATTATTACCACGATTCCAAATGGGTGCCAGCCGTGGTTTCTGTAATACTCGGACCGGCAAATTGCCTGGATGTTGATTTTTGCTATTTTAGAAGGGGAGGAAGTGTGCTGTATGGGGGTTGGGGGCTGGGTGCTTTGGGATGCTTGTAGTCACGTGGTTGGGTTTTATATCATGACTCGCCCGCTAGGGGTTTTCGTCGTGTGCATCCGCTCAGGCAATAAAGCAGAGTTGCGACTTGCTCTCATGTCTGTCTGACTGCTCCTCGGACACTACAGCTTTGACCATTTGATTATGTACTAGAGCCCAGACAACATTCCTATTACATTCTTTGACCCATAAAACCTAGGTATACGCTCAAAATATTGTCTTTAATCCAAATACTTGCTTTAGGAATAATACTTTTCAACTTGGATGGTGGCCATCTTGGAAAATGGTCGCCATCTTGATTTTTTTCATGGCCAGCGCCATTTTTTAAACACAGTCGACCAAAGAGAGTATTTGTGCCAAATTTCATGCTTGCATCACAAACCGAAGTATTCTAGGGGTATTTTGCAGTTATCTGCTGCACTACATGGGAAGGGCATTCGGAAGTTGCGGACACACCACACATTGCCATCCCCTCGTCTCCTGGCTTCCTCCTCGCCATCTCTCCCTGAGCCGCACTTCACACTGTATCACGCCAGCTTGCAGCAAGAACCAGCTCGTATCTGCCGAAAGTCCTTTGCTGATATTGTCTGTTTTGAATTCAGTAGAACTCATTCCCTTTCGCTCCTGGTATGGTGAGCACACAGTGACATGTGGATAAATGAATGAACATGGTGTCGGATAAAACTGTCTGTTTGCTATCCCCATTGTATGTTTGAATCCGGTATTTTTTTGCCATAGTGGGTAATAGTTATTCTTGTAAATACGTTTGTGTGCCTCTGTCGATTGCTAGATCTGTTCCGTAATTTATTAATCAACCAATCCTCCTTATCCCCTGTATTCCCTTTATGATAAGTGATTATTTGTAAAGAAACGTTTTCCCGCCTTCATGCCTGCCCTTATTATTATTACTAGCATGGATCGGCACAACTCACCACACATCGCACAGGCATAGGCATCTTTGTCCATGCCTGCTGTCTCCAGAAGTGAGGGAAGGGGGAGAATGGTGGATGTGGGTTAGTGGGGGTGACGGTAGATCGGGAGTTGTGGTGGGATGGGAGAATGGTGGAGTGGGGATAGGGTGGATGGTGCTGGGAGGGATGGTGTGGGAGGTCGGCCAAATATATTTTGTGCTCTGACTGAATATAAATTGTAAATCAGAAGTCAGAACCCAACACGTAGAAATAAAAAGGAACTCGACATCAATTTATATTTATTTTAAATTATTAGTCAGAGCTGGACATCAAAGACAACACAATATCAAGAACTTGATGGGAAATTCAAACTGCCAGCCCAACAGAGCAGATGTGCCCCAAATACACCGCTTCCCTTAGACTTCCGGCCAGGTTTTTACATCGTATATTTTCTTTTGCCCGCATCTCGATTAATCAAGTCAAAGTAACAAAAAAAGTTAGTGCTGATGTATACATGCAAGTCACGAATGTGTTTTAGGTTAGCTTTATATACGTGTGTGTGCGCGTGATGTATATATATATATATATATATATATATATATATATATATATATATATATATATATATATATATATATATATATATATATATATATATATATATATATATATATATATATATATATATATATATATATATATATATATATATATATATATATATATATATATATATATATATATATATATATATATATATATATATTGTTGCGGATTCGCGCCCGCCGGCGTGCTGACGGCCACGTAACTCGAATCGCGGCACGTCGCCCACCGGACGGACAATCCAGTCGTGACCCTCTCGGACTAACGCCGGGAACCAGTCACGGGTGGACCTTTCGGTCTCACCACGATCGAGCCAATCAGCCCCCGCGTGGGATAGGGTTGCTCGCCAAATTCGACCTACCTAAGTACCCACACGGAGGGTAGACCGGGCGATCGCACCTCGCCGCAGGTCGACTTCGGACACGGGCCACTTAAGCGACCCGTTCCGTACTATCGGGATAACCGAGCAGTGTTATCGTCGACCTCGACGGTTCGATTAATTATCGGGCGTATTCAGCCCACTACCAACCCTTTACGTGAAGCAAGATGAAGATTCAATGAAGGCAATGACGAAGCGAAGCGGGAAACAGTTCGACACAAAGCACATTTATTCGCGACGAACGGAAAGCACACATATTCAATTCCACCAAAAGCACATAGAAAAAACACAATGCAATTTACACAAAAAGCAAATGTAAAAGCGAAGACACAATGCAGAGCTAATACCGACTACCGAGCACACGGCAACACTTATACAATTTTACTTCACAGACGGCGCCGACAACACATACCCAAAACCAAGGAAAGAATACCCTCAAGGATGAGGCGGGCCTGAGGCCGAGACCGGGTCGGGCCTACCCGTCTGGTGATGAGACGCGGAGCGGCGATGGTGCCTCAACTCCGCGGGCCTCGCGGGCAGTGTCTGGTAGGGGGTGGGAAAGGGGCCCCCTTGGTCGCACTATCTCAGCGCGGGGGGAAACAGGAGGGGGTTGCTGATGCTCGGGGTATAGAGGATTTTTATTGCCCCGCGACGAGCGTCTCCACCTCGGTCAGGTCGCGCTGTCGGCCTCCCTGGGGTGCAGCTCCCTGCACGACGCGAGCACCCCCTCGTCTGCCCTCGCCGCCTCTCCACAGCTCCGTCCCCTCCGTTCCGACTCCAACGCACACGACGACCAGCTCCTTCTTGCCAACTCCACCGCCCGCGAAGTCTTGACTCTCTGTTCCCTCTCGACTCTCCTACTCCTGGACTGACGAACACGGTCGCTTTTTATCAGCCCCGTGGCTTCGCCCTCTCATCTTTGACCCCCTCCCTTCGACCTTTCACCTCGCTCCCCATTGGCCCGAGAAAAAGTGGGCGTGAATGCTTTTTGATCCATAAATTTGAATATATCGATCGCCCTCCAACGCCCTGGGGGCGGGGCCAATTCGCCCCTCGCTCACCGATTGGACGGCAAAAAGTGGGCGTGTGTCGTTTCTGATCCGTTTTTGAAGCACAAAATCCGTGATTTTGTACACGCTGTTCGGCGCGCGCCCTGCACGAGTCCAACACCGGTACCCACAGGCGGCGCAAGAACGGTGGCGATGCGACGGTTGCGAGGTGTGACGTGAAGGTCGTGGCGGTTGTGGTGAAGCGGTGGTTGTGGTTGGTGGTTGATGTTGTGGTTGTGGTGGTAATCATGGCGGTTGGCCCAAAATAAAGATAGCAAAAGAAAACGGCTATCCTGAAGAGTCGCAGCACGCATGAATGACATGTATTCCCACTAGACAACGGGTTTGGGCCTAACTACACATGTACTTACCGAGATACCTCACCTAAGGGACCTGAATGGTGGTTTGCGAATCTGGTAACCACAACACTACCCCCTCCCCTTTTACAGACTCGTCCCGAGTCGTCAAATTTTCGTGTGCCATCATGTGTAGTTTTCCCCTAGTACATTTTACCTACGGATCCCTGAGTGCGACATTCATGGTATTCGTGTCCCCAAAATAAATAACCTGAGGGCTGCGTAACTATCTAAACAAACTCACTCACACGGACGACTTAAATAAAATTGCCGGCGCTAAGACAGACATGCCGGGGGGCGCACTCATATTTACAGTACATCTTAACCTTAACTTACAAATTTTACACTAAACCATGGCCCAGGATCATTGAACTCTGCAAAAGAAAAGCAGTTAGCAGGGAGCCAGGCTGCCCGCATGCAGTCTCTGGCTCAAACAATGCAGGTGACAGGGAACGTGGCTGGCTGCTCACACGCAGTCCAAGGCCTTCCCTTTTGAACTGAACGCAGTGAACCACAACGGTGCATGGGCTGCACAAACGCAGTCTCCGTGCCAGCTCAAGTGGCACACGCAATGAGCCCAACGAATGGATGCATGAACACAAACACGGTGCACGGGCCGCCACTGCAGGCCCGTGTTGTAGCTGCCAACAGGGCAGTTCTCGCAGCTTGCAAACTGTTGCCTTGCGGATCCTGGCGCACATGGAAATGAACAGGGGGGGGGGCAAAGCAAAAATTGAACGGGGCTGGTGAACATGGGCAGTGGGCATGGCATGGCAAAGGCAGCAGGCAAACACAGCCCGCAGAAGAAGGCCGCTGCAGGCAAACACAGCCGGCAGATGAACTGGCCGGCACAGGCCTTGCAGAAAAACAGCCAGCCGGCAGATGAACTGGCCGGCACAGGCCTTGCAGCAAAACAACAGCTGCCGATGAAGTTGGCCGGCCTCCGCCTTGAAGCAAAACACGGCCAGCCGATGAAGTTGGCCAGCCTTTGCCGTTCAGTGGAGGTTGGTGGAGGGAGTGCGGTGGTGCTGGCCACTTGGAAGGCGGGCTCGGACCTACCTACCTGTCTCCCTCCCAACCTATCGCCTTTGCCTGTCACTGTACATACCCACTCCCTTAATTTGTCAAACCCCAATTTAGCCCCAACTTATTTTTTTATTTTTATGTTTACTTCCCCACTATAAATCGTCCCCTAACCCCCTTTATCGTCCTTGTTCGGCTAACCTATTCTGTCACCTAGCCTATTCCCAACCCCTACGTTCCCTTCCCGGAGGGGAATAAGGGAGAGCTAACGTCCTGTGTCGAGGCCCAACTCAAGCCTCAGAATGGCCTCCCCAGAGTTTGGCGATCTATAACCAAAGTGGGTCCAGCGGCCCACAACGAGAGCGAGGGGATGGATGGTGCGGAGGGGTACACTTCCTAATCTATCCTAACCATTTAACTGTTAAACTACCCCGGGGCTTTCAACAAGCGCCTCTCGCTTAAACTATTGGTTCTAACAACCCAGATTCCCGTCGCCTGTGTTGGTGTCCTCACAATTTCGGGCCTCGCCCCCCAATTTTCTTCCCGTGCCCTAACACGGTCTCATGGCTGGGACACGTGGCTCCCTTTGGCAGGCACGACCCTCTGCCGAATCTCCCGCTATGGCACCCCCGGGCACTACACTGCCTCCGAGCCTACCAGCTCCCTAACACCGGGGAGTGCCCCCCATGGCACCTCCCCTGAAACGCACACGTGGCAGGCCGGCCTCCCGGGCCCCTTTCCGAGGGTCACCCGTGCCCACAACACTGCCCACGCGGCTAATGGCGCCCCGGGCCCCCGCACCAAGCAGGCGCACCCGTGCCCACTACGCTATCCCGGCCCCCCATGGGCCCATGGCCTACCGCGGCCGACTAGCCTGGTGCCCGGGGTACCCACTCAGCGATACTCACCTTTCGCAGCCACGCTCCCAAGCCCGTCAACAGGGCTCCTGCACCCCTCCAAATGGGTTTCGAGCCTACTTTCCCACCAACAACAAAACGACCTCCATTTTTCAATTTGACTAACCCCCTAACTCACTTTATACTGACCCCGGGGTCCCTTGGGCGGGAGTCACTCCTCCCCCAATCACTCATCGCACCATGCATTCCCCATTCACTCCATACACACAGACCCGCTGGCCTCACTCACTCACCAAGCACATGCTTCACAACTCACCAACTCTTCAACACACTCACCACTGAACTCTGCCATCCTTCTATCTGCATCCCCTAACTAACTCGTGCTCCCACGTCATCCCTTAAACTATAGCACGTTCCTTTTAACACTATGTAGCTAAGCTACGTCCCCTCTACACATTCACTGTCTGTCACTGTCTCCAAATCAATCATTTTATTTCCCAACCTAAATCTGGCTACAATCCCTCTAACTAATCCATTCCACGGACTCCATGAGGACTTACCCCTGCCCCATGAAGTCGGTCTAGCTATGCTAACCCTTCCCCCTAACTAGTTTTCATCCTGTGCCCTAGGTAAGGGGGTCTTCCCTCCTTGCCCAGGAATCCTGTGCACCCGAAAGTGAGGCTTGCTGTTTTTTTGTTTTTTTTTCATGCGCAGCACCTGCGCGGCAACTCAGAGCTCGCGCACTTTGCACCTGCCCGTGACGTCATGCAGCTGCACGTGTACCTCGTCCCTCCTTGGACGGTACCATCCGGCCGGGATACCCCTCCTGCCGGATTCCAACCCCACGTGCAGCCATGACGTCACCGTGCGCATAAAAAAAAAACACAAGCCCCACGTCTCGAGGGGTTCCCCACGCGAACACATGTGCTTTGCCCGTTGGAGCTTAACACACACGATCGCGTGGAGAACCCGTCCGGTCCAAATCCGTAGTCCTGCCTAAACTTTGTCCGTCCGCGGGATCGGCAAATCCACCGCTGGCGTTTCCGGACCGGGACTTCACTCTCGCAAGCGAGCACGTGGTGGTCTCGTGCGTTGCACAGCACGGACCTCGTGCTCACTGCTGGGTGAACCCGGCACGGTCCCCGAAACAACTACAGCCGCTACTCGGCTTTCTCTCCTCTGTCGCCGTCTCCGTCTCCATTCCACACACGCACACCTGCGTGTTACGACGCACACAGTCCACACCATCACATTCACACCGGGAGACGCTGCTGCGTGCTCCCGCATGCCAACCGACATCTCCCTCTCATACCGCTCTCTCACACCCACGGTCTCCCTTGCACACAGCGACCTTGCACACGGCCGTTCACTCACGCGTGCCTCACTACTCACACAAACCATACTACTCACACACGCGGGGGCACTCAACCGCTGTGCCTCATCCACACACGGCGTGCTGGGAAGCACGCACTCCGGCACCATCGCCACCACACCACTCACACGTGGTGCCTCACTCATACTGGCCGTTTCACTCACACACACGGCCTCACTCACACACGGTGCCTCACCCACGCACGGCGTGCTGGGAAGCACGTACTCTGGCTCCATCGCCACCACACCACTCACACACGGGGTCGCTTCCACACACGGGGACGCACTCACACCTTGCACCACACACACAGGGACAACCACACTGGGGATTCGTGTCCCCACAAGGGTCTCCGGGGCCTCTATACCCCCCAAGCTCTCCGTGCACCCGTTCGCAGCACTCGTCCCCTCAACCTCGCAAAGCACGACCGAACTCACCTGGTCGTGACTCGCCTCAAGGGGGCATACTCCCTCCCCTCGTTCCTGGAGGAGGCCATCCAGGTGCTCGCACTGGGTCTCTACCCAGTCCGCCAGCTCACCCCCATTATCCTCCACTACCTGCGTGTGTGTGTGTGCGTCACTTACCTTGTCTTCATCGTGTTGTCTCTCCTCTATCGTTCCCTTCCCGGCTACCGTCACTGCCAACTCTTCACCCTTTACCTCCCTTGTCTCCACTATTATTTCCGTTGTCGTCACCTCGTGTCTCGTCTCACACGTTTTGGTCTCCCCATTTAATTTTTCCCTTTTGGTCACCGTCGATTCCTCTGTCACGACCCTCGCCCGACACGCCCCTGAATTATTTTTTCACCCGCCTCCACCGCGGGCCTGTCAGCCGTTGCACCCCCTTCCAGCTCGTTTGCTCCCACACGTGGAGTCGCCATTTTTATCTCCCCGGTCACGGCCTTCATGCCCGCCTGCAGGCATCGGCCCATGTTCTGCGTCTCACCCCGTAGTTCTTTCATTTCTTTTCTCACTTGCTGTGTATTCGCATCCATCGTCGTTTTCACTTCATTTGTATTTGTATCCATCTTTTTGTTCATTTGTTGTGTATTCGCATCCATCTTTTGTGTATTCGCATCCATCTTTTCGTTCATTTGTTTGTTCATGCCTTTTATTTCGTTTTTCATATTCGCTTCCATCTTTTCGATCATTTCCGCATTCATCTTTTGTGTATTCGCATCCATCTTTTCGTTCATTTGTTTGTTCATGTTCGCAATCATCTTCGCTGTCGTTTCCGCATACATTTTTGCCAGCATGGTGAATAGCTGGGTCATGTCGGGTGCGCTTGGGTGAGCCGTTTCGGCAGGGGTCGGGGAAGGGTTTTGGTGGAGAGGGGGAGGGGAGGTGTCATACACTGCGGCCGCTGCCGCACCCATTTCGGGCTCTGGGTTCAGTTGGGCGAGTCCGTGTTCCTGCACAATCAACATTTCCTGCACGGGGATTCCATCCTGGACCATGGACCATACACATTCTACATCCATTTCTAATACCCCCGGCTCCCGCTCGCCTTGAGACGCCATCTTGCTTCTCGTGAAGGGTTAATTTAACTCGCTCGTAATTTGGAGGGAATCGGGGGTCGCTTCTCTCACCCCTGGACCGATTCCCGTGAATTTAGCCGGAGACAGGAGAGCCCGTTTTCCTGTTCTCCGATACCAGTGCCGCGAGGAGGGCGATGAATTTGTATCGCACGACCTGACACCAGTGTTGCTGATTCGCGCCCAACGTGGGGCTGACGGCCACGTAACTCGAATCGCGGCACGTCGCCCACCGGACGGACAATCCAGTCGTGACCCTCTCGGACTAACGCCGGGAACCAGTCACGGGTGGACCTTTCGGTCTCACCGCGATCGAGCCAATCAGCCCCCGCGTGGGATAGGGTTGCTCGCCAAATTCGACCTACCTAAGTACCCACACGGAGGGTAGACCGGGCGATCGCACCTCGCCGCAGGTCGACTTCGGACACGGGCCACTTAAGCGACCCGTTCCGTACTATCAGAATAACCGAGCGGTGTTATCGTCGACCTCGACGGTTCGATTAATTATCGGGCGTATTCAGCCCACTACCAACCCTTTACGTGAAGCAAGATGAGGATTCAATGAAGGAAATGACGAAGCGAAGCGGGAAACAGTTCGACACAAAGCACATTTATTCGCCCCGAACCGAAAGCACACATATTCAATTCCACCAAAAGCACATAGAAAAGAAAACACAATGCAATTTACACAAAAAGCAAATGTAAAAGCGAAGACACAATGCAGAGCTAATACCGACTACCGAGCACACGGCAACACTTATACAATTTTACTTCACAGACGGCGCCGACAACACATACCCAAAACCAAGGAAAGAATACCCTCAAGGATGAGGCGGGCCTGAGGCCGAGACCGGGTCGGGCCTACCCGTCTGGTGATGAGACGCGGAGCGGCGATGGTGCCTCAACTCCGCGGGCCTCGCGGGCAGTGTCTGGTAGGGGGTGGGAAAGGGGCCCCCTTGGTCGCACTATCTCAGCGCGGGGGGAAACAGGAGGGGTTGCTGATGCTCGGGGTATAGAGGATTTTTATTGCCCCGCGACGAGCGTCTCCACCTCGGCCAGGTCGCGCTGTCGGCCTCCCTGGGGTGCAGCTCCCTGCACGACGCGAGCACCCCCTCGTCTGCCCTCGCCGCCTCTCCACAGCTCCGTCCCCTCCGTTCCGACTCCAACGCACACGACGACCAGCTCCTTCTTGCCAACTCCACCGCCCGCGAAGTCTTGACTCTCTGTTCCGACTCCTTCGCCTCGTTCCGCCCTTTACTCTTTCTCGTTCCCGTTCTGCTGCCTCTCTTCTGACTCCTTTGCGCCTCCCTTCTTCCTCGTTCCGACTTTTACGACCCCTTTGACTGACGAACACGGTCGCTTTTTATCAGCCCCGTGGCTTCGCCCTCTCATCTTTGACCCCCTCCCTTCGACCTTTCACCTCGCTCCCCATTGGCCCGAGAAAAAGTGGGCGTGAATGCTTTTTGATCCATAAATTTGCATATATCGATCGCCCTCCAACGCCCTGGGGGCGGGGCCAATTCGCCCCTCGCTCACCGATTGGACGGCAAAAAGTGGACGTGTGTCGTTTTTGATCCGTTTTTGAAGCACAAAATCCGTGATTTTGTACACGCTGTTTGGCGCGCGCCCTGCACGAGTCCAACACCGGTACCCACAGGCGGCGCAAGAACGGTGGCGATGCGACGGTTGCGAGGTGTGACGTGAAGGTCGTGGCGGTTGTGGTGAAGCGGCGTTGTGGTTGGTGGTTGATGTTGTGGTTGTGGTGGTAATCATGGCGGTTGGTCCAAAATAAAGATAGCAAAAGAAAACGGCTATCCTGAAGAGTCGCAGCACGCATGAATGACATGTATTCCCACTAGACAACGGGTTTGGGCCTAACTACACATGTACTTACCGAGATACCTCACCTAAGGGACCTGAATGGTGGTTTGCGAATTTGGTAACCACAACAATATATATATATATATATATATATATATATATATATATATATATATATATATATATATATATATATATATATATTGTTGCGGGGCCGGGTATCGGTGGCGAGCACGACCGCGAGAGGGAGCGGTAAAGTCGGCTCCACGGAACATACCGGAATTGAGGTCGTGACTCTCGGATAAGTCTGAAGGGCACGGATCCCTTACTCGACCATGAATCGCCAATAATTCGACCGCGTGGGGTCGGGTCAATTGCCAAACTTCAATATACCTAATTACCCACGCGGGCAAAGCTACCGAGGAATTCACACCCTCAACGGACCTCGAGCGGAACGAGCCGTTACCATGCCCGAACCGTGTGTAACCTGAGCGGAGGTTACCAAGGCCCGTCGGTCCAAATGAACAATCTTACAGAGCAAACGGTCTCGCTATTTCTCAACACACACCGTGCCAAGCCAATGAAAGAAACACAGAAATGAGCTGGAACATTTAACAAAAGGGATATTTATTTATCATGGGGCAGGGGAGCACGCAAGAATGCAGACTAAACCGAATAAAAGGGATGCAATTTACACACACGGCACTTAAACATTTCTACTTAAAAGACAGGCCACACACAGACACACACCCCCCAAAATGAAATGGTGGCCGTGGCCTTTATTGATACCCACAGCTCGGAGGGATGGTGAGCTGGAGGTAGGAATCTGGCTTGGACCTTCGCGCTTCGTGCGGTTCTCGACGATCTGGCCCAGCGGGACTCGAACCCGCAACACGATGCCGCTCCAAGCACCAGGTACGGAGGGTAGCGTCTGGCGCTGGCATGCTCCACCGGCAAAAACAGGCGACGAGGCAGGCAAAGCAATTCAGCAAGGCAGGCAGGCAGGCAAGCGATTCTCCTCCGGCTCGCAGGCAGGCGATTCACGGCGGGAAGACTCAGACTCAGACTCTCTCAGCCGGTCGCCCCCACACAATTATCCCTCTTTCTTGACAGGTGGGAGGGACCCTTCTCGTGTAATTCCCCTCCTCGTTGGACAGGCGTGTCACATGATCTCCCGGCCGTCTGAGATTGGTCGGGGGGGGGGGGGGTGCTTATGTCTCCACCCCTCGACCAGGAAGTCGAGCAGCAATATGTTGTGTTGGCTCCCCTTTGGCCGGGAGGGGGTAAACGTGCTCGCACCCCTCCGATTGGCTGAGAAGGGTGCCATGCCCGTATTTGGAGCAAAATCCAAGACCCCAACGTCCAAAGAAACCCCGCCTGGCACATTGGACTCCGCCCACATACGTGCTGACACGTACGCGTGCAATGGTGCCAGTGGATGATGGTGGAAGGAAGCGAAGGCAGGTGTCGTTGTTGTGGTTGAAGTTTAAAATGTATAAATCCTAACTATAAAATAACTTACAGCGCACGTACAATTAATCACCCATTAAACATCGGACGGGACCCTAACTAGAAGCACATACTTACCGATATAGCTGATCTATAGGACCTGGCTGTTGTGTGCAGTAAGCTTCCAAATTTGCAACAATGTGTGTGTATATATATATATATATATATATATATATATATATATATATATATATATATATATATATATATATATATATATATATATATATATATATATATATATATATATATATATATATATATATATATATATATATATATATATATATATATATATATATATATATATATATATATATAATTAGTGGGATGTGCTTCCCCATTGTGTAATCATCTGAAGTTTTGTTTTGGGTCGCTCACCTGCATTTGATTTTTTTTTTCATTTATTTATATTTTCATTTACGGTTGCTTTCTGAGAGTTCTGTGATTTTTCCCAGTTCAGTGTATCGGCTGCGATTTCCATCGGCATGCAAAATTACCGTGCTTCCCCATTGTCTTGGGTCACTCACCTGCATTTTTTTTCATTAATTTTTTTATCATTTATTTATTTTAATTTATGGATGCTTTCCATAAATGGATTGATTTTTTTTTGATTGACATTGATGAATTGATTTTTTTTTCCCCTGGTGTGTCGGCTTCGATGTCCATTGGCACGCAAAATTTCAGCTTTCCATGGCACCCAGAAGGTCCTGATCTTTAATTTGAGTCAGTCATTGAGTCAAGAATCGGTGATTAACTGGTGAGAAAGATCTTTAACCTCCGCCATCGAAGATCGGAGGTTACTGTTTTCACCCCTTTGTTTGTTTGTTTGTGAACAGTATTACGGAAAAACTCCTTGACGGATTTTGACGAAACTTGGTGGGGGGGGTAGGTATGGTCCAAGGATCATGCCATTAGATTTTGGACTTGGTCCCCCCACCCCCCCAAAAAAAATTTATTATAGAAAAAAAAATTTTTTTTTTGCATTTCTACATGTTTTAAGTGATTTACAACCCCCCCCCCCAAAAAAAATGTTGGAGAAAAGAACTACAACTCTGTCAGCACTGTTGACATCATATTTAATGAATAAGTTATAAGGTTCACTTGAGTGACCCAGCAGTATTGGCGGCGGAGGTTTTGCACTCTCCCGAGTGCTCCCCCTCTAGTTATATATTGGAGAAACAACATGGTGAAATTTGTGAAAGAAATTTCAAGAAGAGGAAGACGTTTTGGTCACAAATATACATACATACATATTTAACCATATACGTTTGCTCCATTATAATAAGATTATTGTTATTATTCTTATACACACACTCTGACAACTTGGATAAAAAATAAAGCTCACAAATGCAACTTGAAGCTCACAAATGCAACATTACCTTCCACCTGTAATGGAGCAAGTGGAGGCATGTGACCAGGCATTGCTTGGGGTGGGAGCACAGAATTGAGGATCATTAAGGAAATGTTGACAATGTCATTTATAAATAATCAATTACTGTATATTTTTCAGCCAAAGCATTTTATTTTGGACTAAAAACAAGGAAACAAAATCAAACACGAGCGAGAATTGCTTTGCAATACATGTCCCCTACCAGTCCCAAAGAATGTTCTGATCCCTTAATTTGGGTGGTGTATAATGGCGTGTTCGGTGCCGAAATATAATAAATACAAGAGAAAATTACTTTGCAATCAGCAGTGTGGGATTTGGCCCGAGGTGACTGTGCCTCGAAATGAAATTGCGGAGCGTGGTAAGAATTTTTTTAATTTTTTTTTATAAACCACCACGATGTTGGACCAAGATGGACAGTACCAGGGGGCACAAACTGGCTCGACGCCACTGTGACTATAATGGACATAGAGGGGCAACGACCATTGGAGGGCTCAGTGGAGTCACCCCTCCCCCCTGTCTGGTAGCCCCTCTCAGTAAACCCGATGCCATCCAGGCCAGTATCAGCACGGCAATGAAGCAATGGCTCTGGTTCAGCAGGGAGCAGCACTGTGGTTTCACCGCAGCAATGGGGAACTGCACGGACCTCAGCCAGAAATTTGCAGCCATGGTGGCTATGTATGAAACAATGGGGGCTGACATGAGGGCTGGCTAGGCAGAGATGAGGCGAGGATTGGGCAGGCTAAGCCAGACAGTATGGAGGCAAATATGGACATGGGCCACACTAAGATGGACGTGGGGCAAGCAAAGCTTACGACCAAACTTGAGGCTGTCAGGGGGACACAGCGTGAGATGGTGGTCAGGCAGGCCAGGATGATAGAAGGAATTATGGACAAACGCAGGGTAGCTGGTGAGGCAGCAAGGAGCGACATAGCTCGGAACAGTGGGACACAGAGATAGCACCACTACAGGTGACACGGAAATGTGAAAATAGAACCACTAGGGAGATAGAGAAGAGACTGGAGGAAACGGCACCTGTGCAGGAGATGAAGGGAAGTGAAACCAGCACAGAGCGAGATGAAAACGAGAGCGAGAATTGCTTTGCAATATGTACATGTCCCATACCGATGTGATATTTTCTAAGTTCCAAAAGCTAAGGGCCAAACTCTGAGAAAATTTTACAAAATCCCCTGAAACTTATCATAATAAAGCCATGTACCACATTTCAGTTGAATATGTTAAAGGGTATGGGAAAAAATCTGGAAAACCACAGGTGAGACGGATGGACGGAGAGCAAACCTGTAGTCCCCTCTGGTGAAACCTGTAGGGGAATAATAAACTTCACAGCTTGCTTATTAATGTCAATAATATTATCACTATTGCAAGCAGATTATGGTAGCAATATGGCATGCAGGTTGAACACAGCACATTCATCATCTCCCCTCAAAATACTGAGTCGATTTACTGGTGCGCTATACGTCGATGTTTAAACTGCACATTTCAGATAAATTATTATTGAAAGTAAAATTTCGTAAAATTGTTTGTGTGCAGTTTGAGAATATTTTCAAAATTATTTTGGTTTATCAAATTATCAATTTGTTCTTTGATGTTTTTAAGCATAGCCATCATTTGAAGTAGTTGAGTATGCAGTTCAGCCAAACCTGCATCACCGACACAGCTGTACCCTCCTACAGCATCACCCCCCCCCCACCCCCAGTGTGTTCAAAGTCCTCTTGTTCCACTCCTGGATCAAGCATAGTCACAGAGTGTTTCCATCTTGTGTGAATACAAACATAAAATGGGGGAAAACAAGTGGTCACTCAAGGTTGCAATGGAGCACTCTACCAAAATATGGCACCACTACACTACCTGACATTAATTCTGTGCCTGGGGGGGGGTGAGGGGTGGGGTAGACAGTCACTAATATCCACAGAGCACAATCAGGTAACCACGCCGAATAAAATTGCGAACACACACCTGATCACAGAGCTGGTTGCAGCCTGGATTCTAAGTGGTTGGAGATCACAGGACAATTCACCAAATACTAGTGAAACAGAACTCATTTGAACATGTTGGGGAAAGAACAGTAGATTTATGTACACAAACGCAACAGACTGCGTTTACTTATAATGTTTGAAATCCGAAACCACGGTAGCTGTCACAATATGCAGTTGCTCTGAGATGATGATGATGATGATGATGATGATGATGTATAAACCACATGATTATCAACTTTATGATACAGTTCGCAGTAGAGGCAGCCATAACTAATCTCCAAGAAGGCCAATTGTGAGTCAGATGACAAAGCAGTCAAAGAAGACAATATTACAAGATCAATAGAGCATTGTCACTGAATGGTGCTGAGAAACGATGGTCATCATTGGTACAAAGCATACTGGGACTTATTCACAACAGTCTCCCTGGCTAGGAATCCTGCCGTGCTGTGGTGAATCACCAGCCTGATAAATAGCCCGATATTACCCCACAAGCCTTGCAGAAACTGCATACCCCAACAAAAGGATGCTCCATAACAGCTGATTCAGGTGAAACTGAGGTCACAGCTCTGTTGAATACGGAGTCTCGAAGAGCATCCATTGTACTTTCAAATGCATTTCTCTGCCACCCTCACCCCCAAACCACCCTCTTTTGCCTGAACAGCATCCATTAGGGTTCAAAACTCAGGTTCTATTTGGAAGATGTGAAGCCACAAATAAGTGGTTTTGTCGATTTTAATTAAAAATTTGGTCTCCCTCATTTGCTTGAGGCCCATTCCCTGAGATGCACTTCAATAACGGAACTGCAACAGAGGGGGCACGGGTGCGAATCTGGCCTTGTACGCTGCCAGCCGGAGTAAGCCCCTGCCTTCCACTATTTCATTGCCATACCTTTAAACTTGCTGGATGAGATGCACATTTTAGAGATAGTGGGGATCACCTTCAGTGCTTGGAATATATTTGTCAAATTTTTTTTTTTCTACATCACAGGAGTTCTTCAATCTTCAAAGTCCCACATCTCTCACAATTTGATTTTCAAAATTTCACAGCTTTTTCAGCGATATCTGTGTTTATGGTCCAGTTGTATAGCATCTGCATCGTTTTCATGCACACCTTCGGACTCGAGCTTGCACTTTGAGAAAGGAGAATGATGCTTTGAGAGGAATTTGACGAGATTTGTTGTTTATCATCATTGATCAATTCTTTGCTGATATATTTATGACGTGTTACAAATTTGAGCAAAATGGGGAAACTCGTGTCTGTGCAGGTGTTCTCTACTATGCAGGCCACGGTTATGAGAACTACGGTCACAGTTATCTGTTGCCAGTGGATGCACCCAACCCGAGTCACAGGGAGCATGCTGTGTGTGTGCATTCTCTGCTGCGTGCCATGCAAGCACGTGGCACTGCCCTCAACTTGTTACTGCTTGACATGTGTCGTAAAAGGTAGGATTGTGTGGCACCTGCTGTAAAGAGTGTGTTTTATAAAGAACCATGTAAGCACTCGAGGTGGTCGTAGATTAGTATAGGTGTGTGGAAGGAGTGAGGACAGAAGGAAAATAAGGTTGGAGGTGGAAGAAAGATGGAATGGGGGCACGTATGGATCATGGGGTTGTGTGAAAATTTCTCTGCCATATTGCATACGTCATAAATAGATGGCCCCACGACACTGGACTATGCAGTATACAGGCAGGCATTATTTTCTCGAACCATAATGATTATCCTTGCAGATCCGCTATCATACATTAACAAGATGTTCAACCAATGTCATCTCCATCGCAAGTACCATAAATAGAATTGTATACCTTCACCATGGTCATTGAATGATGCTTTGCAGGAGAGGAAATAAAATTTGCTCTTATTGATGAGAGGGAGATGACATGACAAACATTACAGTGTTGAGGAGGCAATTTTATCTGAGTAATTGGGAATCAAAATGATTCCACCACTCCTCCCAACCCCCCTCCTTCCCCCCCCCACTCCCAAATATAATGAAAGAATTATAGTTGTGCACCCCTGAAACTTGACAAAAATTTTGGTCCTTTTCGATACAGTTTTGTAGTCAGTGTCACAAAGTTTTCAGAACCGTGGACAAGGTTCCTGATACAATTTGAATGCGAGGCAGATTTTTGGCTCTGAAACTATTTTAAAACAGAAAAACATTTTGATTACCCCTGGCAACTGTCTTTGTATTTAAATAAAGTAGAGAAACCTGTCAAAGATGCACGATGGGATGGAATGGCATTTGATGGGATGAAAGGACCATAGAACAACAACAATCCCATAATAAATTGAATGATGATGACGATGGCGGGATTGAAGCACTGCCAAAAGGGCAGAGGAGCTCCCTGTGAGGCAACGGCCATCTATATCTTGTGTCCAACTGTGTCTGCGGACGTCCTCCTGCATTTGAGTCACGACTTTTTTTAGGAGGTTGGTGGCAGGATTTGCACTCGGGCCATCGTAAAACCCTTCATGCCACAAAACACAAAAACGCAAAGAACATTGAAAACCCACTCCGTAGGAGTACCTCCTGTACAGCTGCTCTCCGCAGGGCAGCTCACCGGATGACGGGATTGGGGCAAAGCCTTCGGAACCCCCACTCTTTGATGATACGTGGAAAAGCACTGGGTAATCTTCCTGAGTCAGATTGCAGTAGTATGTGTTGGGGTGGTGCTGAGGTATCGTCCACCAGATGGTGATTCCCTTGGATTAACCTGAGGCGGTCCTTTTGGGTGGGTGCCTGGAATGTCCTATCCCGAAGAGAGGATGATCACCTGTCTCTGGTATCATCGAGGCTCAAGCGCTTGAACATCGGTACTGCAGCGCTCTCTGAGGTTCAGAGACCGGATTGCGGCGACATCATGGTGGGTGGTTACACCTACAATTCGTCTGGTCGCTCTGATGGTTACCATTCCCAAGGAGTTGCTGTAGCTGTGTCCAATAAGTTGACTCCAATGATAATTGAGGAAACACCGGTCAACGAGCGTATTACGAGATGAAGGATTCGTCACTCCTTGGTTGTCATTTCCATGGTCACTGTAGAAGCTCCGACAGGCTACTGATTTCACGGTGAAGGACGCATTCCATGCCATGCTTGAGTCTGTCATTGATCAGTGCCCCAGGCGAGATACTCTTCTAATCTTGGAGGATTAAATGCATCGACTGGAACTGATAGAAATGGTTATGAGGCATGTGTTGGTCCCTGTGGGTCTGGAACTGTGAACCAGAATAGCACTAAGTTCCATGACTTTTCAAGAAGTCATGTACTTAGGGTGGCTGGTTCATAGTTTCAGTGCCTTCAGGCTCATCGCTGGACTTCTAACGCTGGTGGTGTGGCAAAGGAGATTGACCACATGCTCGTTCATGGTCGCTGGAGGATACAAGGAAATGAGACACAGGTGGAGGCTATTCAGCCCATCATGCCTGCACCACATCAACACCATACCAATTTATCAATGCAAGATCCAAGGAAGAAAATGCAAAATTATTTATTTATTTATGTTTTTATTTTTAATAAAGTGTTTTTGGTTTTATCTTTTTCGTTCGTTTTTTTTTTTCTCTCCTCAGGGGAGGGGGCATGGGCTTGGTTTAAAAAAAAATCACACATAAACCACACAACACCCCTTGATGAGACCCCTACCAACAGCACTCCATACAAATGCACACAATCACCCATCAATGCTCAAACGACCTAAAAGTCCAATCAACATCCCATACCCCTCTTTCTCCATAACTTCCAGGTACCTATCCAATTCTAATTTAAATCCATCTACTGTTTCTGCTGCCACAACCTTTCCAGGGAGACCATTCCATGCATTAACTACTCTCTGAGTGAAAGTCCCCGAACTTACTACCGTCTTAACTCTCCTCTTTACTCTCAGGCTATGGTCCCTGGTCCTATCACTGTCTACTTTTGAATAATTCATCTTCACTTATTTTATCTCTCTTTCATTATCTTAAACATCTCTATCATATCTCCTCATAACCACCTCCTTTCTCGTGAATAAAGCCCTGTCTCCTTCAGCCGCTCCTCATAGCTGAGTATAGCTGGGTCTGGAATCAATCTCGTAGCCCTGCGCTGAACCCTCTCCATGGCATCTATATCCTTCCTGAGTTGTGGTGACCAAAACTGTACACAATATTCTAGATGTGGCCCTCACTAAATTCCTGTACAATGTTAACACCACATTTTTGGATTTATAAATGAACACCTTCCGAATACAGCCTAAACCCCTATTTGCTTTACCTGTAGCTGCCTGGCACTGTGCTGCCTGTTTACCTCCTGTATTTATTACCACCCTCAGATCCTTCTCCTGTGTGACACGCTCCAAAATTACCGCTCACATCCTTTAATCTCTATTTTCATTATTCTTTCCCATTCCCAACACCTTACACTTGCTCAGGTTAAATTACATCTGCCAGTCTTTTGCCCAATCTATGCAAGCATCAATACTTTCCTCAATCTGTTCACCACCCCATATGCTATCCACCTCACCTCGAAGCTTTGTGTCATCTGCAAATTTGGAAAGTTTACTCTTTACCCCATTATCCAAATTGTTGATGTAAATAATGAATAGTAATGGTCCGAGTACTGATCCCTGATGTACCCCACTACTTACATCCTCCTAGCAAGACATCCTCCCACTCACAGCCACTCTTTGCTTCCTATCACCAAGCCAGTTTGCAATCCAATTTGCTACCTGACCAGCTCCTCTACAAGCCCTCACTTTGGCTAACAACCTCCAATGTGGTACCTTATCAAATGCCTTCTGAAAGTCTAGATATACTATGTCCACTGCCTTTCCCTCATCCACCCAATCCGACACTGCTTCACAGAACTCCAAAATTTTGGTAAACCTATGCTGATTACCTTTAATTAGTTTGTATTTATTTAAATACTTCCTCATCTGGTCCTCAATTAATGCTCCAACACCTCCCCCACAACTGAAGTCAACTCACAGGTCTCTGGTTTCCCAATTCTTCTCTGGATCCTTTCTTAAATAATTGTGTTACATTTACTACTCTCCAATCCTATGGTACCTGTCCTGACTCCAGGGAACTATTGAAAATATCCATTAACATCTCGCTTACCTGCTCAGCCACCTCCATCAATACTCTCGGTTATCTGGACCCGGAGCCTTATCTTCTCCAAGATTACCTAGCTGTTCCTTTACTTCCTTCACTCCAACCTGGATCTTCTGTAAAAGCCCTTCCTCACCTCGTGAAAGATACTCTCGGCTATTGGCAATTCTCCTGACTGTTCTTACGTAAAAGTTGAAGCAAAATACCTGTTTAATAAGCCCGCCATCTCACTTTCATCACTAACCACTCTCCCAGTGCTATTCCTCAATGGGCCCACACTGGTCCGAACCTGTTCTTTTCCCCTGATATAGTTAAAGAAAGCCTTGCTATTATGTTTAATATTCTTAGCCATGTCCTTCTCATACTCTCTTTTGGCTTGACAAATTATTTTCTTAACTTGCATCTGTTTACTCCAATAGTGATATAAATCTAACTACAGTCCTGTTATTTTATCTACACTAATAAAAGGCAATATGTGTTCGCTGGGGAAAGTGGAAAAAAGGCATCCGCTGAAAATGTGCAATCTTATTTTTACAGGACATCATTTTGTTTAACCTTTTGTGTGATCTCCTATTGTTATCCACCTCTCACGTCGACATCGATACAAATATAACCAGAGTTGGTGTCAAAGCCACCCAATGCTCGCCTGTTTATACATTTATCGTTTTTAAAAGACTCGTCTAATAATTAATTTTTTTATAAAGCATTGCACTGATCCAAATAATTTTAAAGCAATATATGTATTTGTATATTGTAATCAGTAACAAGAACGCAAGTCAGCACAATATACTCCCGAACAAGAAGGTATATACAGAATTGTGCTACAACATGGAAAACAGCATCCTGGTTGCTATGGCAACCACTTTAGATGACGAACGTATGTCACGACACACAGTCTCCACAGTCTGTACCTATGTACCAAATATGAAACGTGAAAGTTGAAAACTTGGGGAGTTAGAGTGCGGACAGGAACGGACGGACGACCGGTGTCACATTATACGCCCCAATATATATATATATATATATATATATATATATATATATATATATATATATATATATATATATATATATATATATATATATATATATATATATATATATATATATATATATATATATATATATATATAATATTGTTGTGGTTGACGAAATTCGCAAACCACCATTCAGGTCCCGTAGGTGAGATATCTCTGTAAGTATATGTGTAGTTAGGCCCAAACCCGTTGTTTAGAGGGAATAAATGTCATTCATTCGGGCTGCGACCCTTCAGGATAGCCGTTTTTCTTTTACTATCTTTATTTTGGACCAGCCGCCATTACTACCACCACAACCACCACCAACCACGTCTCAACAGCCATCACACAACCACCAACCGCAACGCCGCTTCACACCAACAGCCACGACCCTTGCCGTCACATCTCGCTCTCGCAACCATCGCATCACCGCCATTCCCGCGCCGCTTGTGGGCACCGATTCTGGACTCATACAGGGCGCGCACCGAGCAGCGGGTGCAAAAACACCAGCCTTTCCGAAGAAATCGGATCAAAAACGATTCACGCCCACTTCTGTTCCGTCCTATCGGCGAGCGTGGGGCGATTTGGCCCCGCCTCCAGGTGCGTCGGAGTATAATCGCAATATGCAGATTCGCGGATCAAAAATCATTCACGCCCACTTTTCCTCTGTCCAATGGGGAGCCAGCCAGAGGTGAAGGGTCGAAGGTGAAGGAGCGAAGCCCCGGGGGCTATAAAGGGCCGCGTTCGCTCGCCAAAGGAGTAGTTGAGTTGGAAAGAGTTGAGAGTTTCTGAGAAGAGGAAAGCAGTTGGACGCAGTTGGATGGAGCTGAGAAGAGTGGAGAGTTGGAGAGTGGTGGTGGCGGCGGCGAAGGCAGTCGAGAGGGCGCTCGTGTCAGAGTCGGGGAGCTGCGGAGAGGGGAGGCCGGTAACGCGACCGAGGTCGCGGTCGAGACGCTCGTCGCGGGACCCAAGCCAGCGAGATATCCTCATTCCCCCGAGCATCAACAACCCCCTTCTGTTTCCCCCCGCGCTGAGATAGTGTGAGAAGGGGGCCCCGTTCCCACCCCATTCCAGGCAGTACCAGCGAGGCCCGCGGAGTCGGGGCGCCACCGCCATTTTGCGGCTCATCACCAGACGGGTAGGCTCGACGCGGTCTCGGCCCCAGGCCCGTCTGCCCCCCTCATCGTTGAGGGTGGTCCCTTTTTCTTTTGCTTTGAGTATATGTGTTGTCGGCGCCGTCTGTGAAGTAAAACTGTATAAGTGTTGCCGTGTGCTCGGTAGTCGGTAGTAGATCTGCATTGTGTTTCTCTTTTACATTTGCTTTTTGTGCAGAATTGTCGTGCTTCTTCTACTTTTACATTTGCTTTTGGTGTATAATTGTATATGTGTGCTTTCCGTTTGCCGCGGAAAAAATGTGCTTTATGTTGAACTGTTTTCCCGTTTCGCTTCGTCTTTTCTCTAATTGAATCTCCATCTTACTTCACGTAAAGGGTTGGTCGTGGGCTAAATACGCCCAATAATTAATCGAACCGTCGAGGTTGACGATAACACCGCTCGGTTATCCCGATAGTACGGAACGGGTCGCTTAAAGTGGCCCGTGTCCGAAGTCGACCTGCGGCGAGGTGCGATCGCCCGGTCTACCCTCCGTGTGGGTACTTAGGTAGGTCGAATTTGGCAAGCAACCCTATCCCACGCAGGGGGCCGATTGGCACGATCGTGGTGAGGCCGAAAGGCCCACCCGTGACTAGTTCCCGGCGTTAGTCCGAGAGGGTCACGACGGGATTGTCCGTCCGGTGGGCGACATGCCGCGATTCGAGTTACGTGGCAGCTCGCACGCCGGCGGGCGCGAATCCGCAACAATATATATATATATATATATATATATATATATATATATATATATATATATATATATATATATATATATATATATATATATATATATATATATATATATATATATATATATATATATATATATATATATATATATATATACACACACATCAGGCGTATAAAAAATAGTGGTAGATAAAAACATTAGAAAGGAAAAAATAACTTGCACCAAAAATTTTAACATTTTCATGCTCACGCTGACATTCACGCCGGGGGTATCGCTTTCGCTCTGTTCTTCGAACAGGCGAGCTAAAAACGATAATGTCCATCCAACCACGTGTTTGCCATGATCTGTTTGTGAAGGCATTAAGCATAGATCGACATTTTGTGTTCTGTGCCTTGATTTTGCTAATTTCCCACTTGAATTCCTCTTTCAAAGAACTCTGTTTAAAGGAAAATCTTTGTGTTTGTGTGTTTGTGTGTTTGTGTGTGTGGTTGGTATTTCCATATATGGGTTCTCGAAAGTGGAATGGAGCCCTCCCAGGTCTCAGTGTGTGTATGACCTGACCTGACCACCAGAATGCCATGCCATGATTCGACATGGTGAATGTTTTGACAAAAGTTTACTTTCAACTGTGCCAAATGGAATAAAAGGAAGAGTTGTAAGCAAATTTAGATGCTGTAACCCAATAGTTGTTGATAGTTGTGAGCCAATTGGTAACACTTGAAATTCTGCCTCACAATGAAAACAAACTCCCCCCCCCCCCAAAAAAAAGCAGGACACCATGGACACCAACTAATAAATACTTAATGTCTCCCTTTGGGAACCATAATAATAGTAAAATTGGAAATTTTAATAATCAATTAATGGGAAAATGAAATAATTGAAAAATATTTCAAGAAATGAAATTTGAAAAAAAAATAATTGAAAAAAAAATTGGAAAAATTAAATAACTGAAAATGTAAAATAAATAATTAAAATTGAGGAAATCAAATAATTGAAGATGTGGGTTAAAAATTATTCTTCAAAAAGCGGAACACCATGGTGGACACCAAGACGAAACACTTCATGCCTGCCTCCAGGAACCATGATGATACCGGCGAGGTTTGCTGATAGTGTACGAAGCGGTGAGAGGGGAGATAGGAAACCGGCCATACGATAACACCGTTCTTTTATTTATAGTTGAAATATGCTCATTTAAAATGATGTAAATCGGAGTACAACAATCATGTACCTTAAAGGAATACCTGTGTTTCTGTGTTGTAACTTTGTCGGGATGGCAGTTTATGGGAAAGTAAGTAAGGGATTTCTTATTATCGCTAACACATCCACCATGACTATTTTTTAGCCCACCATGATGTAAAGATGAAAAGTTTAGCCCACCATGATGTAAAGATGAAAAGTTTAGCCCACCATGATGTAAAGATGAAAAGTTTAGCCCACCATGATGTAAAGATGAAAAGTTTAGCCCACCATGATGTAAAGATGAAAAGTTTAGCCCACCATGATGTAAAGATGAAAAGTTTAGCCCACCATGATGTAAAGATGAAAAGTTTAGCCCACCGTGATGTAAAGATGAAAAGTTTAGCCCACCATGATGTAAAGATGAAAAGTTTAGCCCACCGTGATGTAAAGATGAAAAGTTTAGCCCACCGTGATGTAAAGATGAAAAGTTTAGCCCACCGTGATGTAAAGATGAAAAGTTTAGCCCACCGTGATGTAAAGATGAAAAGTTTAGCCCACCGTGATGTAAAGATGAAAAGTTTAGCCCACCGTGATGTAAAGATGAAAAGTTTAGCCCACCATGATGTAAAGATGAAAAGTTTAGCCCACCATGATGTAAAGATGAAAAGTTTAGCCCACCATGATGTAAAGATGAAAAGTTTAGCCCACCATGATGTAAAGATGAAAAGTTTAGCCCACCATGATGTAAAGATGAAAAGTTTAGCCCACCGTGATGTAAAGATGAAAAGTTTAGCCCACCGTGATGTAAAGATGAAAAGTTTAGCCCACCGTGATGTAAAGATGAAAAGTTTAGCCCACCATGCCTTTGCATTTTGATTTATTGTAATTTTTTTTCTTCGTACATATTGTGCAATGTTTTCCGCACTTCAATCAAACCTGCACTGTGAGGTTACAACTTGTGATGTCAAGTTTACAGTGACAATCAGATTGGTGGGTTTTGAGGGGTGATGACATGTTAGTTAATGAGGAAGCAGATTATTCCCATGACCAACCTTAGTTGGATTTAGATTATCATGGAAGAGGAAACTACCTCGTGAATGCATCGAAATAATTCTCGTTGGTTGCATCATCACTCAGCTACAGCTGTTTTGATGAGGCAATGCTCTTGCGAATTAGGGAAGGAATTTCGAATTTGGCCAGTATCCTGGAAAACAATGGTCGACTCTTTTATTGGAAAACTGCATCTGGAATGGAAACATAGAAATGGTGATGCATGAAAAATCAATTGTATCAGTGTGGTTGAATCGAACCAATTTGCCGTAAAAGTAAAGAAAACGAAAAACGAATGATGGTGCTGGAAATAATGTTCAGATTCATAGATATGATGTTGACACTGCTGGGTGTCCCTCCTTTGTTAGGAATGTTTACGATTCAAAGCTCCCAGTGTTGGAGAACCTGGAGGTGACGGCCAACATCGTTTTTGGATATGCCACGTGAGTATCGTGAAATATTCTGATTATTTTGCCAATCCTCCTCGTTTCCTGTGTGACCAACCGCATGCCTTTCTGCATCCATAGATTATACAGGACCTATTCCGTTTTTTTCCAAATTTAAGCGGGAACATTTTCTGAGTATATATATTTTTTTGATTTATTGGTGATTGAAGGCCTCTGCCTGGACAAGTCCTGCATTCAACTTGTTACCCCAATAGTTTTATATGTTCTGAGTGAGGCTAATGGAGGAGCGAAACGCAGTAAAGAAAGCAATATTTACGTATGAATACTGGATGTTGATTAAAAACGTCAACAAGGTTCCAGTAGAAAAAAATATATATATGACCACTGGACCTGCAGCTTATCTGGGCCCTGGTCTAATGTTGTAACCCAAATTTAGTAGCATTCTGAGTGGTGTGGGTCTGGAGAAGAAAATTTTTGAAGAAATTTATTAAGTGGGCCATTTTTGACCAACTTAGTCACATGACCGGAACGAGCTTTGCAATCCCCATTACCAGTCGGGAGCAGAACATTGATGCCAAATTGACCCAGTGGTTTGTTTGGAATTCCAATTCCAGATGAGCTAAAAACCTTGATCTCTTGGGGTTCTGAGCTCCCACCTTGAAGAACTGGAGAAACACATAACTGCAAGCAAGGCCAGATTTCAGTGCAAGCTTCCCAGGCAACCATTTGGGGTGCTGAGTTTGGAGCGGGGAGGGGGGGGGGTGGCGGAGGCACATTCCATGAAGGTATAACAAGGAAATTTGATGCAGGAGGAGACCATTCGCCCCATAATACCTTTGGGGGCATGGAGGGAGGAATGGGAATGAGAAAATTTGGCAGGCTCAGGGACATCACATCACCATCGTGTTAAAATCGAAAATGTTTTTTTTTTTTGGCGGGGGGAAGGGGGGTGGGCAAAGGCCATTTTTAGGGTGAAGAATATACAACACCGACCACAGACTATCCCTTGAGGAAACCCTTTCACAGACATCATGCTCAACACATGTACACAATCATCCATCCATACTCAAGTTTCCGACCAGTCCTGCCAATATCCCTGCACCCCTCCATCTCCATAACTTCCAGCTACCTATCTAATTCAAATTTTAACTGATCTACTGTTTCTGCTGCCACTACCTTTCCAGGGAGACCATTCCATGCATTGACTACTCTGAGTGAGAAACCCTTGCCTTACTGCCTTCCGTCTTTACTCTCAGGCTATGTCCTCTGGTCCTATCACTCCATTCTGCTGAAAAATTATTCTGTACCCTTCAATATGTTAAACATCTCCTTCATATCCCCTTATAATGTACAAAGTCCTGTCTCCTTCAGCCTGGAAACACTCCCTTTGTCCCTGAAATGATTCCCACTGCTTCGTTGGTGCAAAACTTTCCTCCCTACACCATTCTTCCAGCCATTGGTTGATGTCCATCGTTCTGCTCATAATTTCTGTTTCATTTCCTAATCTTGGCAGAATCCCAGAAAACATTTCCTAACAACCCTCTGCTTTCAGCTGCTTACCCAATATCCTGTATCTATTTTAATAATCCTCCGAGTAAACTTTCCCTACATCATTTGCTCCTTCTTCTGTGTACCACAACCAACGTCTTCCTGCTATGACACAATACAATGTCATTTAACCTTCTTTCAACGTTCCTAACGTCTGCTCCTTTGAAACTGCACACAACTCAGTCTTCGACCCATCCTGTAGAATGAACAATCTACATACAGTATGTACTCTATTTAATAGTTTAATCTCCAACAAAAACATCTCCCAGACCTCATTTCCTACATATCTCTATTGATGCACCACCCTCACCACTACCTGCACTCACTACAGCTTCTCTACTGCTTGCCCTCACGACCCCCTAATAAGATATTCAAAAGCCGAACAAATTGAGAGGGGGCACTGCCTCCAAGAGCAGAGGTGGTCACAGACGAGACAAAAGCAGATGAGAGAAAAATATGAAGGAACTAGAAGGGCACTCGGTGGAGCACACACCTCCGCCCCGCAATGCATGATCCACGAGAACATATCGGGCCCAATACATTTTTGAAATATCATGCTAAATATTGTTTTTGGCCCGATCTCTCAATGGTGAAGAATCACTTTATCAATTGAATAATTATCGTCTCCAGATCCAGATTGGGATCTTCACCGAAATTGAACCGATTCTTCCGAATCACACCCAAACCTGTCCAGCAATCCAAATCTGTCCACAACTTTTTGAGATATCGTGCTATATGTCGTTTTTGGCCCGATGCCTCAATGGTGAAGAATCACTTTAAAAAGTATAGTAGTTGGATCCGGATCCGGATCTGCACCAAAATCTAATCAGTTCATACCTGTCGTACGCCCAACTTGCGCACCACATTTCGTCTGGATCCATCCACAACTTTTTGCGATATTCTGTACACAAACAAACAAACAGACAGACGGGGTGAAAACAACCTCCTTCCACCTTCGGTGGTGGAGGTAATGAATGAGAATGAGGTTTTTGGACTTTATTAGACGGAAAGTGAATGTATTGGTCTGAATGAATGGAAACCTGGAGATCTAGAATGCAGGACATGGTAAATATATTAGAATTGCAAGATTAAACAAGAGAGAACATACAATCTTGAAGACACTTGGAAATTATACTCTTAATTGTGATAGCATTGTGGGAGTTAGAATATCGTTTGCCACTTCTCGATTGTACTAAAATATGCAATTTGGTGTGTGTCTGTCTCTGTCTGACCACGATACATTTGGTCTTTACGTATCCAATCTCAACCAAACTTGCCAGGGGGATGAGGGGGTCACATGACCGAGGATATAGTGACTACATTTGCCCCCCTCTCCCAAGGGTTTTTCTCCCCACCTTTGACAAATGCCGTGTTGAGGTGTATAAATAGCTTATTTCATGGAGTTCACCTCCAGGAAGTAAAAACTATTATAACCACCAACTATTCACTCTATTCTGTTCAACATATGATTACCTTCTTTAAAATCACACCTGTTGTTCAACACGATATTAAAATTAATTTGGAGGAAACCCAACATCCTTGAGGCATTCTATGCCTATCACGTCCACCACAGATGAATGGGCCTGAGCTGTCTCAACTTGCTCGGCCTCTCGCTAGGCCACAATAATCTTTTGCTAATAAGGGTGCTTAAATGAGTTTTTAGGTGTGAAGGATCTATCTTATTGCCTGTTGGCTTCTCTTAGAGCACCCTTAGGCCTAAGTCACATTTGCTATACGGCGGCCGTACGCCCTCTGAATTGACAGAAACGTGCGGCGGCCGCAGAGTTTCTGCGGTGGCCTCAGGGTGGCCCTACGCCGTTTGGCATATTTTACAGGTTGAAAGGTCACCATGGAATTATAGCGCGGAGTTATAACTTTTTTCATTTCTACGTTCGCCGTAGCAATTCGACAAGCCGAAACAAAAAAACTGGTAAAAATAAAAATAAAAAAAGAACCCACTCGTTACTATCCGTCTGGCCGCACGTTCACCTTAGGGTCCCCCTGCGGTCGCCTTGCAGTACCTTGCGTCTGCATTGAAAATTCTATGGCCGCCGCAGGAACGCCCTAACGTCACCGTGCGACATCAAATCAAAGACCGTACGGCACCCCCACGTTTTCGGTCTCCACAATTTATAAATAGCCCGTGCGGCTCCCCGAAAAATAAAAACATATGTGACTGCAACATTGTTTGACCGTGGAAATACTGCGGCCGCCGTGTAATTGCTAGTGGCCGTAGATTTTGGAGACCCCACGGCCGCCGTGCCAAATGTGACTTAGGCCTAAATACGCCGTGCGGCTCCCCGAAAAATAAAAACATATGTGACTGCGACATTGTGTGACCGTGGAAATACTGCGGCCGCCGTATAATTGCTAGTGGCCATAGATTTTGGAGACCCCACGGCCGCCGTGGCAAATGTGACTTCGGCCTTATTCTGGACTTTTCCATCTGTCTCTCCGCGAAACTTTGGTCAAGCCAAGGGGCTAAACCACTCAACCGATTCCAATGAAATTTGATAGGTAGGACCAATATTTCTGGGAATCGTGTGCTTTCGAATATGGGACCGCGGGCCCTAGCAACGACCCTTTAAAGTGGTCAAAAAATCGAAAGAAAAAAAATCGAAAAATCGAAGCTTACAGTTCTGTGCGCAATCTATCTAGCTCCCTTCATGTCAATTTGCAGCCCTAACAAAAATTATTTGTAGGAGGAGATGGGTTTTGGGCGAGTAGATGTCAAACATTTCAGAAACTGTTAATTGCGAATATCTCTAAGAGAAAGAGTCTGATTTTGATGAAACTTGGGTGAAACGTGTACAATGTGGCTAGCATGTACACAAAAATGAATGGTTGCTATGCACACCTCCGTTGCTTAGCAACAGCTAAAATACTTTATCGTACATTTATTGTGGACTGCACGAAAAAAATCAATACCTCCGAAGCTGGACCTCCGAGGGACCTGTTTTTTTGTGCCCAAGGAGAATGTCTTACAGCATCATATGAAAAAAATAAAATCTTAGCGAATAGATGAATGGAATTACCAGGGCTGCCATTTGTTAGAGTCTCTTTAGAAACATGCCTGAAATTTCACGAGGCGGGTTTCTGGGCGCAAACTAAGAGGGCTGTGATAATCATATTTATTGTGCTAAATTGATTGATAGCATGTACATGAATATCGGCTAGTCGCGTCGGCCAGCTTTCCATCTAGAGCGAGCAGCCATGTCGCCTACCGGCTTGTCTCTTTGCTTGATTGTTTTTATCCATTAGATTATACATGGATTGTTTCGAACTTATTTATTGAGGCCTGATGTGTGATTTGTCCTGGCTATGGCTTCAGCTGTGATGTGCGATATTGCCCCCATCACCCTTACCATACGGCCCAATTGTGACCCTTACACAATGCTCAACCCCATTCCTAATGGCCACGAGCACTATTTAATACTCGCCTGGGAGAAATTTGGACATACGTACACGTGGGTGATGTATAGGCTAAGAGTCGCTGGTCCGCACATCTATTGGAAGTAAAAAATTATTATAACCAGTGACCGACTTCTGGTGACATTCATGATCAGATTTCTCCAAACATCCCTATATTCTGCACTGCTTTTCAAAGCTCTGGTCGAGACAGCTTGGTTGCAGCTTTTCCTCCATCCATTAGGAACATGCAACTAGGAAATGCAAGTATTGTCTCTTCTTCCCTCAACCCATGCTCCAGACTTTTGTTTTCTGCACGCATGATGTTTTTGCATTTTTTTCTGCACTAATATTAATAATAATATTAAAATTGGGGGGGGGGGTGGCTGGATGGCCGAGAGGTACACACACTCACAAAGCTGTCTACCCTGGATTTGAACCTCGGCTCAACTATAAACTGTCATCGCTGTGTTTCGCAGGCAGGATGATTCACCAATGTGTGTGCCGTCCCTCGGATGGACGTTGTACCGGGCGTCACATGTGCTGGAATTAGTTGGTGGACGTTAAAGATCCCACGGTGTCCTTCGTGAAGAGTAGGCAAGCTATCGCCGGTACCCTGAACAAATTACAGTCATAATTATTGCTGGGAAGGCAATGGCAAACCACCCACTATAATCCATGCCCAAAAATTGCTTCGGAAGTACCAGCACTCTGTAACGGAGTATGGTGCGTCAGAATCAGAAAAAAAATATATATCAAATTGGTTGTGTGTTTGTTTGACTTTTATGCACTCTGGAATAGCTGGGACAAAAGGAATTGAAAAGTGGTGATTGTACTTGGGGTGTGCACATGAAGGTTTTAAGTGGTTAAACAATTAATCATCCTGGCAGTTGGTGGTGTGGAGGGTCTGGGGGGGAGGGAGGGTTGCGAGGAGACCCCAATTCTCTCGATATGGATGTGTATCGTATAGCGCCACCAAGTAGTGGTAGTCTGTATTCAAGGTTATAAATCATAGATGTTGAGAACCTATGGATGGGTTCTTTGCCAGTGGAATAAATTTTCGATTGTCTGATAAGCAGGTTGTGGAGAATTGAAGGAAGTTGTAGAATGTAGAGGATGATACAAAACGACAGTGTATTGGATGTGTGATTTGAACCTGGGGTCACAGTATCATGAACTGTGCTTAGATGGAAACATAAAATGTATGATCCCATGTTGAAGCAGATCTACTATTGATCTGGTCTTTGAAGATGTTCTTTCAAGCTGAGTCATAGGATGAGATAGGTAACTTGGCCTGTCATGTCCGTCTTATCCACACGTGTTGTTTAGTGATAACGTATTTATTTATTTCAATTACATTTATTTACCATAAAATCCTGATTGCATTTCACTCTTTTGGAAAAAAATATTTGGGGCCTTGTTAGTCTCAAAGGACCAATTCCTTTGAAATATGTACCACTTGATCCACATGATTGCAGAAAATGCCTGATGTTGGCTCAATGGTTCGGGTGGTGGGCTTGGGATCCTAGAGTCCTGAGTTCAAATCCCCCTTGTCTGTTGAATTAATACCAGGTGGGGTTGACTCTGCCTGTCATCCTTCCGAGGTCGGCAAAGATGAGTGCCAGCTTGCTGGTATCCTGCGTCGGAGTGGCGACCCGTCCAGGATTGTGCCCAATAGCCAAGGAGACTGTTTAGGCAGCACGAATGCTCTGCAGAGTATGGTCCCAATGGATGAATGGATGGAGGATTGCAGAAAAGAATAGCTGGCTTTGTCCCCTCATTCAACATCATGCTTCTGCTGCTACTGCACCTGAACATCCTTCTTATAAACTGTATATATTTCTCCACCTGGGATCAAATCCAGGTGGCTCAGAGACGAGTCCTTTACCAACTGGGAATTCTTTCCGCCTCTTAATGAGAGAGTGGCCATGTCGGGAAGCATTTTGTGAGCGCAGACAGACGTGACTTAATTCGTGTATATGGAAATGCATTACTGTGCTACAAAGATAAGTCGAGGAAAGAAAAGACAACTGATTGAATGGTCTGTTGTGGATTTGCCTTTTCGAGTTTGATGTATCGAGTTTAAAGTCAGACTGATCCCTGCTTAGTTTGTCATTCAGGATCGAAAAAGGAACTTGCATGATATTAGTATTGTTTAACATGTTAAAGAGTAGGAGAATTATTGCCATACGAGCCGAAACCCCGTCGCAGACGGATTCCGTTCCATGAGCCCAATATGACAACCAGTGGCGTCTCTTGTAAGAGCCGGATCCCAGTCGAATGTACTCCATGGCCTTACCTAATGAGACCTGCAAAACGTCCTCGTACACGACATTTTTGGTGTACACTACTCCTTGTGAAGAAGTCCCCCGATTTGTGCACGTGTCTACTTTGACGTACAAACACCGTGTCAAAACTTCTCGGGTCACGGTACCGAGAAAAACATGATGCGACCGCGAGGAGGAGCACAAAATTGGTCCTTCAGTATTAATATATAGATTCCTGCCTGGACTGCGGGTAGCAAATGGTCTGGTCTTGGAGGTTCCTCGACACGAGATTGCATTGCTTGCTACCTTAGAGTGTGGTTGCTGTCTGGGCAACTGCTTCCGCACTATAAACAAATTGACCAGGTGGTTTGCATGTTCCATGTGATCGTACTGCACTGTACTACTTTGGATGTGAAGGGCAATCAACTACAACACATCAAACTAGAGACTTCAAAGAACATGATACCCCATGCAGTGTTTAAGTGTATACCTGTACTGTACTTCAATTTAAATAAAGTAATAATCAAATTTTATAAATCCGGAAGTTTAGCGCAACTGAAATGGAATGCAGCATCAACTGGAATCGTACATATGGCCATATTGGCGGTCTCTTCGACACCCTCTCACGTGCCATGCCCTCTCAAGCTATATACCCAGGGATGCAAATTAACGGTCGCCCGGTCGCCAATGGCGCCTAACTTTTGTGCTGGGCGGTTACACAATACTGCCTTACCTGTCCGGCTGGCGAATCACCGGTGATTCCTGTTATTTTGTACAATTTGTACGAGCTTCTCTACTAGAACTAGTGTTTTTGTCCACAGAAATCACCGGTAATTCTGCGGCAGCCATTTTGTCTGTTTTCATCTCGTTCCAAATAACACGTGATTGCGCAAGATTTGACGGTTTGGACGTATTTTCTCATGCCCAGGTTGGTTAAATGAGTGAATTTGGGTGAATGAGTGAGTTTCATGGGTGAGGTTAGGTGAATGAGTGAGTTTGATGAGGCTTTTGGGTTAATGAGTGAGTTAGATGAATGAGTGAGTTTGATGGGTGAGGTTCGGTGGATGAGTGAGTTTATATGTGATGTTGGGTGGACGAGTAGTACCCCCACCATTGTCCATCACCCACAAACCTTCCACCCCATCGTCCATCACACACAACCCCCCACCCCCCATCGTCCATCAGCCACAACTACAACCACCCCATCACCCACAAAAATGCCCCCAGCACTACTCACAACCCCCCTGCCCCCCCATCACCCATACAAAAATGGTCCCCCCCATCACCCACAACCACCTCCTCCCTGTATCATCCCCCCACCCCACTCATCAAACTCGCTCATCCATCCATCCAACCTCCTCCATAAAACTCACTCATTCTGCAAACCTCCTCCATTAAACTCACTCATTCACCCAACCTCACCCATCAAATTCACTCATCCAACCAACCTCATCCATCAAACTCACTCATCCAACCAACCTCATCCATCAAACTCACTCATCCAACCAACCTCACCCATCAAATTCACTCATCCAACCAACCTCATCCATCAAACTCACTCATCCAACCAACCTCATCCATCAAACTCACTCATCCAACCAACCTCACTCATGAAACTCACTCATGTGAGTATATTAAAATTGTTTGATATCACATTTGTGACTTTTGTCTTTATTTTATCAGGCCGGTAGAAATTCTGCTGGGCCGGTAACTTTTTCTAGTCAACGACCCTGCTGGCCGGTGGATAAAAATGTTAATTTGCACCCCTGATATCCATATATTGCATGGTTCTTTTAAATATTATGAAGGAGTTTTGTGTTCCACAGGGTTCAAGTATGTAATTCAATTTGAATAAAAGTTTAAAGAGGTTTAAAGTTGTATGAATAAACAGATTCCGGGTTTTAACGCCGTTTTACCCACTGTCGAACACGTTACATGAGTTTTTCGTGCCGGTTGTTTGTGTCCTTTATAACATCCTTTAAAACAGCAAGTTTCCTGTTTGGAATGATTTTGAATTTTCTTTGACTACCAGGCAGGTAAACAGAGTATAAATTTCATATCACTCCTCTCTGTGCATGTGCGGTCGGGACGGAGTCAGAGACAAAGTACAGTGAAACAGCAAACTTGTCTTCCTGTTCATGTTCAAAATATAATATTCGATTTAAATAAGTTGTTCCTCGATCATAAACTAATCCGACGGACAGACAGACATGAACAAATTTCTTAACCCCACTTTTCGCTTTGCATGTGCTGGGTAATTATGATTATTCAGTGAATTGTTATATTGCTTATTGAGATGATACGTAAGCTAAATTGTAGTTTGATGTGAAAACTCGAAGGTGGCATTAAGGAATGAGAGGAGGAGGACGAGGAGGATAGGATGTAGGAGTAGGGAGAGGGGTAGGAGAGAGAAGGAAGCAATATTTTCTTTCTTGAGGTTCAGAAATAAATGAATGCTTTTTCTGTCATAACAAATGTCCCTTTGTTTTTTTTCAAATCCCCCCCCCCCCTTTCGTTTTAATTGAGTCTGTCTCCCCACTTTTCATCGTGTGATTCTCATGTGTGCATAACAGGTGTCAAGACGCAGAGGCTTACGAGGTGGAGAGACCTGGGCCACGATTAAACAATGGCTTGTTTATGCAGTTTCTTAAGAAACGTCTCCTTGAACCCGCCAAGGTGTCTGTTTTGCTTGACCATGTTGCTGAAGGTGTGTGCTAAATGTTTTTCTTTTCTTTTACATCTCTATTTTATTTATTTTTATTTTATAAGCCTCATCCCTCAGTTGGATTCCTCCTACCTCACCAAGGTTCCTTTTTTTTTCTTTTTTTTTTGGGGGGGGGGGGGGTTGGCTATTGTTGATATCTAAATACAATTGAAGCATCACGTTAACAAAATTTGCTAATTCTTGAATGTATCTTTCACTGTCATGTTCATCACCATCTTCTGCCATTTAAAAGTGGCTGCATAGCACAACCATCGTGTGAAGAGGTTTTGTAGTGTGCTGCGACAAAGGTTTAATACATGTGCTGCTACAAAAGTTGCTTTGGCATTTTTTTTTTTTCCAAGTGCATTTTTCATCATGTCAGGTATAAAGCCTCATGAAAAAGCTAAACTTATACCTGTGAAACCGCACTCTTGAGGCAATGCAATCCCACTCTTCCTCCGTGGTTTTAAAGTGGTAGTGCACCACCATTTCATGTCATCCTCTATCAACCTGTAATTTTTTATACTCCCTTTAACTCTCCCCGATACAAATTCACACAGTCACACGTATATACTGTATTAACTTGGAGATTAATTTAAATTAACTCTTCTTCCTCTTTCGGCTTGCTCCCGTTAGGGGTCGCCAAAGCGGATCAACCGTCTCCATTTCGCTCTATCCTCCACATCTTCCATTGACACTCCAACCACCCGCATGTCCACCCTCACCGCATCCATGAACCTCTTCTTTGGCCTTCCTCTTCAACATCCTTCTCCCGATATACTCCGTTTCCCTCCTGTGCACATGTCCAAACCATCTCAATCTCGCCTCTCACTTTGTCTCCAAACCGTCCTACCTGCGCTGTCCCTCGAATATACTCATTCCTTATCCTGTCCATCCTCGTCACTCCCAACGAGAATCGCAGCATCTTTAACTCTGCCACCTCCAGCTCCGCTTCCTGTCTTATTGTTAGTGCCACCGCCTCCAAACCATACAACATAGCAGGTCTCACTACCGTCTTATATACTTTCCCCTTCACTCTTGCAGCTACCCTTCTGTCACAAATCACTCCTGCAACTCTTCTCCACCCACTCCATCCTGCCTGCACTCTCTTTTTCACTTCTCTCCCACACTCTCCGTTACTTTGGACAGTTGATCCCAAGTATTTAAACCAATCCACCTTCCCCACCTCAACTCCTTGCAACTGCACCATACCACCACCCTCCCTCTCATTTACGCACATGTACTCCGTCTTACTCCTACTGACTAACATTCCCCTTCTCTCCAGTGCGTACCTCCACCTCTCAAGGCTCGCCTCAGCCTGCTCCCTACTCTCCCTACAGATCATGATGTCATCCGCGAACATAATAGTCCATGGAGACTCCAGTCTGATCTCGTCCGTCAACCTGTCCATCACCATTGCAAACAGGAAAGGGCTCAGAGTCGATCCTTGGTGCAATCCCACTGAAACCTTTAACCTTAAACCGGTCCGTCATTCCTACCGCACACCTCACCGCTGTCACACTGTCCTCATACATATCCTGCACGATCCTCACATACTTCTCCACCACTCCCGACTTCCTCATACAATGCCACAACTCCTCTCTTGGCACCCTATCATAAGCTTTCTCTAAATCCACAAACACACAATGTAACTCCTTCTGGCCTTCCCAATACTTCTCCATCAACATTCTCAAAGCAAACATCGCATCAGTGGTGCTCTTTCCTGGCATAAACCCATATTAATGCTCACAGATCGTCACCTCTCCTCTCAACCGAGCTTCCACTACTCTTTCCCACAACTTCATGGTGTGGCTTAACAACTTTATCCCTCTGTAATTTCCACAGCTCTGCACATCACCCTTATTCTTGAAAATCGGAACCAGTACACTTAATCTCCACTCCTCCGGCATCCTCTCACTTTCCAAGACTTTATTAAACAATCTGGTTAACAACCCCACTGCCATCTCTCCTAAGCACTTCCATGCCTCCACTGATACCATCTGGGCCAACCGCCTTTCCACTTTTCATCTTCTTCATAGCAGTCCGCACTTCATCCTTACTGATCCACCCCACTTCCAGATTCACTATCTACACCTCTTCCAACCTTCTCTCTCTCATTTTCTTCATTCATCAGCTCCTCAAAGTACTCCATCCACCTTCTCAACACACTCTCCTCGCTCGTCAGCACATTCCCATTTGCGTCCTTTATCACCCTCACCTGCAGCACATCCTTCCCAGCTCGGTCCCTCTGTCTTGCCAATCGGTATAAATCCTTTTCCCCTTCTTTTGTATCCAATTTCTCATACAGCTCGTCATATGCCTTTTCCTTGGCCTTTGCCACCTCTCTTTTTGCCTTTCGCCGCCACTCCTTGTACTCCTGCCTACTTTCTTCATCTCTCTGACTATCCCACTTCTTTTTCGCCAACCCCTTCTTCCTTATACTTTCCTGTACTTCCTCATTCCACCACCAAGTCTCCTTATCTTCCTTCCTCTGTCCAGATGTCACACCAAGTACCTTCCGAGCTATCTCCCTCACAACTTCTGCTGTCGTTGCCCAATCATCCCACCCATCTTTACCACCATCCAACGCCTGTCTCACCTCCTCCCTAAATTTCACGCAACAGTCTTCCTCCTTCAGCTTCCACCATCTGGTCCTTGGTTCAGCCCTCACTCTCTTCCTCAACCTCACCTCTAAAGTCATCCTACAGACCACCAATCGATGCTGTCGAGCTACACTCTCCCCTGCCACAACCTTACAGTCACTAATCTCTTTCAGGTTGCATCTCCTACTTAAGATGTAATCCACCTGTGTGCACTTTCCTCCACTCTTGTATGTCACCCTGTGTTCCTCCTTCTTCTTGAAATACGTATTTACCACTGCCATTTCCATTCTTTTTGCAAACTCTACCACCATTTGCCCTTCCACATTTCTCTTGTTGAGACCGTACCTCCCCATCACCTCCTCATCCTCTTTATTCCCTTCCCCAACATATCCAGTGAAATCTGCTCCAATCACCACTCCTTCATCCTTGGATACACTCTCGAGTGGATACACTTTCATCCTTGGATACACTCTTGGATATACTTTCATCCTTGGATACACTCTTGGAGCGAGTGCTCAGTTCCTCAATACTGACCACAGGCTTGTTGTAGCAACTCTAAAGCTGCACCTTAAATCCTGGAGAATGGTACCATCCCAGCCTAGGCTGGATGTTGCCAAGCTCAGGGATGAGAGAGTAGCTGAGGAGTTTGCGAACAGGCTGAGTGGACACTTGGGGGGCCTGGGTGCTTTGGGGGGTCCTGAAGAGTTGTGGAGCGCCTTCAAGACCACCGTCCTTGATGTTGCCGGTGGATGTCTTGGAGCTCACCGCAGGGCAAAGAAGAATTTGGTCTCTCAAGGGACACTGGATACCATTGACCAGAGTCGCAGGGCCAGGCTGAATGGCAGAGCTGAGCTGTTCAGGGAGCTGAGGCGTAAAACTGTACGTGCACTGAGGGTGGACAAGGAGGCCTATGTGCGAGGAATCTGTGAGGGGGTAGAGCATCACCTGTGGACAGGTGATTCTCGTCCCGCTTACAGGGGAATTTGCGCATTACGTTCATCCAAGCCCATCCCTCGGAGCACTGCAGTTCGAGCAGAGAGTGGTAGGCTCTTGACAGAGGAGTCTGAAGTGAAGGCCCGCTGGGCCGGTTACTTTGAGCGGTTGTACCAGGCTGATCCCCCAGCTGTCGAGTTGGACGTCAAGGGTGTTACAATCCCTGTTGCTGACCCTCAAATCAACTGTGGTCCACCTTCGCTTGTGGAAACACGGGCTGCGGTGAACCAGTTGAAACGGGGCAAAGCTCCAGGGATCTGTGGCATCCATGCTGAACTTCTCAAGGCTGGTGGAAATGCTGCACTCGTGTCGTTGCATGCAGTTTTGTGCTCTGCCTGGAACACAGGCATCATCCCAACTGACTGGAAGAGGGGCCTTGTTGTCCCTCTCTGGAAAGGGAAGGGTGATCGCCAAGACTGCAACAACTACCGAGGGGTGACGCTGCTCTCAGTGCCGGGCAAGGTCTTTGCTCGGATAATTCTTGATAGGGTTCACCACCATCTGCTTGAGCACCAGCGTCCAGAGCAGTCAGGCTTTACACCAAAGAGGTCAACGATTGACCGTATCCTTGCCCTTCGTGTCCTCACCGAACGCAGACGGGAGTTTCGGCAGGGGCTGCTTGCAGCCTATGTTGATCTCTGTAAAGCATTCGATTCAGTGAATCGGGATGTCCTCTGGAGGATTCTTGGTCTTTGTGGGGTGCCACCAAAACTGATCGATCTGATGTCTGAACTCTACTCTGGTACTGAGAGTGCTGTGAAGTGTGGTGGTACCATCTCTGACTTATTTCCAGTTGTTACTGGAGTTCGTCAGGGATGTGTACTTGCCCCCACACTTTTCAGCACTTGTATGGACTGGATTTTAGGGAGGATGTCGGAGAGATCAAGTTGCGGTGCATCGTTTGGGAATGTCAAGATCTCGGACCTTGATTTTGCAGATGATGCAGTCATCTTTGCGGAGACTTTAGACATCCTTTTGGGGGCCCTCGAGGTGCTGAATGAGGAGTCGGAGCTGCTGGGATTACGGGTTTCTTGGGTCAAAACTAAGATCCAGGCTTTCGGTGACATCTTGGATGCTGCTGTCCTGTCTGTGTCTGTTTGTGTTGAGGATGTTGAGGTCGTGGAGAGATTCACTTACCTTGGCAGTGATATTCATGTCTCTGCTGGCTGCGAGTCAGAGGTCAATAGATGTCTGGGTCGGGCCTGGGGAGTCATGGATTCACTGGATCATGGGGTGTGGCGCTGCCGGTACCTGTGCGGGAGGACGAAAGTCCGAGTCTTCAGGTCCTTGGTACTTCCAGTCTTGCTCTATGGGTGCGAGACTTGGACTCTGACCAAGGATCTGAGACGGAGACTTAATTCCTTTGGTACCAGGTGTCTTCGGAGAATCGTTGGCTATCACTGGTCGGATTTTGTGTCCAACGAGCGGTTGCTGAGAGAGACTCGGATGAGATTTGTTACCTGCATAGTCCGTGAGCGTCAGTTGCGGCTGCATGGACATGTGGCTCGTTTTCCTGACGCTGATCCTGCTCACCAGATTCTCTCAGCGAGGGAGTCTCATGAGTGGAGGAGGCCAGTGGGCCAACCACGTGCCTCGTGGTTGCAGCAGGTTGACCATCATCTCAAGGAGATGGGGATGGGCCTGGCATCTGCCTGGGGGATGGCCAGACGGAGGCCCCTGGAGTACCGGCGGAAAGTGGACGCAGCGGCGCGCTGTTCTGGCACATGCTCCCATACCTGACCTGATACACTCTCCACCACTTCATCTAACTCACTCCAGAAATCTTCTTTATACTCCATCTCACACCCCATATGTGGGGCATATGCACTGATGACATTCATCATCACCCCTTCAATTTCCAACTTCACACTCATCACTCGATCAGACACTCTCCTCACCTCCAATACCCTCTTGACATAATCTTCCTTCAGGATTACCCCGACACCATTTCTCCTCCCATCCACACCATGGTAGAACAGTTTGAAACCACCTCCAATACTCCTCGCCTTACTCCCCATCCACTTGGTCTCTTGTACACACAGTATATCCACCTTTCTTCTCTCCATCATATCAGCCAACTCTCGCCCTTTGCCAGTCATCGTCCCAATATTCAGAGTTCCAACTTTCACCTCCACACTTCTACCCTTCCCCCTCTCCCACTGCCTCCGGACTCGCCTTCCCCGTCTCCTTCTCCTCCTTCGCCCAGCAGTAGCACAATTTCCACTGGTACCCTGCTGACCACCGGTACCGGTGGCGGTCGTTGGTAACCCGGGCCTCGACCGATCCGGTATGGAAATTCGTTTTGTTGTCCGCATAATGATTTGGCATAGGTTTTTACGCCGGATGCCCTTCCTGATGCAACCCTGGTCGCCTCTTACGGCACACAGGGATATGGTACACCTATTCTAACTGGGGCATACACCGGGCCCAGGTCAACTGGTAGTGGAGATCAAGATTAATTTAAATTAACACGGAACAAAATTCAACAGACGGTGTTGGCGTGTTTAGGGTTCCATATACACCGATGGCTCATGATGGAAAACAAGTTCAAATCTCATATACAGAATTTATCTGTCTTACCCAAGAGGAGGTGGTACAAAGCCAAATGAGAGATAACAGAGGGCTAAAAAGTAACCAATTTCTCTGCAGTATTAGACCAGAGAGGTCCGTGCCTTGGCCTCGTTAACAGCCATTGCTATTGCCGAGGATTTTGCTCATCCAAGAAAAAAGTTGAATGTGTTCGATTAAATTTACATTGTTCAACCTACCGTTGTAACCATCAGATATGGGACAATCTCCACTGGCCCGTGGTCGGCAGGCACTTGAGATTCGGAGCAATCTGTCTGAACGGCGTTCTCTCACGGACCCCGTAGCACCGCAACAACCAAGCAAGTCTTGCTCCATCTACCAGCGTTGGGCTCAAGCACATGGTAAGCAATCTGCCCTTCTTATTTTAATGAGCTCTCTATGCTGGTCTCCCTATCAACATTTATTTGAGACTAACATTTTGCTTTTTTGGCTCTTTTTAATATCCTTCATTGTGTGGCTCTTTTTGCTGGCTCACTTGGTCTAACAAATGGTCTAATTGCTGTAGCCTATATTGACCGCAACAGATGCTGGACTGAAACCTTTTATTTCTGGATGCATCAAACGTTGTAGACACTTGTCTTGCAGGCACCAATTTGTTGCATATGGACAAATTTAAAAGTAGGAATGACCTCAAATGATATTGAAAATACACGTCTTTATATAAAACTAGCAGGGGTACCCGACGTTGCCCGGTGCTGTTCTAATCTTGTTGACATTTTGAAGAAATCAATTTTTTTTTCCGATGCTTTTGTGGGGACCTGAAATACTTCACTGCACCCACTAAGGAATAGGGTCTGGGATCATTTAATATTACCTTTCACATAGCTACAAAGGTTTGGGCACTAAAGAGGGGTTTAAAATATATTTATTTATTTATATTTTTCCCTATTTTTGAATGTTTTGTTTTTTTTGGCCGAAAGCACTCCCCAACACTCACTGATGAACCTCTGAAAATTTGATGGAGATCCGTTTGGCCTTCTCTGAGAAAAATCGTGACAGACAGACACACAAACAACTCTCATAATTGATGTCTGAGGGCAAATACCTTCCTTCTTCATTATACATACTTTATTGTAGTTTTCCTAACAGTACCAATTTCAAGGCATTTTCCTCATTGCATAAAATGTCGTTTTGTGACATTCACAAACTATCAAAGGCTATTGGGAGGACAGACATGCACAAGGAGGAAAGGAGGAATTACGCAATAATGAGTAACGATGGCTGCAGAGAAAAACAGAATGGGAAAGAATCAGCATGTGTAGAAGATGACAAGAAATCTTCAAATATCCAATCAACTTTACAAAACAAATGGATCTTATTCACCAAATACCTTTATTGATGTCTAATTACTGTTTGTGAAAGTGGGAGATAATTAATTTAGTCAAATGGTGTCTGTGTGACGGTGTTCAAATTAAATTCAAACACTAACTGTTGAACACATCACATGTGCACATTAATTTGCCATTGTTGTTTGTTCTTGGAGTTTGAGCCCTTTCAAGAACAATGCATGGATTCTTGCTGAAAATGATGGAGATAAATAAACTTTAAATGCCCGGATGTCTTCAGACAACAAAATACTATAGTCAAAGTAACAGCCGAGCTGTTGTTTAATTTAAAATGTTTGTGCCATATTTGTACACACTTCTACATGTCTCCAATCTGTCATCCAAGTTACCTAATGCGTGACTTTCAAACGTAATCCGGCCCAGAAACCCCGAGAAATGGGGTCATCATGGCAGCTGAACGTATATCGTGTGTGCGTGAAGAGGATTGTTACCGAAAATGCTCACAAAGCTTCGAAAAGAAGCTGAAAATATTTATAAACGTACCAGCGAGAAAGGAGTGTACCTCTGCACAACGAAAGAGTTTGACTTCATGAACTCACCCAAAAAGCTAGCTGATGGTTTGCAGCTCCCCTTACTGCAAACTCTCGAGGCCGTGTGGATAGGCGCAAGGTCTGAAAGTTCCGAGATTGGCACATTCGACCCAAACCTTCGCCCATCGCTGCCAGTGAGTGGACATTGAACCATGCAGGATTACCTCATGTGAACATGGCAGGCTTGGTGATTTATTTAATGGAGTCTGCAATTAGAAAGACGATGCTGCCATTCCCAACATTCAGGCAGACGTCTCAGAGAGAGACACCTTATCGGGTCTGGTTTGGTTGCTTCTTAACACCAATGGGAAAGGTTTGGTCAATATACCTTCATTAGGCATCAGATATGAAGCTTTTGGCCAAGTTTCATCAAAATCGTATTTTTGGTTCAAGCGATAATGATTGAAGTATTTACAGACTCAATGAATGACTGACTGACTCACCTATGGACACTGCTCGATCGCATAAGCTCACAGTACTAAAGTCCAGGTGAGCTAAAAATGGTATGTGCTGCTTCTTTGCTTGATACGCAGCATTTAAAAAGGATAGCGCATGGACAAATAACCTTAAGTTGCCAACCATTGTGCAGGCTTGATGGGCCTGCACAATGTGGTCTACTCCTCCATTGAAGTTCCAAGATGTGTATATATATATACAGTATATATATATATATATATATATATATATATATATATATATATATATATATATATATATATATATATATATATATATATATATAGAGTATATATATATATATATATATATATATATATATATATATATATATATATATATATATATATATATATATAGTTATGGTTCTCGGAACCATATGCATACAACATACAGTTATCCCGAGTCAGTTATTCCATCGATATACGTGGTTAGATCCCTTCCTTGTGTAGTGGGAAGACACGGGGGTGCGTTGCGATGGGCTTTAGTTAGGTTATTAAATCATTTTTTCCCTTTGATTTTATTCCCACCATTTCATTTATGAGGCAAAATCCACGAAAACCTACGGTACCCTCCCCAACGATCGCTTCTGAGGCAAAATCACAACGTGCACCATGGAGTAGACCGGCGCTTTGAGTATTCCACCGTCTATTCCAAACCAGACGTGGACGGTGAATCGCGTTCGTTTTGCACCCAGGTGGGCAGGCCAAACTAGCGTCTGGCCGAAACCCCGCCCAGAAAGGCGGACCACATGAAGGCCCGGTCCAATCGGATGATGACGTCGGTTTCGCCATGGCTCCTCCCCGAGCTCCGTGATCTATAAAGTACGGAGCAATCCTCAGAGTTGGGTCGAGTTGGTTTTGCGGGTCGTTGGAGAGGTCGAGTTAGAATTGCGAGTTGTTTGGTCGTTGAAGAGAATTGCAAGTTGGAGAGGTTGAAGAGAATTGTTGTGAGTGTTCCTGCTGCCTGGCTCTGCCTACGTCTTGCCTCGATGGCCTGCCTAATGTACTGGTCCTCGCCCACACGACCTTGACCAAACCTCTTGTCTGGTCCTGCTACTGCTCATCTCTCGCCTCTTTGGACTCCGCCAGACACGATTACCACACGTGCGGCTGTGGACTGAATTGCACAGCTTTTGTTGGGTGCCACACCACAGAGCATCCCTTCCCTCGAAATGCTCAGGTACCAAAAACTGTGACCTGAACTCCCTCCCTCCCTGGCTGCAAAAATCCTTTGCCTTTCATTGGGTTTATTTTGTCTGAGTGTGTGTCTAAGTGTGTTGGCGCCTGTCCGTTAGATAAGCCTGTAGAAGATCTTCATTGTTGTAATTGTTGCTTTTATTAATCTCGCGTCAAGCCTGCACTGTGTCCGCTTTTGTAAGTTGCTTGTAAAATTGCCGCACCACACCTCTCTCATCTTTCCCTGCATTACATCCTCAATAAACCTTTTGTTGTGCCACATGCTTTTCCTCGCTTATTGTAAATAAATAATTATTGAATAAATGTTCCCAGCTCACCTTTGTCTTTTCCCTCATTGGTCCAGCATGGTTCGGATCTAAGTTTAGCCGGGTTTTTTTTTCCCAAAACACCGTTCCTTCTAGCCGTTACGTCCTTGGCAGTACCACTCGGCTGCATCCGATCCGGAAAGGTGATCCATAGTTGGTAGAGTGATCCAGTTTGGACAAGGAGTACCGAGGGTGTGGTTCCCCGGTGGTTAAACCGTGTGGTTAATTAGGTAACCCGATTCTAGACAGGAGGACCCCAGGTCACGCGGTTGAGTTATTGGCATCCACAGTCGGTTAAGCGACCCGCCGCATCACGGAATTATCCGTGAGTGACGGCCTACAATTCCGGAGTCTGGTGGGAGCCGAGACAGCTTTCCCACCTCGTGGTCTTCTCCCCCGGCCCGCAATATATATATATATATATATATATATATATATATATATATATATATTTTTTTTTTTTTTTTATATATTCTCTCTCTCTCTCTCTCTCTCTCTCTCTCTCTCTCTCTCTCTCTCTCTCTCTCTCTCTCTCTCTCTCTCTCTCTCTCTCTCTCTCTCTCTCTCTCTCTCTCTCTCTCTCTCTCTCTCTCTCTCTCTCTCTCTCTCTCTCTCTCTCTCTCTCTCTCTCTCTCTCTCTCTCTCTCTCTCTCTCTCTCTCTCTTTCTCTCTCTCTCTCTCTCCCCCTCTCTCAGCTCTGAGAAGGTCCATCAGATATACCTCGATGGTTATTGTCGATTTACTTTGTGATGAAAGGTGACCAATTGTTCTGGAACCTTTTTCCATTATACTTATTTTTCACTTGTTTTTACCATGCTTGTTTTAACTTTTAAATGGGGTTTCATCCCCACCAAAATACTTCATTGGAATGGAAGCTGTTTGGCTATTTAACTGAATGCATATCACTAAAGTAGTTAATTTGTCTTCCTCTTCTGTCTGTCCAGAGCTACCAGCACCCATACGTCATGATTTCGCGTCTGGTGCTCAAGTTCAGCTCTGCTTTTCTGCGGAGTTCAGCAATGTGCTCGTAATCTTTTTGCGTATCCTGCGACCGGTCCAAGGTGCCCTCTCCTCTTCAATCTGCCTTACAAACCTTCCAATGGTAGGCTTTTTGTGCTGCAATGGCTCTGAAATCCATTTAATGCACAGCAATATCTTTGCCATTGTGGTTGCATTTCCTGCAACAGGCCTTTAGAGGTCATGGCTTAGTCAGCCAGGTTTGATACTTGCATCCCTCATGCAGATGTCACTTTTTGTCCTTGTCATCCTCATAATCTCAAAGTTGTAAAGTTTATATCAGAGGTAAATTGAAAATTCAAGCAAATACGTCATAGGAATTCCAAAATATGATTTGTACACAAATTGGTTTGGTGCTTCTGTTGTTCGTTTTTTTTTATTTTTGACTCGCAACCATAACTAATGTAGCATGGATCCTGGTTGTAGTTCTTGGTCTGCTTACGTCATATTGACCGTGGTGTTTTTGCAATTGCTAATGCGTGGCCAACAGGAACTGAATGTGGATCCAAAAGCTGTGAACCGTGACAGCATTGAAGACTCAGGAAGCCCTGTGCTTTCGGCACAGACGTTTCCTCAAAACTGTGTGTACACGCGACTTTCAGGCCTGCAGGCACTGCAGGTAATGATTAGTTGTTGCATTTCTTACATTTGTTATACTGAATTAGCTTTGTGGTTCTGTGGTGCGTCTTTCAAAGAAGAACGATAAGGGCATGGCTATGTAAAGTGCAGCAAACCGAGGCTACTATTTTTCATGCATTGTCCAATCCTTTGAGATGCCCTTCATGTTTGTCAGTTACTTTCATCACTCACTTTCCCCAAAACTTTTTTTTTTTAATCTCACCCATAAACCTTGCTCAATGCATTGATAATAATCATCCATTTTTAACAGTGTTGGCCGAATAGCATTGTCATCGAAACCCTTGACTCGTGATGACGAACTTGGGTTAAAATCCCACATATCATATGTGTCTGTCCATATATTACAGTGCCTTCAGAAAGTATTCACACCCCTCGACTTCACATTTTGTTGTGTTACAGCCTGAATTTAAAATGGATTAAATTAAAGAAAAAAATTGTCACCGATCTACAGAAAAATACCCCATAATGTCAAAGTGAAAACATGTTTTTAGAAATTTTTACAACCTAATTAGAAATAAAAAGCTGAAATGTCTCAAGTCAATAAGTATTCACCCCTTTGCTTTGATACCCCAAATTGAGCTCAGGTTCCTCCAATTTCCTTTGATCATCCTTGAGATGTCTACAACTTGACTGGAGTCCAGGTGTGGCCAATTAAATTGGTTGGACACGATTTCGAAAGAAACACACCTTTCTATATTAGGTCCCGCAGTAGACAGTGCATGTTAGAGTTGACAACTCTATCATGAAGTCCAAGGAACTGTCTGTAGAACTCTGAGATAGAATTGTGAGGAGGTATAGATCTGGGAAGGGTATAAAACAATTTCTAGAGTGTTGAAAGTTCCCAAGAGCACATTGAGCTCCATCATTCGGAAATGGAAAGAATATGGAACTACCCAGACTCTTCCTCGAGCTGGCTGTCCGACCAAACTGAGCAACTGGACAAGAAGGACCTTGGTCAGGGAGCTGATCAACAACCCTGACAGAATTACAGAGTTCCCTGGCTGAGATGGGAGAACCTGCCAGAAGGCTAACAGTCTCTGCTGCACTTCACAAATCTTGGTTTTATGGGGGATATGGCAAAACGGAAGCCAATCCTGAGAAAAAGGCACATGACTACACCTAGAGTTTGTAAAAAGGCACATGAAAGACTCTGACAGCATGAGACAAAAGATTCTGTGGTCTGATGAAATGAAAGTTGAACTCTTTGTCCTGAATGCAAAGCGCTACATCTGGCAGAAACGCAGCACAGCTCATCACCCATCTAACACCATACCTACTTTGAAGCATGGTGGTAGCAGCATCATGCTATGGTGATGTTTTTCAGTGGCAGGGACTGCGAGACTTGTATGGATAGAGGAAACAATGAATGGAGCCAAATACAGGCAAATCCTTTCGGAGAACCTGCTTCAGAGTGCAAAAGACCTGAGACTGCAGAAAAGATTTATGTTCCAACAGCACAATGACCCCCAATCGTACAGCCAAAGCAACACTGGAATGGCTTCAGAACAAGAACGTGAAAGTCCTCGAGTGACCCAGACAAAGCCCAGACTTGAATCCCATTGAGAATCTGTGGAAAGACTTGAAGATTGCTGTCCACCGACATTCCCCATCCAACTTGACAGAGCTTGAGAACATGTACAAGGAAGATTGCAAGAAAATCCCCAAATCCAGATGTGCAAAGCTGATACAGACATACCCAAGAAGACTCGAACCTGTAATCACTGCCAAAAGCACTTTTACAAAGTATTGACCCAGGGGGGTTGAATACTTATTGACACAAGACATTTCAGCTTTTTTATGTTTTATTAATTTGTAAAAAATTCTATAAACATATTTTCACTTTGTCATTATGGGGTATTTTGTGAAGATCGGTGACAAAACATTTAAATTTGATCCACTTTAAATTCAAGCTGTAACACAACAAAACGTGACAAAAGTCGAGGGGTGTGAATACTTTATGAAGACACTGTATACAATGCAATGTGAAGTGTGGTGTCTGTCTGTGCGTTTGTATGTTCAGCCGTCTCCCGTTTCCGAGGGTGGCCACTTCCCGCCCTGGGTTTGAAAAGCTCCGCATTCAGGCAAAGCTCAACATGATACCAAGCGAGATGCATTTTAAACGTATCAACACAACATGGAATCACAGTTTGTTTATTAACAGTGCATTGAGAGACGACCTTGCCTCGAGGTATGCACACTCATCTCAAAGCTGTCGAGCCTGGGTTTGAATCTCGGCCCAGGTATAAGCTGTCATCCCAGTGTGTCACTGACTGGGTGAATCATCAATGTGTGTGCCGCCCTCTGATGGGCATTAAACTTGATGTCCCATCGACCGATATTAGTTGGTGGATGTTAAAGTTCCCAACAGTGTCCTTCACAAAGAGAAGACGAGCCATCAGCGGCAGCATGGCCGAATTACAAATTCCTGCCTGAACTACTGCTGGGAAGGCAATGGCAAACCACTAACAGGAACCAATACTGAAAGTCTTTGAACAAAGGTTGCAGTGTTAATCATTTAAAGAAAAACCTACATTTAAAAATAACATTTCATAAACTTCAAAGAGGTCCAAAATAAACTTGGATTTAATTATCGGTGGACTTGATGACACAATTTGTGAAGAATTGGAGTGTCCACTCAAAATGATAGAGCACAGCCATATAGAGAGAGAGGGGAGGAGGTGAGTGGGGGAGAAGGAGGAGGTGAGTGGGGGAGAAGGAGGAGGTGAGTGGGGGAGAGAGCAAGAGAGAGGTGAATAAGTGAGTGGAGGGTGAGAGAGAGAGAGAGAGAGAGAGAGAGAGAGAGAGAGAGAGAGAGAGAGAGAGAGAGAGAGAGAGAGAGAGAGAGAGAGAGAGAGAGAGGTGTGTGAGTAGGGGAGAGAGAGAGAGGCGAGTCAGGGAGAGCGAAAGAGAGAGGGGAGTCATATATATATCTCTCTCTCTCTCTCTCTCTCTCTCTCTCTCTCTCTCTCTCTCTCTCTCTCTCTCTCTCTCTCTCTCTCTCTCTCTCTCTCTCTCTCTCTCTCTCTCTCTCTCTCTCTCTCTCTCTCTCTCTCTCACAAAAGGCAAACATTGTGCAGGCTTTATGGGCCAAATGGTCTCTTTCTGTGTTGAAGTTCCTTGGAAGAGAAGTCTTCCATTATATATTGCAAACAGTGGTGTCTTCTATCTGTGTGTTCGTCTGTCTCCCATTTATGGCGGCCGCTTCCCATGTTGCGTTTGAAAAGGTCAACATTCACTTTTGAAATGCTGGGAGAACAGGCATGAATAATGTCGATGCCAAATTTTATTATGAAAGCAGGATATTCCACACTCTTTTTTTGACAAATTGAACCTCCGCCGCCTGATGTTGCACCACCATTTCGCCATGGGCAGAATAAGCAGCTCAGAGCTTTGGTTCTGAGTGAAACCAGGAGTGCAACACAACCTTTTTAAAGTCCATGAAATAATTTAAATTGATAGATTAACTTGAACTTTTCCCGTCATTGTGGACGGGTACTTTCCCTGGTTACCTCCATCTCCAAAGGTGGACGGAGGTTATGTTTTCACCCGTCTGTCTGTCTGTCTCTGTTACTCGGTGAAAGTATTTCTCCAAATATATTGGCCTGTGACGTCTTTGTTTGTCGTGATTTTTGTTCAGTTTTGAAGAAATCGTTCCGAATTTTTTTTTTCATGTACGGAGGATACTAGCCAAGGACAGAAACGCACATTTTTGGTCAGGATCTGGATCAATAGCCATCAAGTGATTCTTCACCATTGAGTGAGAGGACTAAAAACGATATTTAGCACGATATCTCAAAAATTTATCGATGGATTCAGACAAAACTTGGTGGATGGGTAGGTTGTGTGACGAGGAGGAATTGATTCGATTTTGGTGAAAATCTGAATCCGGACACGAGGATTTTTTTAATCTTTTAAGTGAGCCTTCGCCGTTGATGATAGGGCCAAAAACGATGTATAACATGGTGTTTAAAAATTCTGTGGACGAGTTATGACAAAACTTGGTTTTTGAGTTGGTTAGGTGACAAGAACAAGCTGATTTGATCTTGGTTAAGGTCCGGATGCAGATCTGGCCGATCGGTGAGATGCAAAATGTAATCTGTTCAGCCTGGCGGAGGGATGCGCTCTATGGAGTGCCGTTCTAGTTCATTCTGTTAAAACCAAGTGTCGCTCTATGAGTGATTTCAAGTTTGTTAGTTGGCAAAAAAAATTTCTCCAAGTCTGTTGGTCTGTTGGTCACATGATTTTTGGCCAAAGTTTTCAAACAATCGTTCTGAATTTTTTGTGTATGTCGGTGTGTGTTTTTTTTTTGCCAAGGACAGCAACACTTACTTTTTGGTGAACATCCAAATCCGGATCCGGATCCAAGAATTTTTTAAGTGATTCTTCACCATTGAGAGATGGGGTCAAAAACTATGTATAGCATGACATCTCAAAAAGTTGTGGACGAGTCGTGACAAAACTCGGTGGATGAGTTGGATAGGTGATGAGACAAGCCGATTCGATTTTGGTTCAGGTCCAGATTCAGATCTGACCGATCAGTGGGATACAGAATGTAAACTGTTCAGCAGGGCTGATGTATGGGCTCCACCGAGTGCCATTCTGTTTCGCCAAGTGTCACTCGATGAGCGATTTTTCATTTGTCTGCGTGTCTGTGAGCAGTACGTGTCGGTCATGGACGGATTCGGATTAAATTTCGTGGACAGGTCAAGTGTGTGAAAAGGACGAACTCCTAAGATTTTGGTAACGATCCCCGATCCGGATACGATAATTTCATTTCACCATTGAGAGATTGGGCCAAAAGCGATAAAGAGCATGATATTTCCCAAAGTTGTGGACGGATTATGACAAAATTTGGTGGACAGGTTGGGTAGGTGACAAGAACAAGTCCAGTAGATTTTGGTTCATGTCCGGCTGTAGATCCGGCCTATCAGTGGGATACTAAATGTAAACCCTTCAGGAGGTATGCGCTCTTCCGAGTGCTATTCCAATTGTCTATGATATCCTTGTCCTGGATGTGATGTATGTTGATCTAAGGACCCCCCCCCCCACTCACCCCCCCAAAGCCAAATGAAAATATTACTTTCCAGCTGTGATCTTTTTCACGTCACTTCTTCAAAAAATATTTACACTTCCATTGAAGGTAAATGATTCCTGCTTTCTTATTTCATGCATCCATCCATTGGGACCATACTCTGTGAAATGCATTGGTGCTGCCTAAGCAGTCTCCTTGGCTATTGGGCACAATCCTGGACGGGTTGCCACTCGAACACAGGATACCAACAAGCTGGCACTCATTTTGCCGACCTCGGAAGGATGACAGGCGGAGTCAACCCCACCTGGTATTTATTCAGTGGAAAACGGGGCTCAAACTCAGGACCCTAAGATCCCAAGCCAGCCACCCTAACCACTGAGCCAACACCAGGCTTATGCTCGAAACAATATGTCTCCACAATTCCCCCTAAAACGTTTCCATCAGTACTTTTGACATCACTTTAATGGTGCTGTGGCTCGGATGATAAATTCAATGCAACGATTCTTTCTGTGTTGTGCATCTGATGATCTTTGCTTTGTGTTTCCTTACAGAATGGTGACATTTTTGAAGTGATGTTTTCACCAGTTGTCCTTTTTATCATTATTTCTTCTCTCCTGTCATTTCGTGAACCACAGGGCCCTTTGATCTTCACTGTGGAGCTCCACAGCCAGCTTCATGACGATGTACACTGTGAGACATTATCTGTAGACGTTGGCTATCCGCTGGTTGCTGCATTGGACCTGCAGCGTCCCACCTGTGATGCACATAACTCTGGGACAAATAGCTCCTCAAGATCGGTTGCGGAAGTGCTGATGTCCTCCAAGACGGTTTCTGAAGCAAGCATTTCACCTGAGATCAACCGTAAAAAATGCACTTGTATGAAATGCTCTGCAAAAGCTCGCTCTCTGCCAGCTGTTCTAGTTTCCACTTTGCCTACTGTCCCAACTCCAAAGTCCAGCCCAAAGTTTGCATCACAGCCCCCAAGTCAGTGTAACTCGTAGATTGCCATTTCCAGGATCTTATGATGTTGCTGAGCATCATTCATAAACATTGCTTATGTTATCGATGTGTCTTAAAGACTGTTGGACAAGAGGAAGATTACAACTATGTGATTACTTGGATTCACATGTAGGAAATTATTGCTTTGTGTGAGGACCTCATCACCTTTGAGTTGGGACTCAGGGAATCTATATATATATATATATATATATATATATATATATATATATATATATATATATATATATATATATATATATATATATATATATATATACATACATACACACACTACCGGTCAAAAGTTTTAGAACACCCCCATTTTTCCTGTTTTTACTGAAATTTAAGCAGTTCAAGTCCAGTGAATAACCTGAAAGTACAAAGCTAAGCGGTAAACTGCCAGAGGTTAAAAAAAAAACAAAAAAAACTTAAGGTTAAAAACAAAAATCTGAAAAATAATGTAAGTTTCCGAGTTGTTTAAAAAGGCCCTTTTCAGGGAACAAGTAATGGGTTAGCAACTGCAGCTGTTCTGCAGCAATGGAAGTAAATCAAGCCTTGAGAGTCGATGCAAACAATTCCCACAGGTGTCCCAACTTTTGTTGATTAGTTACAAACCCTCTGTCTGTATAAAAGCAGTGTTGGAACAGAGTGTGTTGTTACACCCTCTGTCGCATTATTTGGACAATATTGCACTGCAGGAAGTAGTATATTGCTATCATAATGGCGAGAAAAAGACAATTAACAAAGGAAGACAGACAGATCATCATAACCCTTAAAAGTGTAGGTCTTTCCTTGAGAGGAATTGAAAAGAAAAGCCAAGGTGTCAGTGAGTACAGTTTCCTACACCATCAAAAGGCACTTGGAAACTGGAGGAAACTCTGACAGGAAGAGGTCTGGCAGACCCAAAGCCACAACACAATCAGAAGACAAGTTTCTTGCGTGAAAGGCGGCTCACACGACAGCAGGTTCAAGCACAGCTTAACAATGGTCAAAGTAAGGAGGTCTCAGTTTCAACTGTGAAGAGAAGACTTCGAGCTGCAGGTTTGACAGGTCGAGTGGCAGTAAGAAAGCCATTGCTAAAATGGCAAAATAAGAAAAAGAGGCTTGCCTGGGCCATGACGCACCACCAGTGGACGACTGAAAACTGGAAGAAGGTCTTATGGACTGATGAATCAAAATTTGAAATCTTCGGTTCATCATGCAGGGTTTTTGTACGCCGTCGTGTCGGCGAAAGGATGGTTCCTCAATGTGTGACACCAACTGTCAAACATGGAGGAGGAAGCGTGATGATCTGGACCTCTTTTGCTGGATCCAGAGTCGGCGACTTGCACAGAGCGACTCACCCTGAACCAAAAGGGCTACCACAACATTTTGCAGCGCCATGCAATACCCTCTGGTCTTCGCCGAGTTGGTCAGGCGTTCATCCTCCAGCAAGATAATGACCAAAAACATACCTCCAGGCTATGTCAGAACTACCTTCGAAGAGAAGAACAAGACGGTAGGCTTCAAATCATGGAATGGCCAGCACAGTCTCCAGACTTAAACCCCATCGAGCTGGTTTGGGATGAACTGGACAGAAGGGTGGAAGCAAAGCAACCGACAAGTGCAACACATTTGTGGGAACTTCTGCAACAGTGTTGGGAAGAACTTTCCGAACAATATTTGATTTCCATTGGAGAAAGAATGCCACGAGTATGTTCTTCTGTTTTCTGCAAAAGGTGGCTACTTTGATGCGTCAGAAATTTAGATTAAATTTTGTTCAACAAAACGATTCCATGATTTATTTTTTATCTGCAATTGTTTATTTGTTCGATGCTTTAATTTCAGAGTACATTGAAATATTAAACTGCCTAACTTTCAGTAAAACCTGGAAAAATGGGGGTGTTCTAAAACTTCTGACCGATAGTATATATATATATATATATATATATATATATATATATATATATATATATATATATATATATATATATATATATATATATATATATATATATATATATATATATATATATATATATATATATATATATACTAGCAGGGATACCCGTGCTCTGCACAGGAATCCCATGGATGACGGCGAGTCTAAAGGAGTACATGTCACAGTTAATTATAAAATTGTAGAGGCTGCCACCATTATTATTATTTTTCATCACCACTATAATATTATATTTTCCCCACCATGTTTTATATGCAGAAGACTCGAGTTCAAAAATGTTAAGATTTATTGCCGCATCAGATAAAAAACCATAATGCCTCAACAATGTGAGGCTGGTTTCATGTCATCATCTGCGATTTAATTAATTCTCAAGCAAATTCCGTTGGTCCCATGTCAATCGGCTGAACTTGAAAAATTAACGTTACGCAATCAGATGATGACGTCATAATTCGGAAATACAATTCTTTTACATCGGGACACTCCCGAGTACATGTTATGTCAGCATGTGAAGTTTGGTGAGGATCAGTCCAGTACTTTTTGCGTGCATAGATCACAGAGAAACACACAGACAGACAAACTTTCAACTATGTATATATATATATATATATATATATATATATATATATATATATATATATATATATATATATATATATATATATATATATATATATATATATGAAAGGCACGGTCTGTCCGTGAAGTCGTGTGACTAAATGTCTATTAGTTACGTACCATTGGAAGGTACCTTTCGACCCTTTACATTCTGAGACCCCTTCGACTGTTAAAGACCCTCAAGACTCAAAATACCCCGAAGATCCAGGGGACGTAAAAGTCTCCGAGACCACAAAGACCCACAAGTCCCCTTTTACCTTTCAACACTTTAGACACCTTTAGATCCCTTCACCTGTTGGCCATTTTAGACGCAAGAACCTTTCAACCTGTACACCCCTTAAGTCCCTTTAGACCCCGTACAACCTTCAGACAGATTAGACAGTATAGACCCTTGCCCATTTACAAATAAATCAATACGTGTGTGTGTGTCCTCCATAAGTCCAAAACCATGAAACCTTGCAGTCTGAAACTTTGCACACATACAAAGGGAATGCCAAGGAAGTGCATGAGAGAAAATTGTGTGTTTGGGTTAATTAAAACACCCCTTTTGAAGATAATTAACGGCCTTATTTAATTATATCCTTTATCAGGCGCATCCTCAGTCACCTAACTCTCTATGGGGTCTTAAGGCGTATCCTTGCTTACTTCGCTGGGGTCTGAAGCTGCCATGTTTTTTGGCCTGCTCAACCATGCTTTGACTTGGAACAGGCCACAATGATTTCTTAACGATAAAGTTTTTTTTTTCACTTTCCTCACTGATATTATCGAATGCCTGTTCATCATAGCTACGAAATGCTGGATACATTACAATGCTTATAAAGGCCTGGAGATGCCAGCGTTCATGGCTTTATTTAATTTCCGCATGTCATAACCTCGAGAACCTCTGAAACTAAGCTGAATTACAGAACTGAAACTAAGCTGAATTACAAAATTTAAGCTCCAGAATCAAACTTAGAAGCAGTTCCGACTCCTTAAAAAGTGTTCATTTGTCCAATTCAGTCATTTGACATTTCGGGCGTCTCTGGGAGGTGGATGCTTAATATCGTGACCCCTTACCAGGTTTGAGTTCAGGGTTCAAGAGAAAGTAGCCAGTGTTCAGGAGAAACAGTATCACCATTGAAAAGCTGTCCTCTCCCCTTCCCTCCCTCTCTCTCTCCCCTCTTCCTCTTCCTCTCTCGCCTCTCTTCTCTCCCCCCCCCCTCCCTTTAATGCTGGGTTCAGGAGAAAGTAGTCAGTGAGTAGGATATGATGTGAATCAGTTCTGTTGCTAAAAAGATTAGAGTGAAAAGACCATTGCAGGCTTCAATAATTTTCAAAAACTATACAGTACTTGTTCTTGGATGAAGGTACCCAATTAAACTACTTGTCCAGATGAATTTTGTTCTTGTACTTCAAAGCGTTCGTTGATTGATAATCACATGCCAAGTGAACCATTTTGTTGGAGTGCTTAAGCTAATTGGTGAGCACTCTACAATATTCGCACCATCACTGAATACTATATATGTCGCGATCAACTTGAACAAAGTTCAGGTGCACTCGTATGCATTGTTGGCCAAGTGTTGTTCTGCAGTGAAACAGGTGGCGGCTGGCTCACCGAAAATGTGAAATTTTATTTTCCGTGACATTTCCCCTTTTTGTTCTTCCATTATACGCCCCGTGACTTCGACATAGATAAATACAAATAAAAATTAAATGTTTCACTTTTAAAAGTTTCTTCAACCGTTTCATGGATTGTGTGGTGAAGCCATTTGGCACGCATTCTTAAAGTTTCAATGGTGATACTGCGGTTCTATACCAGAGGTAGAAAAGAAAAGTAAATTATATGATCAGAACGAGAAAAAAATATTTTTAGTAATGAAGTAATGAATCGCCACATCACGGAAGGAAAGCCGAGAGGTACGCATGCTCACTGTGTAGCCTGGATTTAAATCCCAACCCAGCTATAAACTGTCATCCCAGTGATTCACAGGCAGGGTGATTCATCAGTGTGCGTGCCGTCACTTGGATGGACAATAAACTGGGTGTCATCTGGCAGAATTCCGACAAACCCTACCCGCTCTCTCCCTCTCTCTGACCCCTCTCCTCTCCCCCCTCCCCCACCCCACTTTTCTCTTCCCTGACTCTCTGTCTCCCTGTCTGTCTCTCCCTCTCTCCCAACCCTCCCCCTGGTCCCCCACCCTTCCCCCTCTGTTGAGGGGATTGTAGCATGTATGAATCGGATTCGGAGTGAGCCGACCGGTGAGGTGCAAAGGTTGCTTCATATGCAAGCATTCATGCATGCAGGCAGACCTTTCCCAAGAACATAGCATGGGTTTTAAATACTCATGCCCAAGGTCTCAGTGTGTGTGTGTGTGTGTGTGTGTGTGTGTGTGTGTGTGTGTGTGTGTGTGTGTGTGTGTGTGTGTGTGTGTGTGTGTGTGTGTGTGTGTGTGTGTGTGTGTGTGTGTGTGTGTGTGTGTGTGTGTGTATATGTGTCATTGATTGGTATCTACATACGAGTTTCAAAATGTGGAATGGAGTCCTCCCAGGACGGGCTCAAAGTATTCACCTTTATTTCGGTAAGGGGTCACGATTCATGGACCAAGCTGTGAAGTTTTCTGTTCTCAAAAATTTATGCCGAGGGCTCTCTTCAGGATCGTTGCTGAGCCCCCCCCCTCCGGACGACTTATGACTGCAGTTCGTTTGTAGTAATATTCCAGGCGATGGTTTTTAATATCTCTGTGAGGTTCTTCATCATCATTCCAGTAGCTCCAACTTTCACCGGTACAATTTTGGCATTCTTCATCTTCCAGGATCTTTTCACTTCATTCTTGAGGTCTTGATGTTTGGTCATTTTCTTGATTTCTGCATTGTTTTGTCCAAAATCACTGTTAATGACACCTCACGTAGCAATGCCTTCTTCTCTTTTTTTTGTACCTAAGTATGATATCTGTTTGCAACGCTTTGTTTTCAATGGTCACGCTTGATGGAATCATTAGGTCGGATGTGAGCGTTACTTCCATGTTTTCAGTGTTTGCTTTTGGTTCATGTTCCCACAAATTTTTCTGGAACTGGGACATCAAAGTTTTTGCAGATGTGCCAGTGGATTACATTATAAACTCTGTTGTGTCATTGTGTGTACAGCTGTTCTGACATGTTGGGTGTGTGTGTTTGTGTGCAGTCATTAAGCATAACATATCACTCTCTTTGCTGATGCCATCTCGACCCCTCACCTTTCTCTTTATTTCCCACCCCTACCCTCTCTCTCTCTCTCTCTCTCTCTCACCCTCTCCTCGTACCTCTCCCTTCCCGCAGTGTATAGCAACGCTTCGTGAGGTGTCACTCTCCACACCTCCTCCACGCCCTTCCTCGCTTCCCCTCCTCTTCTTCTGTCTTCTCCCCCCCCCCCCTTTAACTCTGCGAGTGAAGCGACGGGTTGTATTTGCAAATTACAAATACAGATATCACCACCAATATTACAAGTAAATTTGAACAAAATAAATGTTTGTATCATGATTGGTGTAAATCCTGACAACACAGCAAATCTGTGACATCAATCTCTGCAGCGACGTGTGGAGAGACGAGCGAAGCGAGCCGATCCACACGAGTTCAGGCTCAGCAGTGACAAAAATATAAGTGGAATTGTAAATGGGAAGGGGTTCAGGAGAACGTAGCCGGTGAGTGGTACATAGTTACAGTCAGTAGGATATGATGTGAATCAGTTCTGTTGCTAAAAAGATTAGGGTGAAAAGACCATTGCAGGCTTCAATAATTTTCAAAAACTGTACAGTACTTGTTCTTGGATGAAGGTACCCAATTAAACTACTTGTCCAGATGAATTTTGTCCTTGTACGATCAGATCATGATCTCAAATGTACCTATCCTCATCAGCACTGGAGTAGCGATCTCGTTATCCTTAATGATGTATTTTAAATTTATTCATTTGGTTGAACAGCATTTTTTTTCTGACAGGACTCTGCAACAGCAGAACAATAGTGGACAATGGATTGAGACAATTTTTTTTTTCTACCGTCTATTCTCCAACAATGCTCTCTTAGTCCTCTGACCCTCCCCAGAAACTCTATGATGCATGTGTTCTTCCAGTAACCCCCTCCTGGTTAAACTTCCAAAATCTGGGCTGATTGCACACAACCCTTTTATTCCAACGAGAGCAAGTCAGTTTCACCTCATCCTAAGTTCACAGTTCAAGTCAGTCATTGTCATTGTGATACATGAAATAAAAACGATTTTATACTCTTCGTCAGGTTTTGACTTTCCCATTCTGTTTAAAATAATAAATAAGGTTTACCCAGGTGAAGAACAGGTATCTTTGGTCATATATAAATGTGTGTGTGTGTGTGTGTGTGTATAGTTCAACATATGTATATATATATATATATATATATATATATATATATATATATATATATATATATATATATATATATATATATATATATATATATATATATACACGAGTACATGCCCGTACATGAATAAATAAATAAATAAATAAATAAATAATAAAAAACTTTCAAACCGCGTGCCAGAAACGACAAACACACAGGCCGTTCCTTCGCTCTCGTAAACGATGACTGGATTGGGGCATTGTGTTTATCTATAAATGCGCATAAGAAACCGAGAAATTATTAGAATACACGAAGTCATCACTATCCGGAAGTCCGTACGTTGTAACCCGTAATGGGGAACGTGGCTGAGGATCTCTTCCCCATGGGCCATGCCTACGCAGTAACGTGTCCTGTCATTGGTTTGGTAAATAAATGGCCATAACTTGGGAACCACTTATCCGATTAATATCAAACCTTGAAAAGGCACATCCTCAGGTCCCCAGCAATATACCTGGCAAGTTTCAATTAGATCGGACCAGTGGTTGTCGAGAAACAGCGGTCACAGACAGACAGACAGACACACACACACACACACTGCTGGAATTATATATATATATATATATATATATATATATATATATATATATATATATATATATATATATATATATCTTGTTGCGGCCACGGGTACCGAGACACCACCTTGTCACTCAGGGGGATTATTCCCCGGTTGTCCTCGGTGGAGCCGGACCTGGGACCACCGCTCACAATTAACGTTGTGGTACGGTGGGTTGTTTTAGAACCACGAACGCCACCCAGTCAACCAGGAGTTCCAGTGTCCACCGTCTAATTATTCCGTTTAACTCGAGGTCCTGTTACCTGAGGAGGGAGCACGCCCTCGGCAAAGCACCAATGTTATCTCGATTAGATGTTAATTAGGGTGGCCAAGCATTTTAACCGCTGGTGCGTGCAGACTATTCTTGATCAAATCTGTGGTAATTACCTCCCAGTCTATCGAGGTTCGGACAATGCTACACCAAAATCTAATCAGTTCGTCCTTGTCACTCCTGTCCACAACTTTCTAAGACATCCTGTATACAAGCAAACAAACAGAGACAGGCAGGGGTGAAAACATAACCTCCGTCCACCTTAGGTGGAGGAGTTAAATAATTACTTTATGCTTATGCTATACGTTCACTTTTCGGAAATAACTACACGAAATTCAGCAACTTTAAACCACGAGGAATCATTTCCACAACAGTATTTTCGGAATGCTGATGAAATTTCTTGGTTTACTGCTTTATCAATCCACAAACTGAGAGTATCATGCACATTGTTATTGATTATTATACATTACGCAGTTCTCGTAAGAGCAGCCATCCCCAGTGAGGGGAAACTAGAAGAGCACTCGGTAGAGCACATACCTCCGCCACGTAATGTCTGATCCATGAGAACATATCGGGCCCAATACATTTTTGAAATATCATGCTATCCAGTACGACATCGTTTTTTGGCCTCATTTCTCAATGGTGAAGAATCACTTTAGAAAATAAATAATTCTCATATCCAGATCCTGATTCAGATCTTCACCAAGATCGAATCAGTTCCTCCTTACCACACACCCAATGTGTCCACCAAGTTTCATCCGAATCCGTCCACAACTTTTTGAGATATCGTACACACAAACAAACAAACAAACAGACCGAAAGGGGTGAAAACATAACCTCCTTCACCTTCGGAGGAGGAGGTAAATATAACGATTTGAAATTGTGTTTCACGGCATGAAGATCTGTGTTAAATCTATCTTAATCCAGACGTTCATGTAGATTTTAAAGATTACTGGAAGGGACCATAAATAATTGAATGCTGAGCTTTGCCTGTGTGAACAGCTTTTCAAACGCAGCACGGGAAGCAATCGCCGTAAACAGGAGATGACCGCACAGACAGACACCAGGATTTTTTTGGTATATATAGTCGAGACTTGTGCAAGAGCAAGTACACTGAACACATCAGGACGTAACAGGATGCAAAAGGAACAGTAGAGAGAGGGGAGGATAATACCGACAGCAGAGTAGAGGGCAAAGATCGAGGGAGACATGGACAAACAATTGGTGTCGGGAGGAATGGGGGGCAGGAGAGGGTGTATGGGGTGGACACAATGGATACAGAAGGAAACTCCAAGGAGGGGAAATTGGAAATTTTGAAGGAGCGGGGATTGGAGGAGTTGTGAGGGGGGGGGAAGGGCTTGGGGGAGTGTTAGGGAGGGGCTTAGGAGAGGGTAGAAAAGATCATGGTTTCGCATTGGGAACGATCTGAAATGGTGGTGAACAGCTGTCATGAAGACCTGGAGGGAAGAATGAGATTGAAAAGAATGTGGAAGTTGGTTCCACAGGTAGAAAAAAAACAACCAGAAGAACGAATGAGTGGAGGTGAACAGTAATCCTGGGTGAGGTCGTTTAACTAGAAGATGATTGATGGTGGACCGTGTGCACCCTGCAGAAACCTGAGGTGGGGGTGGGGGCGTAGGACAAAGCACAGAAAGAGCAGAGGGTGTAAGACCAGAAACATGGTGGTAGATGAGAGAGACCACTGACCTGTCTGCTATGACAAAGTGATAGACCCATAGACTCGGCTTCATCGCAGGAGATTCCAATAATCTTGACAGCCTTCGTTTCCACGGCGTAACTGAGCACGTTGTGAGGCAGGAGCGCCAGCCAGAGGGTTGAGCAATACTGTATCAAGTTGTGGATGAAAGCCTTTTAGGTGGATATAAGTTTGGGTATGCCAAGGAAGGACTTTGTATGACAGAGGATGCCCAGTTGGTGGCTGGCTTTGGAGACCAACTGTGAAATGTTGTTTGCCTCATCAGGATCATGGCTGACAGTGAGACCCAGGAGTTTGATTGACTGAACTTCCTCAAGAGGATTATGAAGTGAGTAGATTGGAGAGGGGGAGGGATTTGTCAGACGGTCCTTTTAGATAGAGATAGTGAAAGTGTAAGATTTATGAAGATTAAAAACCAAATTCCAAGTGTTTGAGCAGCTTGTGATTTTGTCAAGATCGGAACATCGGGAACATGGTGCAGCCTGCCTGTCCGAAGGATGAGGGATGTTACAGCAGAGGGTGGAGTCCTCAGTAAATCGAGAAAGAGGATTTTGCAGAGAATGAGAGAGATCATTGATGAAGATCAGGAACAGAACTGGGCCCAGAACACTGCCTTGACAGGGAGAGGAGACTAAAGGATTCCATTGAGAGCCACATGTTGGCTACAAGAGTAGAGGAAGTCACTAATCCAAGAGTGGAGTTGTCTTGATTGCCATACGCAAAGTGTTTAGAGAGTAAGGCAGAATGCCAAATTGTATCAAAAGCACAAGATACGTATATCCAGAGACAGCCTTGATCTCATGTCTGACATTGAGGGCCTCCATCCATTGTAGGGTGAGTCGAAGCAGCATGTCCAAGATGAAGTGACCTGGTCTGAAACCAGATTGGTGATCTGAAATGAGGTTGTTGGAGGAAGGATTTTATATTGTTGCGGATTCTGGCCCGCCCGGCCACGTAACTCGAATCGCGACCGCGTCGTCCACCGGAACGGACAATTCTGTCGTGACCCTCCGGGAACAATGACGGGAGCTGGTCACGGGTGGGTCTTTCGACCTCACCACAATCGTGCCAATTGGCCACCCACGCAGGATAGGATTGTTCGCCAAATTCGACCTACCTAAGTACCTGCGCGAGTAGTTAACAGGGCGATCGAACCTCGCCGCAGGCCGGCCTAGGACACGAACCGCTTAAGCGGTGCGTTCCGTGCTTCAGGGATAACCGAGCGGTGTTATCGCCGACCTCGACGGATGTGATTCTATTTACTGGGTGCTTACACCCGTCTACCAATTCCTTCCGTGATGCAAGATGGCACTTTCAATGGGGAACGAGATGACGAACGGGATACATTTCACACAAGGACATTACAAAGCACATATTGCACACACAACACAAGCAAGGAATCATGCAATATACAAGAAAAGCGTTACCACTGAATACGAGCAATGTACAGTCACTTACACAGGTCTAACTTATAGGGACACGGCGCCACAGCAGTCATACAAAAGCAACAGGAAAACCCTCCCCATAGGCAGGGAGGTAGACGGGGTTCGTAAACCTTTATGGTCGTGGGTCGTGGATGACCGAAAAGGCCCGCGAGACCGTGCTGGTTACCTGCCCCCTCGAGGGGCGACGGTCGGCGAGCCCTCTCCGGCACTCTCCTCTCGTGCGCGCCTCAACCCGGGACCACTGCTCGCAACCCTCACGACTTGGTGCCCAGAGGGAGAGACGAGCCTTCGACGATCCAGAGCCCGACGAATCCAAACACGACGATCCAGAGCCTGATGAGTCCAAAAACGACGTCCCAGGCAGGAGAGAGAGAGAGAGCTCAAACACGACGCCCACCAAGAGAGCGAGCCCGCGCGCGGCCCGCCCTATATAGCGTGGGGCTCCGCCCCTTCGCTCCTCCCCGTTTTGGCTCCGCCTCTCCTCTAGCCCTTTCGAGAAGCTCCTCAAAAAGGGGTGTTCCCTCCTCACGGCCGCCTCACACCTGGTATCCACCAATCGCCAGCGAGCTCTCGCAGCCTCTCCCGTCAGCCCCCGGCACCGCAAAAAAAGGCGGGAAAACTCGCGTGCCATTGTAGGCCTTTCACGGGGCCTTCGTTTGAAGTCTTCGGACGGTCCAAAATAACGATAGAACAGAAAAAACGGCTATCTCAAAGAGTCGCAGCCCGATGAATCACACGAATTCCCTTTAAACAACGGTGGGAAACTATCTGCACATGAACTTAGCGTCATAACTGATCTCAGGACCCTTTATGGTGTATTGCGAATTTCCACAGCCGGAACAATATCAACTGTGATGGTGGATTCCATGACCTTGCTGATGATTGGAAGTAAGCTGATATGTCTGTAGTTAAGGGATCCGATTTTGCACCTTTTTAAATCCACCACCGAAGGATGACGGAGGTTATGTTTTTAATCCCTGTCTGTGTGTTTGCTGTCGGTGAGCAGGATATCTCAAAAAGTTGTGGACAGATTCGGATGAAATTTGGAGGACAGGTTGGGTGTGTGACAAGGACGAACTATTTCGATTTTGATGAACATCCGGATCCTAATCCGGATACTACAATTTTTTTTTTTAAGTGATTCTTTACCATTGAGAGATACGGAACAAAAATGATATACAGCACGATATCTCAAAAGTTCACCAATGTGGCACAAATGGCAAGGTGAAAATGACAGAGAGAGGGTGCGCAAGACCAGCGGAGCAGGTGTTTGAATACGTGAGCTGATGCCGTCCGGTCCAGTTGCAGAGTCAGACTCAAGGGTTGAAAGAACCTTCTGCACCTTCTCAGGTGCAAAAGACACAGAGTCCAGGAGCAGTTGGGTATGGAGAGTGAGGTGGTTGCGGGCACAAGATTTGGATGCAAGCACAGAATTGAGGCATTCAGCCTTCTCATGAGCGGAGTCGGCCGTGGTGCCATTTGAAGAGAGGGAAGGGATGGAGGGGAGCATACTCCAGAGACAGACTTACTAAGGTGCCACCAGATTTTAGAGGAGGGAGACAAGTTTGAAAGTTCATTCTTGAGGTTGGACAGATGTTGTTTTCTTGCTCTCCTGAGAGTGGACACACACTTGTTGCGGACTTTTTGGAATGCACCGAGATTGCCTTCGGTCAGATTTGCCTTCCAGGAAATGAAAGCGAGTTGTTTAATATGTATAATACGGAGGAGGATCAGATCTCATCTCATTTGAACTTTCTATCCTTGTCTATTCGCCCACTTTTGCACAACATTTGATAAACCTCATACTCCTCCACTTTTCCCCCGCTCTCTTCATCAAGTTTCAAGATTAATCCAAACCTTTTGATTAACATCCTCTTTCTATTCCTCATTTGGTATTTACTCCTTAAATAAATATATCTTCCCATAACACGGGCTTTCTTCATCCGACGTTGGCGAGTTGTTCCCGTAATCATTGCGTTATTCACACAGTGTGAGCCTCAGGGATGGAAAAGATAAATAACCTTACAACCATCTGCCATAAACTGTAGACAACCATACATTCCTGGAATGATAACTTCAAAAGTGTTTCAGAAAAACAAAAACAACAACAAAAAAAAAAACATGTTTCTCCCATAATACTCCAAAATGTCGTACTATTTTAAGGAAAATGTTTAATTGGAGAAGCACTTTTTACAGCCATGGTTATTGAAGACCCAATTTTCTACGCTGGTCAAAGTTTATAAATCCTGCCAAAAGACCATTTGTCAGTGATTCCTTTCCAAATTTTGGTTTTGTTCATGCACTTCAGATATTTCTCTTGTTTCCCTTCTTCCTCCAACACCCTGAAGGAGTATCATGGTGACCAGACGAGTGGTCGACGTTTCCATGGCTGACCCCTCTCACGAGTAGTGTGCTGTCCAGGTTCGGGCAGGAATTTGGAATTTGTTCAGAGTGCTTGCACACAAAGGCCTATTCTTGTTCGAGACCGTGGGATCTTAACGTCCAGCCATGAAGGCAAAGAAACCAGACGTGTAGTTAAACATCTCTCCAAAGGATGACACACTTGTGATGCAACGTTGATATTGTGAAACAGTGTTGGGTAACAGTTGGTCGTCTGATCGTCAATCAATCCCAGACGAATCAGAACAAAGGTGATTGTGCTACCTCGGAGATCTCCTTTTATGAACCTACAAACATACAGACATATATACATATACCATAGATATAGCACAATGAAAAAAAAAATCTAAATAATGTGTATGATTTGATTTCTTAAACAAAAAAGAAGTAATTTGAATGCAATACCAATTTAAATCGGACAGTGAGTGGTGGAGACAGTAATTATATTATTATATACTAGATACATCCACTCCCTTCAAGAGCAGCCTGTGGGGGAGGGGTGGTGGGGGAGGCTGGGAAAATATATTTTGTGCTGTGGCCAATAATCCCCCCTGTCTATAGCAGGGATCAGTAAACCACTTGCACTGTGGCATGTGTACAGGTGAAAATCGTAAGTCACCCTCCCCTCCCCCCCCCTCAAAGAGGTGGTTGAGGGGAGGAGATTTTTTTGTGCCCATGACCTGACCCTGGGTACTACCAACACATATGCAATTTATTTTATTTTTCTGTAACATGAACACAGACAACATGGATAAATAGTGTTTATTCATCGTCACAAAAGGTGCCGTTTGTGGCTGGACAGATACACTTCCATCCATCCATCCAGTGGGACCATACTCTGTACAGAGTGTCGGTGCTGCCGAAGCATTCTCCTGGGCTATTGGGCACAATCCTGGACGGGTCACCGCTCCGACGCAGGATACTCGAATGGCTCGATCATCCTAGCAAGCTGGAACTCATTTTGCCGACCTCAGAAGGAAGACAACCCCACCTGATTCGGCTGAGTCAACCCCACCTGATTATTAATTCAATGTAATTTGTGATTTGAACTCAGGGCCCTAGAATCCCAAGCCTAACCATTAAGCCAATACCAGGTATAAATACACTTGCACCATGACATTAAAAATCAGACAGTGGGCAGTATTACTCCAAAGTGCCATTCTACCGACTAGCATCGGCACTCTCCCCCCCCCCCCCTTTGGGCCCTCTGGGTGGGAGTGCTCATCTCGGCCCAGCTTTGGTGGGCGATTTCAAGTGGTGATATTTCCACAAAGTGATACTTGCTTCTGCAACACAATGTATACTGGAATATAAAAATTAGAACCACTGGGCCTGTCGCTTATGTGGGCCGTGGCCTAATGTAACCCAAATTTGGTGGCATTCTGACTGGTGGATCTGTAAAGGAAGGTTTTTGAAGGAATTTACGAGATTTTCCCAAACATTTACTAAGTCGGCCATTTTGACAAACTTCCGGTCACATGGTCGGCATTGACTTCCGCAATTTACCATCCCAACCCTGGCCAAACGTTGGAACCCAAATTTGGTGGCATTCTTCTGACTGGTGAGTTTGGAGAAGAAGATTTTAAAAGAAATTTTTACCAAGTTGGCCATTTTCACCGACTTAAAATCACGTGACCAGAATGAGCTTTGCAATCCCTATTACCAGGTAGGAGAGAAACGTTGGTGCCAAATTTGAGCCAAATCGATCCAGCGGTGTGGCCGGAGAAGTCAAAATAGGAGATGGACGGATGGTGTATGATGACAATACCTTATCTGGAATTCCAATTCCAGACAAACTACAAATATAATCTTCCATAAAGTTATGTTTTCTGGGACACACTGCGTGTACACGTGAACATTATTTTTGGGTCATGTACTGCAATCATATTTTGCCTTGCTGGGCCACGCTGGGACGCTTTT
>NC_140971.1:89172806-89177806 GCF_056783735.1 Eptatretus burgeri
ATATGTTTATTATTGGTATGTTATTATTGATATGTTTATTACCTTCGCATTCTGGGAAAGGTTATGTATTGGTCACTGTTTATTGGTATGTTATTATTGATATGTTTATCATTGGTATGTTATTATTGATATGTTTATTATTGATATGTTTATTATATTGGTATGTTTATTACCTTCACATTCTGCGAAAGGTTATGTATTGGTCACTGTTTATTGGTATATTATTATTGATATGTTATTATTGGTATGTTATTATTAATATGTTTATTATTGGTATGTTATTATTGATATGCTTATTATTGGTATGTTATTATTAATATGTTTATTATTGGTATGTTATTATTAATATGTTTATTATTGGTATGTTATTATTAATATGTTTATTATTGGTATGTTATTATTGATATGTTTATTATTGGTATGTTATTATTGATATGTTTATTACCTTCGCATTCTGCGAAAGGTTATGTATTGGTCACTGTTTATTGGTATGTTATTATTGATATGTTATTATTGATATGTTATTATCAATATGTTTATTATTGGTATGTTATTATTGATATGTTTATTACCTTCACATTCTGCGAAAGGTTATGTATTGGTCACTGTTTATTGGTATATTATTATTGATATGTTATTATTGGTATGTTATTATTAATATGTTTATTATTGGTATGTTATTATTGATATGCTTATTATTGGTATGTTATTATTGATATGTTTATTACCTTCGCATTCTGCGAAAGGTTATGTATTGGTCACTGTTTATTGGTATGTTATTATTGATATGTTTATCATTGGTATATTATTATTGATATGTTTATTATTGATATGTTTATTATATTGGTATGTTATTATTGATATGTTTATTACCTTCGCATTCTGCGAAAGGTTATGTGTTGGTCGCTGTGTTTTTATTTATTTATTTGTGAATGTGTGTGTGTGTGTGTGTGTGTGTGTGTGTGTGTGTGTGTGTGTGTGTGTGTGTGTGTGTGTGTGTGTGTGTGTGTGTGTGTGTGTTATTCGCATAACTCAGAAAGTATTAAACCAAATCGCTTGAAATTTGGTGGGATGATGGGTTATTATCCAAGGAACATTTGATTAGATTTTGGGAGCGATCGGGTCAAAGGTCAAGGTCACGGAAAGGTCAAATTCGTATTTTTACCATAGCGCGGTCAATTTTGATCTAATTGGCATGCAACCGATGCCAAAATGTTCAGAATTCATTGCCCAATCTTGTGATGGGCGACATGACACAATTACGTCATTACCCTTGTTAGCGGTTGGGGGTCAAAGGTCAGTGGGGTCAAGACCTTTCAAAATATGCGGTTTTTGTCATAACACGGTCAAATCAAAACCTATTTGCATGAAACCAACACCAAAATGTTCACTGTTCCGTTCCCCCCACTCTCATGCCAAGAACAAAAAAGTAGCAGAGGCGAAGGTATGCGATCTACGGATTGCCCATTCTAGTTATTATTATGTTTATTATTGGTATGTTATTGTTTACTATTGGTATTAATATTATTGATATGTTTATTATTATGTTTATTCTTGGTATGTCATTATTGATATGTTTATTATTGGTATGTTTATTATTATGTTTATTATTGGTATGCTATTGTTTATTATTGGTATGTTATTGTTTATTATTGGTATGTTATTGTTTATTATTGGTATGTTATTGTTTACTATTGGTATGCTTATTATTATGTTTATTATTGGTATGTTATTGTTTATTATTGGTATGTTATTGTTTATTATTGGTATGTTTATTATTATGTTTATTATTGGTATGTTATTGTTTATTATTGGTATGTTATTATTGAAATGTTTATTATTATGTTTATTATTGGTATGTCATTATTGATATGTTATTATTGGTATGTCATTATTGATATGTTTATTATTGGTATGTTTATTATTATGTTTATTATTGGGATGTTATTGTTTATTATTGGTATGTTATTATTGATATGTTTATTATTATGTTTATTATTGGTATGTCATTATTGATATGTTTATTATTGGTATGTTATTATTATGTTATTGATATGTTATTATTGGTATGTTTATTATTGATATGTTTATTATTGATGTTTTTGGTATGTTATTATTGATATGTTTATTATTGGTATGTTATTATGTTTATTATTGGCATTTTATTATTGGTATGTTATTATTATGTTTATTTTTGGTATGTTATTATTGATATGTTTATTATTGGTATGTTATTATTGATGTTTATTTTTGATGTTTATAATTGGTATGTTATTATTGATATGTTTATTATTGATATGTTTATTGATGTTTATTATTGGTATGTTATTATTGATGTTTATTATTGGTATGTTATTATTGTTTATTATTATGTTTATTATTATGTTTATTATTGGTATGTTATTATTGGTATGTTTATTATTATGTTTATTATTGGTATGTTATTATTATGTTATTATTGGTATGTTATGTTATTATTGGTATGTTATGTTATTATTGGTATGTTTATTATTATGTTTATTATTGGTGTGTTATTATTATGTTTATTATTGGTATGTTATGTTATTATTGGTATGTTTATTATGTTTATTATTGGTATGTTATTATTATGTTTATTATTGGTATGTTATTATTGATGTTTATTATTGGTATGTTATTATGTTTATTAATTATTGGTATGTTATTTTTGATATGCTTGTATAATCAATAAAATACGTTTTGTTTTTCATTACTGTGTACCTACTTTTGCAGCCCCCTGTACACACACGCACACACACACGCGCGCACACACCCTAACACACACACACACACACACCCTAACACACACACGCACGCACACACCCTAACACACACACACCCTAACACACACACACACACACACACACACACACACACACACACCCCTAACACACACACGCGCACACACACACACACCTAACATACCACACAAACACACCCTAACACACACACACACCCTAACACACACACACGCGCACACACACACACCCTAACACACACACACACACACACACCCTAACACACACACTAGCACACACACCCTAGCACACACACCCTAACACACACACACCCTAGCACACACACACACACACACACACACACACACACACATACACACACACACACACACACACACACACACACACCCCGTTTGACGGTAATCATTTCCTTGACCATTGTTTGAGCCGTGTTTTCTCCCCATTCCCCCCTTGTTTGTAACAAGTTTAAATCTCTTCCCCACAGCTTGTTCATCGAGTTTCCCCACTCACACCGAGCGCGACTCTCGGAATTCAGTTTCCCAGAAGTCGGGAATCAATTCATGGAAAAACAATGGCGTTTCAAACCGCCCCCGCTCCATATGCTCGTTCTCTTTCGTTTCGACGGAAACACAAACGTTCCTCATCATCATCATCATCATCATCGTCCTCTCCCTCTCCCTCTCCCTCTCCCTCTCCCTCTCCCTCTCCCTCTCCCTCTCCCTCTCCTTTCTTTACCGAGAGCTTCCCGCTTTCTTCCCTCACATCTCGTCAAACCCTCAGAAACAAAGTCGGCCACCACAGCGGCGCCGACACATGCCGTACCGACATGGACCTCTCTCTCATCGACATGTGGAGCACGGTGAGAGTGACGCTACACATCGGCTCGAACGGCAGCAGCGTGTCAGGATCCCCGTGTGCGTGGGAAACAATTATCGAGGACATAAACAATCAGTATCTTCAAAATGTGGAAAACATAACTGGAAAAAACTACTATTACCACAACGTACAGTACATCATGAATTGCATGCACGTCATTTATCAATGGGGATAAATAAATGATTAAGCCCCTCCTTTTGACCCTCCATTCATGGTGTTTCGACCAATGGCAGCGCACCGTCTTTTCGCGTCACCGCCCTTTAAATATGACTGAAAATTAAAGTGCCCGCAAGGCCGAATATGTTCTTTGGATGGAACTTTCAGCGCTGTAACCGCGCCCTCAAGGCGTTTATATTTTTGTAAAGTATTTCCCTTTGGCGAATCCCGCTGGCCGGCTGTGAAACAGCTGGACAAAGATGGCGGATGCTTTGAGTGTGGAGGAAGAGCTGGTGAGCATTACTGAGGGTTTCGTGTCGAAGTCTTCTCGATTTGTACTCCCGAGTTGTTCGTTTCGGGCCCTTTATGAAGAGTTTCCTGTTCTTGGTTTGGTGACGTGTATGTTGGTGTCCATCTGCGTCAGACTCAGGCGGTCACTGCCCGTGGGGATTTTGGGCGGAAAGAGTGTTTCTTGTATTTGGCTTCAACTCGGACGGACAGGAGAGTTCAAGTGGATATAATATCGCTCCCTTGGAAATCACATCGAGGTCTTACACATGAACATTACCTGATGTCAATATGACATTCAGTGTGTGTGTGTGGGGGTGTGTGTTAGGGTGTGTTTGTGTGGTGTGTGGGTGTGTGGGGGTGTGTGTTAGGGTGTGTTTGTGTGGTGTGTTAGGGTGTGGGGGTGTGTGTTAGGGTGTGTTTGTGTGTTGTGTTAGGGTGTGTGTGTGTTAGGGTGTGTTTGTGTGGTGTGTGGGTGTGTGTGTGTGTGGGGTGTGTGTGTGTGTGTGGGTGTGTGTGTGTGGGGGTGTGTGTGTGTGTGTGTGTGTGTGTTAGGGTGTGTTTGTGTGGTGTGTGGGTGTGTGTGTGTGGGGTGTGTGTTAGGGTGTGTTTGTGTGGTGTGTGTGGGGGTGTGTGTTAGGGTGTGTTTGTGTGGTGTCTTAGGGTGTGGGGGTGTGTGTTAGGGTGTGTTTGTGTGTTGTGTTAGGGTGTGTGTGTTTGGGTGTGTTTGTGTGGTGTGTGGGTGTGTGTGTGTGTGTGGGGGTGTGTGTTAGGGTGTGTTTGTGTGGTGTGTTAGGGTGTGTGTTAGGGTGTGTGTGTTGTGTTAGGGTGTGTTAGGGTGTGTTTGTGTGGTGTGGGGTGGGGGGGTGTGTGTGTGGGGGTGTGTGTGTGGGTGTGTGTTAG